>NC_135794.1:14797912-15159579 GCF_051106095.1 Pogona vitticeps
TACCTGTTTGCACAGACCCACAAAAGTGGTGTCCTTATGAACATGTGCATGACTGCTCTCACTTTGTGTGGTTTTATTCTGGCTTTGCTTGTCTCTGGGGAAGCCAAGGAGCAATACAGGTATTAGACATTGCACCAAAGTCTCTCTGAAAACTGTAGCCAGGGAGTCGGGAGGTACTGGGCGTAGACCTTTAAACATGGCATCTGAAGTAGAAGGGCCAGCCTTTTGCTCCCTTTTGCAACCTTAAGGCTGGAGTCCCAGAGAACACAATTCTGGGACTCTAGCACCACCATTTGGCCCCTTCCCCTCCTCTGTTTTGAAACCACAGCACATATTTGGCTTGACATTCACTCCAGCCTGGCTAAAATGTTCTCCTTTCCCAGCCCGAGGGCCACGAAGGGGAATCTGGAAGGAAAAGGAAACGCTGTGACAGCCCTGTCCAGATTACTGCAGGGAGCGAGCCTGTCTCCATCGTACAAGATGACAACCTGGACGAGGAAACCTTCAGCACAGTAAGGATTTTCTCCTGGGACGCAGGGAGACAGGAGGGGAAGTGCCTGGGAGTCTTGCTGGATCCTTCCCTTCCCTGTACCCTCCAGTGTATCTCTGATTTGGAATGGTTGGGGAAGGAGGATGAGTGAGAAAGGAAGGTTGAAAAGTCCTCTTTCTATCTCTGTTGTGCCACTGACGTGTACTTTTGCTCTCTCTCTCTCTTCCCTGTTCCTCTCCAAGTGCAAAGAGATAATACGGCCAGTCAAAAGGGCCCTGAAGCAGCTGGAGAATCCGGGCAAGGGGCTTTCTCTACTGGAAGAGGTGGAGTGCACACGGATCTCCCTGCTGAAGATTGGAGACCACATATCAGAATACTTGAAGAAAACTTATTCTGACCAGGAGGAGATCAGGCTCTGGAGAACGTAATCTTTCCCCCTTTCTCTGCTAATCACCGAGTCACCTACTCCCAGGACACAGAAACAGAACCCCAGATTAGACAACGCAAAAGGGGCTCACTTGGCTGTCCATGGGGCCCCGTAGATGAGTTGCAGCCTAGATTACAGGGGAGCAGAGGGTGGGGTTGAGTTGAAAGGAGGATGGGGATTTTAGTTCCATAATATTTGGAGGGCCCAGTGGCCCAGAACCCCTCTAGATTGACTGGAGATGGTTGTGTTGGCCAACATCTTGAGAACTGGTCCCAGGATGGAACCTGGCCTGTTTTTGGTCAGAACTGGTGCACAACCAAGACCCTTTCCTTTAAGAAGATGGGAAGGTGCTGTCAGATCATTGGTCCATCTAGGCAGAGGTTGGAGCACCTCCTCTGTGTTGGAAAAAGTGTGGTGGGTGGCACAGGCCAGACCGTAGGCTGAATTTCCCAGGCTGTGTCTTTCTTTGGTGGCTCTTTCTGTCTGGGGCCTGGAATGACCAAAGTTACTGCCGAGAGGGAGAGCGCAGGGAAACGGATGCCATCTAAAGCGCTTTTCTCTCTCGCCCTTCTGGTTAGCTCCTTCTGCGCCACCTTCCTCTGGAGTGAAGGTTTGGGGCTTCTAAGCCAGGCTGGTGGTGGAAGAGTGGGTTTCAAATATCTGTTCAACCATTTGCAAGAACAGGGGGAAATAACCTTTTTATCTTCCAGGAACCTGTGGATATTTGTGTCCAAGTTTACCAAATCGGATGCAAGGAAGCTCCACATAATCTATAAGATGGCTGACAAGATGCGGCTGAAGGTTTAGGAGGTGAGGTTCAAAAAAGAGACGTTTGTCTCTTTCACATCAGTACCTTAGGGACAGATTCTTGACCCTAAACAGCAGAATAGAGATATAAATAAATAAATAAATAAATAAATAAATAAATAAATAAATAAATAAATAAATAAATAAATAAATAAATAAATAAATAAATAAATAGACGAGGCAAAAAGGTTGTGCTCTATAAAGAAAAGAAGAGAAGTGAGTCTTCTAGCCACATTATTCAAAGCTGGCATGTGTTTGATAGAGGTTTGCTTCCTTTAGTACTGCTCCTGCTCTTTTACTGGAAGAACTTTAAAAAAGAAATGTAATTACTCACAAAGTCCAATGATAAACGTTTCTTGACTGGAGAGCTGGAGGTCAGGTTCAATGCAGTCACTCTGTCCTGAAGCTTCCTGGGTGACCTTCACCTAATTATGTCCTCAGATTAACATACCTCCCAGGATAGTTTGTGAGGGTAACTTGGTGATGATGTGCATTTGAACTACGTTATTCCGATTTTTTTGGTGGTTTTTTTCCCCAAGAAATATGGGATACACATATGGTAAGTCTCATATAAACAGGGTAACCAAATGTATGCCTCCAACCCATTAAATAGGAGAAGAAAGATGGGCATATGAGGGGAGACGGAATTGAAATTTAAAAATGGCAGGCCGTGAAAATGGCCTACACAGAACTTCCTCATCAACAAATGGTTAGGACATGACAAGGGTATCCTAGCATAGATAGGAAAGAGCGTATCTCCAGAGACCCAGAGACCCATTTGTGGTGTGAAGCCCTCTTGTAGTTCGCTCAGGTGGGTCAGCGAGCACAAAGCTTTTTGAGGCTATTCCCTTTGCTCTTAATATCCCCCTTTTCTCCATCTTCTTTTCCCTCAGCAAGAACAGAGGAAAAAGGAGACCACGGGGCATGAAAACCACTTGGAGCCTTCTGAATCCAGAGAGGATTCTACAACGCCTCAGGTCCCTCGTGACCCTCCTCCTGAGAAGCTCCACCCGTCTCCACCTCATCCTCCCCAGGTGCACAGCGAACCAACGGGACAATTAATGCCACCCAACCATTCTCAGCCCTGAAGTTTGGTGAAGCAGAAGCAGCTGAGCAAGACCTGTCTAATTTTCCTGCTCTTCTAGATTTGTGTTTGCTATGTTGCCGTTTGTGCTCCCAACCTGTATTTTTATAAAACTTTTGTTTTTCTTTTCACTGGACTCGTTTGGGTCCAATGGTTGCTGTTTACGATAGTTGACCCTAGCCTTTGAAATCCCTGATTCTTGATTAGTGCCAAGTAATATGTTTTCCTTATAACCCCATCTGAATGTCCTCCCTCAGCATAGTACTTATTCTGTTTTGTACTTTGTAGTTGCTATGTACCAAACACTAAAATATATTTGGGGGTGGGGCGGGAGGGGGAGTGGGAATCTGATTTCTGTTTTATAAATTTTTGGAATAAAATGAAATTAAAATCAACAACAGAGGATGCCTCGTTTATCCCTCGGCCATTTGGCCCATGCCCTTCAGAGCCCTGAGGTTCCCTCCACACAAATCTCTTGATCCCCAATTCTAGAAAGGAACACCACTCTTTAGCAACTGAGTGATTGCATTGCCGCAAGAGACGAAGAAGGCCATCCTGGGAAGGGTAGGAATGGAAGAAGCCCCCCCCCCCAGGGCTGAAGAAGTGTTAACCATAAGAACCACCCTCCTCACCTCTGTGCCTTCAGAGGTTCGACTGGCATCTTCAGCAGGGTGATGGTAGAGCGGCTTAGCGGTCAATGAGTTCCACCTACTGTTAAGATACCTATACCTGTACTATCATCAATCTTTACCCAAGATTTCACTCTACTTTTGGTATTTTTTTCCACTTTGAAGTTCATTCCTGTCAGGACTGCCGACAACAAATGAGGGGTCAAAGTACTTTCTTTCCAAATGGAGTCAAATTAGCTTGACGGTGGGTAAGGTAGACTTCATAGCAGACACCCTTCTCGGATTTGTTTTTTTAATTATTCTTATTTTGAATGTGAGAGCTCTCATTGATGGGTTCCCCTCTGCAGCTTACTCTAGCAAGGTTGGCCCAAGAGGTTTTATTGGCCGAAGCAAAAGACAAAAGGGTGCCTCCGGACGCAGACACACATTCCACTTAACAGCAGCTGGTCAGACTGGTAGTTGAATTATTACCTGAACCGTATCCTCTCCAACAACCTCCACCAGGCCTGAGAGGAATACACTAGCTTAGATGTTCAGAACGCTTTGGACCCACGACTCTGTCTGCCACCAGGAGGAGATGAGAAGGGAGTGCTGCCACACTGCCCTTCTTCTGCCCTGTGAAGTAACTGCCTCACCCTATCTGATGGTGAGGCCACCGAGGGAAGAATTGGAAGTCCCTTAAGGGAGTCAGTTCATCTCGTGTTTCGTCTTGCTCTTCTCCTGCTGCCTTCCACCTTATTGTCTTTTCCAGAAAATCTTGCCTTCTCATAAAGTGCCCAAAGCAGGATAGCCCCAATTTCATCATTTTTGCCTGGAGAGAGATAGCTCAGGCTTGATTTCATCCAGAAACCTCATGTTTCTCTTTCTGGCAGTCCAGGGTATCCGCAAAGCTCTCTCCCAGCACCGCATTTCAAATGTGTCAAACGAAGGAAGAAACTAAAAGGTGGATCTATGAAATGAAGAACGGCTCCTCGTTATTTCATAGGATTTTTATGTGGGATCCTTCTAAAACTACTATCAAATTATACACCCCACAAACTACCCAGAGAAATCATGGATCCTTTGGCAGACGGATGTTCAGTGGCGGAAAAACAAGGTTCCAAGGCCCAGATCCACAGAATTTCATATGATTTTTAGATGAAATCCTCTCTAAGCAAAGCTCGCATCATAGAAACCATCTATGTCCTCACACTACAACTACAACACATAAGTCATGCACATAACTCTGTAGTGGTGCAAAAACTCAATGGTTGGGCGGAAATGATGGTTTTGCGCCTCGCTAATCCAGAGAGCATAAAAAGATCTTTGAGCATCTTTCACCGCTGCTAAGTAGGCATTGGTTGTGATTTTTGCAGCTCTTAAATACCTTCAGGGCCCGCCTGCAAATGCTCTCTAGCCTTCTCCTATTTATCCTGATGGATTATTCCAATGCTATGAATTGAGCTATATGTGATGTTTACTTTTAAGTCCATTGGCCCAGAAGTGTTTGGTGATGTTTATTTTACTTGGGATTCTTCCCAAACAAACACAACTTGCCTATCTCTTCAACCTATGCACAATGATAAAAAAGACACACCTCCCTAACTACAGGTGTGCCATGGTACAAAAACATGGATCCAGGGCCTGAACCCTCATGGATCCACATGATTGTTACATAGGATCCTCCCCAAACAACTGTTCAGTCACTGTTCCCATCGGTGCTCATGGAGAAAATAATCATGAATCTTCATCAATCTTACATGGAATTCCTACTAAACCACCATCCAGTTAGGGGGCCTGTCTGCCTACATAGTGCATAAACCCGAAATCATAGATTCCCTCAGATCATGATGTCAACATTGTGTGAACATCTGGATCCAACTCTGTGGCTCTTACACAACCAGATGGTGACATGAATCCAAAGCAGAGGTCACGAAAGAGAACAGCTAGCCTCTTTACCTTGGGCAAGCTGTGGAGTCCCATGTAAGCATCATATGAGATAGGGAGCAGAATTTTCTTCCTTTCTCATACTAGAATGCGGGGTCATGCTGTGAATAATGGGAGATTCAGGACCGATAACAGGAAGTACTTCATCACATAGTGCCTAATACGCCTGTGGAATCCCCTGCCAGGAGAAGTTATGATAGCTGCCAACTTGGACTACAACAACAGGTAGTAAGGTATCTCCTCCCGTCACAGTTTTTGTCTGAGAGGCAACTGGTTGGCAATGACATGAGCAGACCACTGGCTGGACGGTCCTGTCCTGTGATCTGACATGGCTGCGCTTAAGCGTACAGGACATGTCTGTGGCCTTCCTAGTCCCTACTCCCTCAAACTCAAATGGGCCTAGCAGAAAATATCATCTGTTAAAACTCACCATGTTTTGACTCCAGGCATCAAAACAAATGTTTTTTTCTGAGGTACGTTACCTGTTTAACGGTGCTTCACCCAGAAGTGGCAAGCAACATATAACATAGCCGCCTGTAGGAGATTGCAGCTAAAGAGGCCATGAGGTGGGCAGCCTCCAGGGGTCCCTGAGCCACAAAGACCCTCCTTCAAAATCTGGACGATGTCTTGCACTCGCTACCCAAATACGGTTATTTTAAAAACTTTTTTTAAAAAACCACTTAAAAGCTCTTCAACTCCTCTCAAAGTAGTGTTTTCGCAAAAAGGCAAAAGAACTTTCGGAGGTTTTCTAAACCAGGTGCTGGGAGGTCTCTAAAAAAGGGCCAAGCCTGCTAGATGAGCCGAGGGGACTTTTGGGGCCAGTTTTAAAAACATTTTTAAATTTGGGGAGAGTGGGGTGGGTACTTGGGGTTGGTATTTGAGCCTGTGAGAAGCAAAATGGCTACACTTTCCCCACCCAATAATCTTTCCTAGTTATTTCAAAAAAGTTCTTTTTAAAGGAAGTTTTAAAGGCAGTTTAACCGGAATTTTCCAGGTTCTGTGCCGTTTTCTTATCACTCTTAGAGCTTCAAAAAAGGTAACAGAAAAGTAACAGAAAAGCAGTGAGCAACCCAGGTTGAAAAGCTGTTACCTTTCGAACAGTGTAGTGAGTAATGACAACGAATTACTCTTAAGCAAATTTATCTCCTGGTGGCCTTCAGGATGCTGCCCTTAGTAGAGGAAAGAAAAGCTGGGTACACCTTACACAATACAAATGCAGGAGTAGGTGGTATTTTCTGGGACTCTCATTTATAATTTTTCTGCACTATCCAGAAGATATTGATGCACAGCCTGAAGAAGTGGACCTGATGCACAGAAGTTCAGTTTTGATTTTTGTAATTTGTTTTAGTGGTCTAAGGTGATCAGCTACGCCTTTTGCAGGACCGGGAGAATTCTGGACAAGAGGCCTTGCCAGGGAACGAGAAATGGCTGGTACTTTCCACACTCTCAGTGTGACCCTTCCCGAAGTCCCCATGGCTTTTGGCAAGTGGGGACAGAGTACAGATATAGGAAGCAGGAGTCTGATGTTTCGCCTCTGACATCTCCATTTCAAATGATCAGAGATCACCGGGCTGGAAAGAAAAACACATTTTTTTTTCTTGTAAGCTTTGGAACAGTGAATGAATGGCAGGATCAGTGACCTGACCATTGCGTAAGTGCAAATGACCTGATCCTTTCTTTTCCCTGCAGGTGAACATCTACCATTTGGTTACAAAGGCCTCAGTGGAAGAGGAGGTCATCGAAAGAGCCAAGAACATGGTGCTGGACAATCTTGTGACACACCACTGGCTGGGCTGTTCTGGACAACAGCTCTGGCAGAACCAAGTAAGGCACTGAGGTGTAAGAAGATGGCATTCAAGGTGCACTGGGGGTTGCAAACACCAAACAGCAGGTGGACAACTGGGGAGCGACCAGGGACTGCAGCCATACACACCCCTTAACACAACTGGAAGTGACGTTAAGCGGAGCTGTGGAGAGGCATAGCATTTAGTAGAAGACTTGCATTCACTGGGAGTAGAATCCCTGGAATAACAAACTAGATCGAGAAGAGATGGAAGGAGGGATAACCTCTTAAATCAATTTGTTCAGTTCTGGACTCGGTGTGGCCGAATCCAATTAGAAGTTCCAGTTAGAGTAGATCAATTAAAGTAGCGGGACTTACATTTGTGGTCATTCAGTGGATCTGCTGATGCTGGAATTGATTGCTGGATATAATTTCAAATGAATCTGCATAATTTGACACTCTGGCATAGTGAACTGCACTGAGCAGAATAAACCAATTCAATGGTTTTATTTAAATTAATGTTTGTGTAGAATACATGAGCGTACATTTATGGGTCTTGGGAAACTTATGCATTCATTCATTGTTAATTCATTCACTCACTCATTCATTCAGCCATTCATTCAATACTCTGGACGGTGTACGACAAATTAAATGTACATTATATAATAATATAAGCAATAGACTATCCCAGACGTCACTCATAACGCAAAACAGGTGGCAAAACAATTTTCGGAAAGATTGCAAAGCTACATTTTTTCTTCTCCTTCCTCCAATGTCCAGCTATTTGGGGTGATCCTCCCCAAAGGCATCGCTGAATAGTTCTGTTTTCAGTTGTTTACATACGCTGCATTTCCTGCAGGACAGAGTTCCATAGAGATTACCAGAAGGCAGAGAAAGCCCATTTTCTGGTTACCATTTTATGGGCTTATCTGGAAGTTAACATCCCTAGGTGTGAGGAAGAGGTCAGATGGGCAGTCAAACTTGGCAGAAGATGTTCAGACAAAGAGCGAGGTTCCCAATCTGTTTAGGGCTTTCTATGTCACAACCAGGATCCTGAATATGGTATGGAAGCAGATCAGCAGCCAGTGCACGTGAGACAGAATTGGGCGATGTGGTCAAACCTCTTCACATCAGTCACCAATCTGGGCACCTCATTCTGGATCTCTTGAAGTTTCCATATCAGTTTCAAAGGGAGCCCCACATAGAATACAACGCTGTGGTCAACTTTTGACACTATTGGTGTTGATAGGAAACTGTCATCTTGGTAGGGACACAACTGTAGAACGCAGAGCGGATCACAATGGAGACCTGTTTTTCTACGGTCAGCACTGGGTCTAAAATCACATTGAGTGTACACCTGATCTTTAACAGGGAGGGTAAATCCCCCCCACATTTAGGGAAATAATCCTTCGACAGGTAGGGAGACAGCCCCCACCTCCGCAACCTGATCTCCAGCTATTCTGGATTCAATTTCAGCCCATTCTTCCTTGTCCAGTATGCTTGGGTCCAGTACTGTGTGGGATACGTAGGAACTGCCTGACCTTTTATTTTTCCCTGTGTGTTTCTATGACGCTATACTTCACTTCTCCTACCGGTGTTGTACAAGTAATGTGTTACTTAGATATTCTAAGAATGGCTGGCTAGTCTGCAAAGTCTCTGCCTGATTCTGCTGCTCAACTTTTCTTCCATGTGGGTGATGCAACTGGGAGTACCAGCTGCAAAAACCCACCAGGTGCCACTGAGGAAATTACTGAGCATTATTGCTTTCTTAACGATTTTCCTAGTGAACCTTTTGGGGGAGGGGAGGTTTGAGAGGGCCATGTACACACCTCAACTTATAAAAGGAGTAAAATATAGGAGATGCCACCTCTGTCCACTCAGCCCACTCCCCTTGTAACCTTGAACAACCTTTTCCTTCCTCTCAAGTGCTCTTCTCTGAGAGAAGGAAGTACATCCAAGTGTAACGGATGAGCTGCTCTCCCAGTAGAAGGAATGGCCTCGGGGAAAAAGGGAATCGTTATTCTTCAAAGAGCAGGGAGACAGAGAGACCTCAAGTAAACTCCATGTAGGCCTGAAGCTTTCCCTTCTTCTTCGTGGACCCTGTGAATCACACCCATGGGGCTTCTCTCCACATCCATGGAACCTTGGAATCTTGAAGCTTCCATAGAACGCAAGAAGGGAGCAGCCCTCCCCCTCCCTCCAGGTAGACCACCGGGCCCAACGGTCACTCAACCGTTGATAACTGTACCTGCCCATCCTACTACCTTCTCCTTCCCACACCCTTCAGAGTCCCATCCTCCCTGTTTTCTTAATCCCTTGCGAGTCCAACCCATTATTTCCTGATCCTTTGGTGAGTCCCAGCAAATAAGAGAGAGAGAAAGGAGAGTTGTTGTTTTGTTCACTTTTCCCTGAAAAATTTTATTGCCATCTCATGGCTTCCAAGCAACCCCCATTTAAAAGATGCTTGGATTGTGCAGATAAAATGGCCATAAGCGACGGCCATTCCCTCTGCCTATATTGTCGGAGTGAAGCCCACCAGCCCTGGATCTGCCAACTTTGTCGTGCTTTCAGTAAGCTCGAATTGAAGGACCGGAAATGTGACCTGATGGACAGAGTGCTACAGCCTGAGGATTTGGCCTCCTCACATCCACCCCCCAGACCACTGGCTTTGGGGTGTGAAAAGATCTCAAAGAAGGTTAGGCTGGAAAAGGCAGTTGCTGAATCCTTGAAGCCGTTAGAAGAGGCCAGGAGTCCGAAAGGGTCAGAAAATCGGGCAGTTCAGTCAGGCAGACCTTCAGCTTCAAAGCCCCAGATGCCTAACCCTTAAGCAGCTAAGCGAAAAAGACCGGCTTCAGGAAGCCCACCCCTGCACCCTGCGTGCCAGGTATTCATCCTTCTGATCTGTCTAGAACCATATTGTATGTGATCATGATGGGAATCATTTAATTAATTAATCAGAATCATTTAATTAATTAATTATTACAAATTTTTCTTGAACTTGTTATTCGTTATGTTGTAAGCCGTCTAGAGTGGTCGAAATGACTAGATAGGCGGGGTATAAATAAATAAATAAATAAATAAATAAATAAATAAATAAATAAATAAATAAATAAATAAATAAATAAATAAATAAATAAATAAATAAATATTGTCTGTGATCATGATGGGAATCTTTAAGCCACAGGTGGATCCCAAAGGCTATTTTTGCAGCCATTAGAACACCTTTCCTCAGAAAAACACCCCCCCACACACACACACAAAATAAACCCCCAAAAGGAGAGGCTGAGGACGGGTTTTGACTTGTTGTGATTTACTTTGTTTTTATATTGAGAAGGCTGTATCAGAGGGTTCTGGAGATGCAGAAATGACACACACACAGGCATCCACCCACTGAAGCCTACTGGCTCTCCGTCCCAGGCAAAGTAAACACATCTGTGGTCCTGCAACTGAAGATTCTGGGATTTGCCTGTGGAACTTGCTTCATGGAAACTGGGTGCTTGGCCTGGCCTTGTAATCCCGAGGTTGCCCGATTGGTCTGCATTGGTTCACAGCAGTTTATGACACAGGAAGGGAACTAAGACACACACGTTTCCAATTTAGAAGAATGCACAGTATACATTTCTGTTTGCTTTTAATGCCCTGCAAGAAATCTGCGTTGCTTTCATCAGTGGAAAACCCTAGGAACCTACCATAGTTCTCTCAGGGCACGTGCTGGCAGCCAGACCCTCTGCGTGCTGCATTCACTAACACTTCTCAAGTTCTTAGTGCAAAATAAAAAATCTTTCTGCAAAATACTTGGGAAATCTAAACTGAATTAGGCAAAGGAAGCAGTATAAAACAGATTTTTGTATAACCTTCACAAATCAGGGAATTCAGGTTTCTGATTGCAGAATTGGAGTTAAAGTAGTTTGGTGCCAAATTTTATTTCTTTTTTCCCTGTCGACTTACATCCTCTGAGTGACCTGATGTACAGAAGTTTGGTCTCTCCCCCTCAGCAATCAGACAAGCAGTCTGAGGAAGATGTTCAGGAAAACTCAGTTTAGGAAAGATGGGAGAGAGTTGCCTGCGAGAAGCGGGAACGGTCATAAGGCCACTTAGCCGGCCGAGAGAGGTGGAAAGGAGTCCTTGACGGAGACCCTCTCTCAAGCACAGGGCCCGCGACATGAACCAGACCCACAAAAAAGCGAAGGCAGGGTACTTCTACATATTAAAAATTGACAGGCCGCCCGCCGTGGGGCAGCAAGGGCTTCGTGAGCTAGGGTCCACAGGGAGGTGGCAAAGTAGGGATGACCCTCTCCTAAAGGAGCTGGCGGAGGGCAGAGATCTTGTCCCTTTCCTTCTTCCCCCAGCGAGCGAGTGAGAGAGACTGATGTATTTGTTAGCCCTCCTATCCAAGAATTTATTAAGATGTTGAATAATTCTGGGTCCAAGATGGAACCCTTCACTGTGCTGCTTATCTCCAGAGTGACAAAGAACCAACTGGTAAACACCCTTTGGGAATGGTCTCGCAGTCAGCTACTAATCACATTATAGAGCCCATATTTTACCAACTTAGCTACAAGAAAATCATGAGAAACCTTGCTAGAAGCCTTACTAAGTCCTATTTGGGCAAGCCTTTGTCATGAATTTGATTATGAACATAGAATAGTGTTGTATTTCATAGGATTTAGTTCAGAGCTGCAACGAAAAAACTAGAAATCTGCTTATGCCCAGGTGCTAATTAGAGAGAAAATGTACAAGGTCAGTTCTTCTCCAGCTAAAGAAAAAAAAAGTTAAGAAGAGCAAGCTGACCTTATCTTATCTCAACTCCTCGATGGACAAGGACATAACTTCTTAATTTAAGGAAGATGGAGGAGGAGAAGGACGGAGAAGAGAGATGGGGGAAGAGTTTGCTTTCACGACAGCCAGAGACGACACATGGAGAGAGATGCGTCTGGCAGAACTTTAATCAGAAGACTGCGTAAGAATGCTTATTTAAGATATAGCTAGACTGTTTATTGTTTTCACTTTGTAGAGGAAATAACTGGTGGCTAAGGCTGGGGGTTATTTTGGAAATACTAAATGACGTTAAACTAAGCTTGTTGAAATGTTATCTTTTGTAATAAAATATAAAAAGACAAATTGTCTGTAAGCTGTCTCCTTGTTTAGACCATGCTACAGTAGTAAATTGGATATTTTTGACTAAGATTGTTTTGATCTGGCCACATTACCATATTACCAAAAGAGGGTCCTAAAGTAAAAAGAGGAAGAGCAGACCTTCCAGATTGTTTATTTAAAATCGAGACAGACTTGGGTGAAGGAGTGAGAAGTCGCCTAGGGCAAAATTACAGGACCCAGTTTTGCTAGCATTAGGGACTAATCATTCTGAATCCCTCTCTGTCTCGTGTAAAGGCAGTTCTAAGGAACGCTTTTACCACATGGTGGCAGCGGTGGGATCTGAGCCTTACGTGCTGTGTTTACAGTATAATGGCAGATGGGATTTGGTTTGCGCTTTGCTCAAGGGCTGAATTAGCGCTTGTAATTGTTTTATGAAGGCAGATGTGTGAGTAAGCAGATACACACTGCTAAATAAAGGACAAGAGAAACTTCTCTGACGTGAGCTTCAGAGCAAAGCAGGGAAGGTTGTAAATTATTGTGACTGGAGAAGACTCCTATGCAGAAAGCTCAGGCTAAAGTGATGCAAGGAGAGATTCTGCCAGTGGCTTAAGTGTTCTAAGGAACAAGCATTGTGCTGTTTAAAAAGTGCCAGCTCGTTTCACTCAGGTGACAGAGTGGCAAAATTGTTTTGAGTGTAGCAGGAGTCTATAAGGAGCAGCCAGGATAATAAAAGTAATTTAAAAGTAATTAAATAAAGTTAAAAAAGGAAAATTTCCTACCCCAAGCCAGAGCCAAAAGGATTTCCTGGAGGGAAAGTAGGATCAGTCAAGGCTGACAGTTTAATTGTTTTATTGCTCCTCCCGTGCTTCGGCCAAGGCTGCAGGGAGGGAGAGAAAGAAAAAAAAAGGAAAAATGGCTTTTAGCAGTCAGTTTTCACTGCCTGAGGTATCAGTGGATAAGGAGGTTTTGGAAGCAGTGGAACACTGGGAAGTAGATAACCCAGAAGATGAAGAATATGCCCAAAGATTAATAGAAGCAAATCCTGAAGTTGTTAAACCAAAAGTGAAGCCAAGAAGGACACAGCAGTACACTGGGGCGGAACAAGTTCCAACTCAGCAGGACCTGCTAACAGGAGAAATAACCATGCAGAGGGGAACAGCTGGAGCAGAGGCCAGCAGCAGTCCGGTAGATGCAAAGGATATAAGTTTCAGGTTACAAGAACAGCTTACCCTGATGATGGCAGACTTCATGGAGAGCCAGAAACAATGGGTGAATGCACACATAGCTAGTGAACTTCAAGCAAGAAGATACCATGAATTGAAACTACAGATTCTACAGAGCAAAACTGCTGAGAGAGAGCAGGCCAGAGGTTCCTTAGGGAACATGGATAGTGGAAACCTGACTTGTGAACAGGAAGATGATGGATTTATTTCCTTCAAGCAAAGGGAACCTACTCCCAGAGTTAGGCCTATTCCAGAAGTGCCTAGGAGGCAGAGCCTATATGAAGCTAAGAAAACAGTGGTTCCTGAACCAAGACAGTCTTTTGCTGGAGAGCGAAGAAGCATGGGCCCTAGCCAGATTAGTTTACCCTTGGCTTGTTTCCATTGTGGAGGAGCCCATTTAAAGAAAGATTGTCCAAGACTGTCCATATCAGATAACCAAGACGGGAAGCAAGTTGGTAAACCACCCTTACCTGTCCCACGAACATTCCGACAGACACCTTTACCCACACCAAGAAAATTCAAGAAGGCACCCATACCCACTCCACGGAAATTCAAGCCAACGATCCTTAAAGTGGATTATCTCAGTGCAACACCACTAGAAATACCAGAAGAGTTACCAGCAGAACCACATGAAGTTAATCAACTAAGGAATGTGCTACCCCAGAGACAAGGAGGAGTCAAGCCAAATTTTTCTGAAACCAGTGAAATGCAAGCAACGGAGCCAAGGGTTGTGCCAAGGATAATGGGCTTACAAGTAGCTCAAGTCTCTACAACAGTAAACCAACAGACATCCTCAGGGGAGAAATTTTCAGTTATAGAGCCCAGTAGCATCCTACCGGAAGAACAGTTATCTTGGTCACTGAAAAGTTTTTCGGAACCTGTAACCCTACATTTTTCTACGGGAGATTTGACCATAAATGCCTCTAGGGATACCGCAGCAGATATTTCATCAATTAACAAACAGTTTGTGGATCCAGAACTAATCTTGAATAACCTGAGATGTCCAGTGAAAACATATGGATCAGGAGAAATAATCGAGCGATTCGTACCATTAGTCTACGTGCAAATTAGCTACAAAAATTGGAAAGGCGCAAAATATCTATTAGTGCATGAAGGCAAACCTGATTTTTTATTGGGAAATGATCTAGCATTTCTTAACCACCAACACACTTTAAAATCAGCTTCCATACAAGCAGTGACACGTGCGCGAAGCAAAGCAATACAGCAAGTCCCAACTGAAGATAACTCTGAGGAGAAACCAGAGGGACATGTAACGCAACATCAACCCCTTGCACATGAAACGGATAGTATAACTGAGATAAAAACTGAACCAGAGGATCTACTAGTACCAATGGGATCAGAGGAATTCAAACGAAAACAGATGGAAGACCCTACATTGGATTCTTTGAGGTCTCAAGCCGACAGTTATACGGTACAACCGGTACAACAAAAAGTAACCTTTTTGTGGGGACAAAATGGGCTATTGTACCGAGAATATTTTCCCAAATCAAATGAACAGGCGGAACCAGTACAACAACTAGTGATTCCACAGAGGTACAGAGAAAGAATTCTGCAACTTGCCCATGATAGTCCAAGTAGCGGACATCTTGGAATTCAAAAAACGTTAAGCAGGATTTCACAACATTTTTATTGGCCCGGAATTTATAAAACCGTTAAGGACTACGTTAGTACCTGTGATTACTGTCAAAGAACAGGGAAACGGACTGATTGTACAAAACAAAAATACTATCATGACAAGAAGGCCCATCACCGAGAGTTTGAAGTGGGTGATATGGTATTGGTACTAAACCCGCTCAGACCTTCAAAATTGGAAGTAGTTTGGGAAGGTCCAGGGGAAATCATACAAAAAGTGGGAAATGTGAATTATCTTGTGAAAATGTTAAATTCATCCAAGAAACCAGTTATGTATCATGTAAATAGTTTAAAAATGTATAGAGACAGATCGGCAATAGTGTATCAGTGTCATGTGGCGTGTTTTAAACCAGATAATGAACCTACTGACATGGTAACTAAATGGGGTAAAAGTCAAAAGATTGTTCCTAATAATTCTAATTGTAACAATGTGGGGAGAAAAATCGAACATAATGTAACAGATCGTTGAAAAATGGTATCCTGATGTAATATGGTTACCTTGAATTTCTGTTTAAAATTAATTAACTTGTTTTCTTTTTCTGTATTTTTCATAGAGATGTATTTGGCCATAAGAAAAGATATATTACTGTTATGAATTTAATACTTTGTTAAGATAATTGTAAGTTCACATGTAGTCTTGTTAACTTTTCATAATCAAATGTTAAGTTAGTAACAAAATAAGAACTCTAATAGTCCTGTATTTTGTATCTTTAAGGGGGGGCGTGTCATGAATTTGATTATGAACATAGAATAGTGTTGTATTTCATAGGATTTAGTTCAGAGCTGCAACGAAAAAACTAGAAATCTGCTTATGCCCAGGTGCTAATTAGAGAGAAAATGTACAAGGTCAGTTCTTCTCCAGCTAAAGAAAAAAAAAGTTAAGAAGAGCAAGCTGACCTTATCTTATCTCAACTCCTCGATGGACAAGGACATAACTTCTTAATTTAAGGAAGATGGAGGAGGAGAAGGACGGAGAAGAGAGATGGGGGAAGAGTTTGCTTTCACGACAGCCAGAGACGACACATGGAGAGAGATGCGTCTGGCAGAACTTTAATCAGAAGACTGCGTAAGAATGCTTATTTAAGATATAGCTAGACTGTTTATTGTTTTCACTTTGTAGAGGAAATAACTGGTGGCTAAGGCTGGGGGTTATTTTGGAAATACTAAATGACGTTAAACTAAGCTTGTTGAAATGTTATCTTTTGTAATAAAATATAAAAAGACAAATTGTCTGTAAGCTGTCTCCTTGTTTAGACCATGCTACAGTAGTAAATTGGATATTTTTGACTAAGATTGTTTTGATCTGGCCACATTACCATATTACCAAAAGAGGGTCCTAAAGTAAAAAGAGGAAGAGCAGACCTTCCAGATTGTTTATTTAAAATCGAGACAGACTTGGGTGAAGGAGTGAGAAGTCGCCTAGGGCAAAATTACAGGACCCAGTTTTGCTAGCATTAGGGACTAATCATTCTGAATCCCTCTCTGTCTCGTGTAAAGGCAGTTCTAAGGAACGCTTTTACCACAGCCTTCCCTCCAACCACCTCTTGATTTATTTTGTTCTTTCATCTTGAGTCCTTGTCTACTGATGTATTATTTGATTTATATTTTAAATGGTTTATTTTATATATTGTTAGCCACCCAGAGTCGTCAGTTCACTAAATGGGCGGGGTCTAAATTCAATAAATAAATATATGAATAATAAATAAGACTTTGGGCAAAGCAGTTGAAGTTTGGCTAGACGGCATTCTTTTTGCTTCACTGGCTGCCTTCTAATTTAAACTCCAATTTTTAAAATACTATCGTTGTTTTCCTTTTATTGCTTTTTGTTGAGTTGCTTTCTCCTCCTTGAGAATCTTTCTGAGAAAGGGAGAGATGAGAAATGATTCAAATGAATTGATGGGTTGGATGTCCCTCTCTTCTCTCTAGGAGGATGGAGTGGATCAAAGCCCTGAGAGAAAGAAGCAGAAGACTAAGGAGGATGAGGAGGGCAAAGAAAAGGGGAATGTGAGTAAAAAAGGAAAGGAAGGAGAGAAAGAGAGAAAGAAAACAAGTGACAAAAGAGAGAAGGTACAAGATACCTGTTGCACAGAACCAGACAGGATCTATCCCTTTTTTCCTGCTTACACCAGCAGAGGCCCTTTGGGCTGCCCTAACATGATTCACTTGCATATGGGTTAACAACTGGGTGTTCGCATGTGTTGGTGGTCTGTCTATCACCATTAGAACACCACAGGTGGACTTTTCCTTCCGCCTTCTGCGTCTCCAAAACAGGGCACCTTCAAGGATGCTGTTCACACGTTCTGCTGTTTCCTGTTTTCTTTTGCTTAATATTCTTGTGCATACCTGCTTGCACAGACCCACAAAAGTGCTGTCCTTATGAACATGTGACTGCTCTCACTTTGTGTGGTTTTATTCTTGCTTTGCCTGTCTCTGGGGAAGCCAAGGAGCAATACAGGTATTAGACATTGCACCAAAGTCTCTCTGAAAACTGTAGCCAGGGAGTCAGGAGGTATTGGGCGTAGACCTTCAAATATGGCATCTGAAGTAGAAGGCCTTTTGCTCCCTTTTGCAACGTTAAGGCCGGAGTCCCAGAGAGCACAATTCTGGGACTCTAGCACCACCATTTGGCCCCTTCCCCTCCCCTCTGTTTTGAAACCACAGCACATACCTGGCTTGACATTCACTCCAGCCTGGCTAAAATGTTCTCCTTTCCCAGCCCGAGGGCCACGAAGGTGAATCTGGAAGGAAAAGGAAACGCTATCACATCCCTGTCCATATTACTGCAGGGAGCGAGCCTGTCTCCATCGTACAAGATGACAACCTGGATGAGACAACCTTTAACACAGTAAGGATTTTCTCCCGGGACGCAGGGAGACAGGAGGGGAAGTGCCTGGGAGTCTTGCTGAATCCTTCCCTTCCCTGTACCCTCCAGTCTATCTCTGATTTGGAAAGGTTGGGGAAGGAGGATGACTGACGCAGGAAGGTTGAAAGGGCCTCTTTCCATCTCTGTTATGCCACTGACGTGCACCTTTGCTCTCTCTCTCTCTCTCTCTCTCTTCGCTGTTCCTCTCCAAGTGCAAAGAGATAATACGGCCAGTCAAAAGGGCCCTGAAGCAGCTGGAGAATCCGGGCAAGGGGCTTTCTCTACTGGAAGAGGTGGAGTGCACACGGATCTCCCTGCTGAAGATTGGAGACCACATATCAGAATACTTGAAGAAAACTTATTCTGACCAGGAGGAGATCAGCCTGTGGAGAATGTAATCTTTCCCCCTTTCTCTGCTAATCACCGAGTCACCTACTCCCAGGACACAGAAACAGAACCCCAGATTAGACAACGCAAAAGGGGCTCACTTGGCTGTCCATGGGGCCCCGTAGATGAGTTGCAGCCTAGATTACAGCAGAGCAGAGGGTGGGGTTGAGTTGATAGGAGGATGGGGATTTTAGTTCCATAATATTTGGAGGGCCTAGTGGCCCAGAACCCCTCTAGACTGACTGGAGATGATTGTGTCAGCCAACGTCTTGAGACCTGGTCCCAGGATGGAACCTGGCCTGTTTTTGGTCAGAACTGGTGCACAATCATGAACCTTTCCTTTAGGAAGATGGGAAGGTGCTGTCAGATCATTGGTCCATCTAGGCAGAGGTTGGAGCACCTCCTCTGTGTTGGAAAAAAGTGTGGTGGGTGGCACAGGCCAGACCGTCGGCTGAATTTCCCAGGCTGTGTCTTTGTTTGGTGGCTCTTTGTGTCCGAGGCCTGGAATGACCAAAGTTACTGCCGGGCAGGAGAGGGCAGGGAAACGGATGCCATCTAAAGCGCTTTTCTCTCTCACCCTTCTGGTTAGCTCCTTCTGCGCCACCTTCCTCTGGAGTGAAGGTTTGGGGCTTCTAAGCCAGGCTGGTGGTGGAAGAGTGGGTTTCAAATATCTGTTCAACCATTTGCAAGAACAGGGGGAAATAACCTTTTTATCCTCCAGGAACCTGTGGATATTTGTGTCCAAGTTTACCAAATCGGATGCAAGGAAGCTCCACAAAATCTATAAGATGGCTGACAAGATGCGGCTGAAGGTTTAGGAGGTGAGGTTCAAAAAAGAGATTTCTGTCTCTTTCACATCGGTACCTTGGGGACAGATTCTTGACCCTAAACAGCAGAATAGAGATAGATAGATAGATAGATAGATAGATAGATAGATAGATAGATAGATAGACAGACAGACAGACAGACAGACAGACAGACAGACAGACAGACAGACAGACAGACAGACAGACAGACAGATAGATAGATAGATAGATAGATAGATAGATAGATAGATAGATAGATAGATAGATAGATAGATAGA
This sequence comes from Pogona vitticeps, assembly GCF_051106095.1. Taxonomy (NCBI): domain Eukaryota; kingdom Metazoa; phylum Chordata; class Lepidosauria; order Squamata; family Agamidae; genus Pogona; species Pogona vitticeps. The sequence goes on from NC_135794.1 coordinate 14,817,366, forward strand.
TAGATAGATAGATAGATAGATAGATAGATAGATAAATAAATAAATAGAGGAGGCAAAAAGATTGTGCTCTATAAAGAAAAGAAGAGAAGTGAGTCTTCTAGCCACATTATTCAAAGCTGGCATGTGTTTGATAGCGGTTTCCTTCATTTAGTACTGCTCCTGCTCTTTTACTGGAAGAACTTTAAAAAAGAAATGTAATTACTCACAAAGTCCAGTGATAAGCGTTTCTTGACTGGAGGGCTGGAGGTCAGGTTCAATGCAGTCACTCTGTCCTGAAGCTTCCTGGGTGACCTTCACCTAATTATGTCCTAAGATTAACATACTGTACCTCCCAGGATAGTTTGTGAGGGTAACGTGGTGATGATGTGCATTGGGACTACCGTACTCTGAATTTTTCTGTGTGTTTTTGGGTTTTTTTCCAAGAAAGATGGGATAGACATATAATAAGTCTCATATAAACAGGGTAACTAAATGTATGCCTCCACCCCATTAACTAGGATAAGAAAGCTGGGCATGTGAGGGGAGATGGAATCGAAAAGCAAAAATGGCAGGCTGTGAAAATGGCCTACACAGAACTTCCTCATCAGTAAATGGTTAGGAAATGACAATGGTATCCTAGCATAGATAGGAAAGAGCGTATCTCCCTGTCCAGAGACCCATTTGTGGTACGAAGGCCTCTTGTGGTTCGCTCAGGTGGGTCAGCGAGCACAAAGCTTTTTGAGGCCATTCCCTTTGCTCTTAACATCCCCCTTTTCTCCATCTTCTTTTCCCTCAGCAAGAACAGAGAAATCCACTTGGAGCCTTCTGAATCCAGAGAGGATTCTACAATGCCTCAGGTCCCTCGTGGCCCTCCTCCTGAGAAGCTCCACCCGTCTCCACCTCATCCTTCCCAGGTGCACAGCGAACCAACGGGACAATTAATGCCACCCAACCATTCTCAGCCGGGAAGCCTGATGAAGCAGAAGCAACTGAGCAAGACCTGTCTTATTTTCCTGCTCTTCTAGATTTGTGTTTGCTATATTGCCATATGTTCTCCCAACCTGTATTTTTCTAAAACATTTGTTTTTCTTTTCACTGGACCCGTTTGGGTCTAATGGTTGCTGTTTATGATAGTTGACCCTAGCCTTTGAAACCCCTGATTCTTGATTAGCGCCAAGCAATATGTTTTCCTTATAACCCCATCTGAATGTCCTCCCTCAGCATAGTACTTATTCTGAACTTTATATAATGTATATACTGTACTTCATAGTTGCTATGTACCAAAGACTAAAATATAATTGGGGGTGGGGCGGGGGGGACTGGGAATATGATTTCTGTTTTATAAATTTTTGGAATAAAATGAAATTAAAATCAACAACAGAGGAGGCCTCATTTGTCCGTCGGCCATTCTACCCGTGCCCTCCAGAGCCGTGAGGTTCCCTCCACACAACTCTCTGGATCCCCAATTCTAGAAAGGAACACCACTCTTTAGCAACTGAGTGATTGCAATGCCCCAAGGGAAGAAGAAAGCCATCCTGGGAAGGGTAGGGATGGGAGAAGGGCCCCCCAGGGCTGAAAAAGTGTTAACCATCAGAACCACCCTCCTCACCTCCTTTGACAGCCCTGCTTCCAGAGGTTCCACTTGGATCTTCAGCAAGGTGATGGTAGAGCGGCTTAGCAGTCAATGAGTTCCACCTACTATTAAGATACCTGTACTATCATCAATCTTTACCCAAGATTTCAGTCTCCTTTTGGTATTTTTTTTCCACTTTGAAGTTCATTCCTGTCAGGACTGCTGATGACAAATGAGGGATCAAGGTACTTTCTTTCTAAATGGAGTCAAATTGGCTTGACGGTGGGTAAGGTAGACTTCATAGCAGACACACTTCTCAGATTTCTTTTTATTATTATTATTATTATTATTGAACATGAGACCTCTCATTACTGAGTTCTTCTCTGCAGCTTACTCTAGCAAGGTTGGCCCAAGAGGTTTTATTGGCTGAAGCAAAAGACAAAAGGGTCCCTCCACTTGAAGACAGACATTCCACTTACAGCAGCTGGTCAGACTGGTAGTTGAATTATTACCTCACCTTGACTGAACCGTATCCTCTCCAACAACCTCCACCGGGCCTGAGAGGAACACACTAGCTTAGATGTTCAGAATGCTTTGGACCCACGACTCTGTCTGCCACCAGGAGGAGACGACAAGGGAGTGTTGCCACACTGCCCTTCTTCTGCCCTGTGAAGTAACTGCCTCACCCGATCTAATGGTGAGGACACCGAGGGAAGAATTGGACATCCCTTAAGGGAGTCAGTTCATCTCGTGTTTGGTCTTGCTCTTCTCCTGCTGCCTTCCAAATTTTCCAGCATTCTTGTCTTTTCCAGAAAATCTTGCCTTCTCATAAAGTGCCCAAAGCAGGACAGCCCCAATTTCATCATTTTTGCCTGGAGAGAGACAGCTCAGGCTTGATTTGATCCAGAAACCTCATGTTTCTCTTTCTGGCAGTCCAGGGTATCCGCAAAGCTCTCTCCCAGCACCACATTTCAAATGTGTCAAACGAAGGAAGAAACTAAGAGGTGGATCTATGAAATGAAGAACAGCTCCTCGTGATTTCATAGGATTTTTATGTAGGATCCTTCTAAAACTACTATCAAATTATACACCCCACAAACTACCCAGAGAAATCATGGATCCTTTGGCAGACGGCTGTTCAGTGGCGGAAAAACAAGGTTCCAAGGCCCAGATCCACAGAATTTCACATGATTTTTAGATGAAATCCTCTCTAAGCAAATCTCACATCATAGAAACCATCTATGTCCTCACACTACAACTACAACACGTAAGGCATGCACATAACTCTGTAGTGGTGCAAAAACTCAATGGTTGGGGGGAAATGATGGTTTTGCACCTCGCTAATCCAGAGAGGAACTTTTCCTATCTCCCTTGAATTTTGTTTCCCTTCTCTTCTCTGCTATTTGTAAGGCCTCCTTGGACAGCCACTTTGCTTTCTTGTATTTCCTTTTCTTTGGGATGGTTTTTGTTGCTGCCTCCTGTACAATGTTACGATCCACTGTCCACAGTTCTTCAGGTACTCTGTCCAGCAAATTAAGTTCTTTAAATCTGCTCTTCACTTCCACTGTGTATTCAAAAGGGATTTGGTTTAGATTGTACCTGACTAGCCCAGTGGTTTTTCCTACTTTCTTCCGTTTAAGCTTGAATTTTGCTATAAGAAGCTGATGATCAGAGCCAGAATCAGCTCCAGGTCTTGTTTTTGCTGACTGTATAGAGCTTCTCCATCTCTGGCTGCAGAGAATATAATCAATCTGATTTCAGTATTGCCCATTTGGTGATGTCCATGTGTAGAGTCGCCTCTTGTGCTGTTGGAAAAGAGTGTTTGTGATGATCAGCTTGTTCTCTTGACAAAACTCTATTAGACTTTGCCCTGCTTCATTTTGAATTCCAAGGCCAAACTTTCCTGTTGTTCCTTTCATCTTTTGACTCCCTACTTTAGTATTCCAGTCCACTATAATGAGAAGAACATCTTTCTTTGGTGTCAGTTCTAGAAGGTGTTGTAAGTCTTCAGAGAATTGGTCAATTTCAGCCTCTTCAGTATTGGTGGTTGGTGCATAAAAGTGGATTATTGTGATGTGGGGAGTACCAGCTGCAAAATCCGAGCAGGTGCCACTGAGGAAATTACTGAGCATTATTGCTTTCTTAACGATTTTCCTAGTGAACCTTTTGGGGGAGGGAGGTTTGAGAGGGCCATGTACACACCTCAACTTATGAAAGCAGTAAAATGTAGGAGATGTCACCTCTGTCCGCCAAGCCCACTCCCCTTGTAACATTGAACAACCTTTTCCTTCCTCTCAGGTGCTCTCTCCCCTGGAGTGTGGTAACTGCATCTTCTCCCTTTCCTCTTTCATTTTTGTCCCTGCGTGTCTCCACCCTCTCCCCACTTGCCCTCCATCATTAGGAGATGGACACTGAGGTAATCCCACGCTTGGCAGAAACCCGAGAGAAGGAAGTACGTCCAAGTGCAACGGATGAGCTGCTCTCCCGGTAGAAGGTATGGCCTCGGGGAAAAGGGAATCGTTATTCTTCAAAGAGCAGGGAGACAGAGAGACCTCAGGTAAACTCCATGTAGGCCTGAAGCTTTCCCTTCTTCTTCGTGGTCCCTGTGAATCACACCCATGGGGCTTCTCTCCACATCCATGGAACCATGGAATCTTGAAGCTTCCATAGAATGCAAGAAGGGAGCAGCCCTCCCCCTCCCTCCAGGTAGACCACCGGGCCCAACGGTCACTCAACCGTTGATAACTGTACCTGCCCATCCTACTACCTTCTCCTTCGCACACCCTTCAGAGTCCCATCCTCCCTGCTTTCTTAATCCCTTGTGAGTCCAACCCATTATTTCCTGATCCTTTTGTGAGTCCCAGCAAATAATAGAGAGAGAAAAGAAGAGTTGTTGTTTTTTTGTTCACTTTTCCCTGAAAAATTTTATTGCCATCTCATGGCTTCCAAGCAACCCCCATTTAAAAGATGCTTGGATTGTTCGGATAAAATGGCCTTAAGCGACGGCAATTCCCTCTGCCTATATTGTCGGAGTGAAGCCCACCAGCCCTGGATCTGCCAACTTTGTCGCGCTTTCACTAGGCTTGACTTGAAGGATTTGAAAGGTGACCTCAGAATCAACCTGATGGAGAAAGAGCTACTGCCTGCAGATTTGGCCTCCTCACATCCACCCCCCAGACCACTGGCTTTGGGGTGTGAAACGATCTCAAAGAAGGTTAGGCTGGAAAAGGCAATTGGTGAATCCTTGAAGCCGTTAGAAGAGGCCAGGAATTCCAAAGGGTCAGAAAATCTGGCAGTTCTGTCAGACAGACCTTCAGCTTCAAAGCCCCAGATGCTTACCTCTCAAGCAGCTAAGCGAAAAAGACCAGCTTCAGGAAGCCCACCCCTGCACCCTGCATGCCAGGTATTCATCCTTTTGACCTGTCTAAAGCCATATTGTATGTGATCATGATGGGAATCTTTAAGCCACAGGTGGATCCCCAAAGCTATTTTTGCAGCCATTAGAGCACCTTTCCTCAGAAAAACACCCCCCCCACACACACAAACACACACATAATAAACCTCCAATAGGAGAGGCTGAGGATGGGTTTTGACTTGTTGTGATTTACTTTGTTTTTAAATTGAGAAGGCTGTATCAGAGGGTTCTGGAGATGCAGAAATGACACACACACAGGCATCCATCCGCTGAAGCCTACTGGCTCTCCGTCCCGGGCAAAGTAAACACATCTGTGGTCCTGCAACTGAAGATTCTGGGATTTGCCTGTGGAAATTGCTTCATGGAAACTGGGTGCTTGGCCTGGCCTTGTAATCCCCAGGTTGCCCAATTGGTCTGCATTGGTTCACAGCAGTTTATGACACAGGAAGGGAACTAAGACACAAACATTTCCAATTTAGAAGAATGCACAGTATACATTTCTGTTTGCTTTTAATGCTGTGCAAGAAATCGGTGTTGCTGTCATCAGTGGAAAACCCTAGGAACCTACCATAGTTCTCTCAGGGCACGTCCTGGCAGCCTGACCCTCTGCATGCTGCATTCATTAATTCTTCTCAAGTTCTTAGTGCAGAAGAAAAATCTTTCTGCAAACTACTTGGGAAATCTAAACTGAATTAGAAAAAAGGAAGCAGTATAAAACAGATTTTTGTATAACCTTCACAATCAGGGAATTCAGGTTTCTGATTGCAGAATTGGAGTTACAGTAGTTTGGTGCCAAATTTTATTTCTTTTTTCCCTGTCGACTCACATCCTCTGAGTTCCTCTTGCAGGAAAAAGTACATTATTGTCTAGCACTGGAGTATCCACAGTGTAAGGGGCAACCGATTTATGAGATAAGGGAAGATAGGTGCTCACTCCAAAGAGTGAAATGGGCAGGTTGGAATTTTATTATATTTTCCTTTTAACTGGCTTCTTCTACCCTACAGCCAGGGGGAAAAGAGGGAGCCCCATGCAAAAAAAAAAAGGAAAGGAAAGGAAGTCTCCCAAAGGCAGAGATGAGCATGGGAATGGAGTCTCTCCTCCTCGGCAATCAGACAAGCAGTCTGAGGAAGATGTTCAGGAAACCTCAATTTAGGAAAGATGGGAGAGAGTTGCCTGCGAGAAGTGGGAACGGTCATAAGGCCACTTAGCCGGCCGAGAAAGGTGGAAAGGAGTCCTTGACGGAGACCCTCTCTCAAGCACAGAGCCCGCGACATGAACCAGACCCACAAAAAGGCAAACGCAGGGTAGTTCTACATATTAAAAATTGAGAGGCCGCCTGCCGTGGGGCAGCAGGGGCTTCGTGAGGTAGGGTCCACAGGGAGGTGGCAAAGCAGGGACGACCCTCCCCTAAAGGAGCTGGCGAAGGGCAGAGATCTTGTCCCTTTCCTTCTTCCCCCAGCAAGCGAGTGAGAGAGACTGATGTATTTGTTAGCCCTCCTATCCAAGAATTTATTAAGACGTTGAATAAGTCTGGGTCCAAGATGGAACCCTTCACTGTGCTGCTTATCTCCAGAGTGACAAAGAACCAACTAGTAAACACCCTTTGGGAATGGTCTCGCAATCAGCTACTAATCACATTATATAGCCCATATTTTACCAACTTAGCTACAAGAAAATCATGAGAAACCTTGCTAGAAGCCTTACTAAGTCCTATTTTGGCAAGCCTTCCCTCCAACCACCTCTTGATTTATTTTGTTCTTTCATCTAGAGTCCTTGTCTACTGATGTATTATTTGTTTTATATTTTAAATGGTTTATTTTATATGTTGTTAGCCACCCAGAGTCGTCAGTTGACTAAATAGGCGGGATCTAAATTCAATAAATAAATAAATAAATACATAAATAATAAATAAGACTTTGGGCAAAGCAGTTGAAGTTTGGCTAGACGGCATTCTTTTTCCTTCACTGGCTGCCTTCTAATTTAAACTCCAGTTTTTAAAATAGTATCGTTGTTTTTCTTTTACTGCTTTTTGTTGAGTGGTTTTCTCCTCCTTGAGAATCTTTTTGAGAAAGGGAGAGATGAGAAATGATTCAAATGAGTTGATGGGTTGGATGTCCCTCTCTTCTCTCTAGGAGGATGGAGTGGATCAAAGCCCTGAGAGAAAGAAGCAGAAGACCAAAGAGGATGAGGAAGGCAAAGAAAAAGGGACTGCGCGTAAAATGGGTAAGGAAGAAAAGAAAGAGAGAAAGAAAACAAGCGACAAAAGGGACAAGGTACAAGATACCTTTTGCACAGAACCAGACAGGATCTATCCCTTTTTTTCTGCTTACACCAGTAGAGGCCCTTTGGGCTGCCCTAACATGATTCACTTGCATATCGGTTAACAACTGGGTATTCGCATGCGTTGGTGGTCTGTCTATCACCATTAGAACACCACAGGTGGACCTTTCCTTCCTCCTTGCTGTATCTCCAAAACAGGGCACCTTCAAGGATGCTGTTCACACGTTCTGCTGTTTCCTGTTTTGTTTTGCTTAGGATTCTTGTGCATACCTGCTTGCACAGACCCACAAAAGTGCTGTCCTTCTGAACATGTGCCTCCGCACCATGGCAACCTCTGCTCTGTATCCTGTGTACATGAATAAATGTCTTCCATCTTTTCATGTTTTGCTTTTATATTTTAAGCCCGTTTGTAGGACTGCTCTCACTTTGTGTGGTTTTTTTCTGGCTTTCCCTTTCTCTTGGGAAGTCAAGGAGCAATATTAGGCATTGCACCAAAGTCTCTCTGAAAACTGTAGCCAAGGAGTCGGAAGGTATTGGGCGTAGACCTTTAAACATGGCATCTGAAGTAGAAGGGCTAGCCTTTTGCTCCCTTTTGCAACCTTAAGGCCGGAGTCCCAGAGAACACAATTCTGGGACTCTAGCACCACCATTTGGCCCCTTCCCCTCCTTGGTTTTGAAACCACAGCACATATTTGTCTTGACATTCACTCCAGCCTGTCTAAAATGCTCTCCTTTCCCAGCCCGAGGGCCACGAAGGTGAATCTGGAAGGAAAAGGAAACGCTGTCCCAGCCCTGTCCAGATTACTGCAGGGAGCGAGCTAGTCTCCATCACAGAAGATGACAACCTGGACGAGGAAACCTTCAGCACAGTAAGGATTTTCTCCTGGGACACAGGGAGACAGGAGGGGAAGTGCCTGGGAGTCTTGCTGAATCCTTCCCTTCCCTGTACCCTCCAGTCTATCTCTGATTTGGAATGGTTGGGGAAGGAGGATGAGTGACGCAGGAAGGTTGAAAGGGCCTCTTTCTATCTCTGTTGTGCCACTGATGTGCACCTTTGCTCTCTCTCTCTCTCTCTCTCTCTTCCCTGTTCCTCTCCAAGTGCAAAGAGATAATACGGCCAGTCAAAAGGGCCCTGAAGCAGCTGGAGAATCCGGGCAAGGGGCTTTCTCTACTAGAAGAGGTGGAGTGCACACGGATATCCCTGCTGAAGATTGGAGACCACATATCAGAATACTTGAAGAAAACTTATTCTGACCAGGAGGAGATCAAGCTCTGCAGAACGTAATCTTTCCCCCTTTCTCTGCTAATCACCGAGTCACCTACTCCCAGGACACAGAAACAGAACCCCAGACTAGACAACGCAAAAGGGGCTCACTTGGCTGTCCATGGGGCCCCGTAGATGAGTTGCAGCCTAGATTACAGCAGAGCAGAGGTTAGGGTTGAGTTGAAAGGAGGATGGGGATTTTAGTTCCATAATATTTGGAGGGCCCAGTGGCCCAGAACCCCTCTAGACTGACTGGAGATGGTTGTGTCGGCCAATATCTTGAGAACTGGTCCCAGGATGGAACCTGGCCTGTTTTTGGTCAGAACTGGTGCACAATCATGAACCTTTCCTTTAGGAAGATGGGAAGGTGCTGTCAGATCATTGGTCCATCTAGGCAGAGGTTGGAGCACCTCTTCTGTGTTGGAAAAAGTGTGGTGGGTGGCACAGGCCAGACCGTAGGCTGAATTTCCCAGGCTGTGTCTTTGTTTGGTGGCTCTTTGTGTCCGAGGCCTGGAATGACCAAAGTTACTGCCGAGAGGGAGAGGGCAGGGAAACGGATGCCATCTAAAGCGTTTCTCTCTCTCGCCCTTCTGGTTAGCTCCTTCTGTGCCACCTTCCTCTGGAGTGAAGGTTTGGGGCTTCTAAGCCAGGCCAGTAATGGAAGAATGGGTTTCAAATATCTGTTCAACCATTTGCAAGAACAGGGGGAAATAACCTTTTTATCTTCCAGGAACCTGTGGATATTTGTGTCCAAGTTTACCGAATCGGATGCAAGGAAGCTCCACAAAATCTATAAGTTGGCTCACAAAATGCGGCTGAAAGATCAGGAGGTGAGGTTCAAAAAAGAGATTTCTGTCTCTTTCACATCGGTACCTTGGGGACAGATTCTTGACCCTAAACAGCAGAATAGAGATAGATAGATAGATAGATAGATAGATAGATAGATAGATAGATAGATAGATAGATAGATAGATAGATAGATAGATAGATAGATAGATAGATAGATAGATAGATAGATAGATAGATAGATAGATAGATAGATAGATAGATAGATAGATAGATAGATAGATAGATAGATAGATAGATAGATAAATAAATAAATAAATAAATAGAGGAGGCAAAAAGATTGTGCTGTATAAAGAAAAGAAGAGAAGTGAGTCTTCTAGCCACATTCTTAGAAGCCGGCATGTGTTTGATACAGGTTTGCTTCCTTTAGTACAGCTCCTGCTCTTTTACTGGAAGAACTTTAAGAAAGAATTGTAATTACTCACAAAGTCCAGTGATAAGCATTTCTTGACCGGAGGGCTGGAGGTCACGTTCAATGCAGCCACTCTGTCCTGAAGCTTCCTGGGTGACCTTCACCTAATTATGTCCTCAGATTAACATACCTCCCAGGATAGTTTGTGAGGGTAACGTGGTGATGATGTGTGTTTGGACTACAGTACTCTGATTTTTTTTGTGTTTTTTTCCAAGAAAGATGGGATAGACATATGAGAAGTCTCATATAAACAGGGTAACTAAATGTATGCCTCCACCCCATTAACTAGGAGAAGATGGGCATGTGAAGGGAGGCGGAATCAAAATTTAAAAATAGCAGGCCGTGAAAATGGCCTACACAGAACTTCCTCATCAACAAATGGTTAGGAGATGACAAGGGTATCCTAGCATAGATAGGAAAGAGCGTATCTCCCTGTCCAGAGAACCATTTGTGGTGTGAAACCCTCTTGTAGTTCGCTCAGGTGGGTCAGCGAGCACAAAGCTTTTTGAGGCCATTCCCTTTGCTCTTAACATCCCCCTTTTCTCCATCTTCTTTTCCCTCAGCAAGAACAGAGAAATCCACTTGGAGCCTTCTGAATCCAGAGAGGATTCGATAATGCCTCAGGTCCCCCGTAGCCCTCCTCCTGAGAAGCTCCACCCGTCTCCACCTCATCCTTCCCAGGTGCACAGCGAACCAACGGGACAATTAATGCCACCCAACCATTCTCAGCCGGGAAGACTGATAAAGCAGAAGCAGCTGAGCAAGACCTGTCTTATTTTCCTGCTCTTATAGATTTGTGTTTGCTATATTGCCATTTGTTCTCCCAACCTGTATTTTTCTAAAACATTTGTTTTTCTTTTCACTGGACCCGTTTGGGTCTAATGGTTGCTGTTTATGATAGTTGACCCTAGCCTTTGAAACCCCTGATTCTTGATTAGCGCCAAGCAATATGTTTTCCTTATAACCCCATCTGAATGTCCTCCCTCAGCATAGTACTTATTCTGAACTTTATATAATGTATATACTGTACTTCATAGTTGCTATGTACCAAACACTAAAATATAATTGGGGGTGGGGCGGGGGGGACTGGGAATATGATTTCTGTTTTATAAATTTTTGGAATAAAATGAAATTAAAATCAACAACAGAGGAGGCCTCATTTGTCCGTCGGCCATTCTACCCGTGCCCTCCAGAGCCGTGAGGTTCCCTCCACACAAATCTCTTGATCCCCGATTCTAGAAAGGAACACCACTCTCTAGTAACTGAGTGATTGCAATGCCCCAAGGGAAGAAGAAAGCCATCCTGGGAAGGGTAGGGATGGGAGAAGGGCCCCCCAGGGCTGAAAAAGTGTTAACCATCAGAACCACCCTCCTCACCTCCTTTGACAGCCCTGCTTCCAGAGGTTCCACTTGGATCTTCAGCAAGGTGATGGTAGAGCGGCTTAGCAGTCAATGAGTTCCACCTACTATTAAGATACCTGTACTATCATCAATCTTTACCCAAGATTTCAGTCCGCTTTTGGTATTTTTTTTCCACTTTGAAGTTCATTCCTGTCAGGACTGCTGACGACAAATGAGGGATCAAGGTACTTTCTTTCTAAATGGAGTCAAATTGGCTTGACGGTGGGTAAGGTAGACTTCATAGCAGACACACTTCTCAGATTTCTTTTTATTATTATTATTATTATTATTGAACATGAGACCTCTCATTACTGAGTTCTTCTCTGCAGCTTACTCTAGCAAGGTTGGCCCAAGAGGTTTTATTGACCAAAGGAAAAGACAAAAGGGTGCCTCCGGACGCAGACACACGTTCCACTTAACAGCAGCTTGTCAGACTGGTAGTTGAATTATTACCTCACCTTGACTGAACCGTATCCTCTCCAACAACCTCCACCGGGCCTGAGAGGAATACACTAGCTTAGATGTTCAGAATGCTTTGGACCCACGACTCTGTCTGCCACCAGGAGGAGACGACAAGGGAGAGTTGCCACACTGCCCTTCTTCTGCCCTGTGAAGTAACTGCCTCACCCGATCTAATGGTGAGGACACCGAGGGAAGAATTGGACGTCCCTTAAGGGAGTCAGTTCATCTCGTGTTTGGTCTTGCTCTTCTCCTGCTGCTTTCCAAATTTTCCAGCATTCTTGTCTTTTCCAGAAAATCTTGCCTTCTCATAAAGTGCCCAAAGCAGGATAGCCCCAATTTCATCATTTTTGCCTGGAGAGAGATAGCTCAGGCTTGATTTGATCCAGAAACCTCATGTTTCTCTTTCTGGCAGTCCAGGGTATCCGCAAAGCTCTCTCCCAGCACCACATTTCAAATGTGTCAAACGAAGGAAGAAACTAAAAGGTGGATCTATGAAATGAAGAACGGCTCCTCGTGATTTCATAGGATTGTCATGTGGGATCCTTCTAAAACTACTATCAAATTATACACCCCACAAACTACCCAGAGAAATCATGGATCCTTTGGCAGACGGCTGTTCAGTGGCGGAAAAACAAGGTTCCAAGGCCCAGATCCACAGAATTTCACATGATTTTTAGATGAAATCCTCTCTAAGCAAATCTCACATCATAGAAACCATCTATGTCCTCACACTACAACTACAACACAGAAGGCATGCACATAACTCTGTAGTGGTGCAAAAACTCAATGGTTGGGGGGAAATGATGGTTTTGCGCCTCGCTAATCCAGAGAGCATAAAAAGATCTTTGAGCATCTTTCGCCGCTGCTAAGTAGGCATTGGTTGTGAATTTTGCAGCTCTTAATTTAAGTACCTTCAGGGCCCGCCTGCAAATGCTCTCTAGCCTTCTCCTATTTATCCTGATGGATTATTCCAATGCTATGAATTGAGCTATATGTGATGTTTACTTTTAAGTCCATTGGCCCAGAAGTGTTTGGTGATGTTTATTTTACTTGGGATTCTTCCCAAACCAACATAACTTGCCTATCTCTTCCACCTATGTTTGTTTGTTTGTTCAGTCGTTTAGTCGTGTCCGACTCTTCGTGACCCCATAGACCAGAGCACGCCAGACCCTCCTATCTTCCACCGCCTCCCGGAGTTGTGTCAAATTCATGTTGGTTGCTTCGATGACACTGTCCAACCATCTCATCCTCGGTCGTCCCCTTCTCCTCTTGCCTTCACACTTTCCCAACATCAAAGTCTTTTCCAAGGAGTCTTCTCTTCTCATGAGATGGCCAAAGTACTGGAGCCTCAGCTTCAGGATCTGTCCTTCCAATGAGCACTCGGGGTTGATTTCCTTTAGAATTGATAGGTTTGTTCTCTTTGCAGTCCAGGGAAGTCTCAAGAGTCTCCTCCAGTACCACAATTCAAAGGCATCAATTCTTCGGCGGTCAGCTTTCTTTATGGTCCAGCTCTCACTTCCATACAACACTACAGGAAAAACCATAGCTTTGACTATTCGGACTTTTGTTGGCAAGGTGATGTCTCTGCTTTTTAAGATGCTGTCAAGGTTTGTCATTGCTTTCCTCCCAAGAAGCAGGCGTCTTTTAATTTCGGGGCTGCTGTCTCCATCTGCAGTGATCATGGAGCCCAAGAAAGTAAAATCTGTCACTGCCTCCATATCTTCCCCTTCTATTTCCCAGGAGGTGATGGGACCAGTGGCCATGATCTTCGTTTTTTTGATGTTGAGTTTCAGACCGTTTTTTGCACTCTCGTTTTTCACCCTCATTACAAGGTTCTTTAGTTCCTCCTCACTTTCCGCCATCAGAGTGGTATCATCTGCATATCGGAGGTTGTTGATATTTCTTCCTGCAATCTTAATTCCAGCTTGGGATTCCTCCAGTCCAGCCTTTCGCATGATGTATTCTGCATATAAGTTAAATAAGCAGGGTGACAGTATACAGCCTTGTCGTACTCCTTTCCCAATTTTGAACCAATCCGTTGTTCCATATCCAGTTCTAACTGTTGCTTCCTGTCCCACATACAGGTTTCTCAGGAGATGGATAAGGTGGTCAGGCACACCCATTTCTTTTAGGACTTGCCATAGTTTGCTGTGGTCCACACAGTCAAAGGCTTTTGCATAGTCAATGAAGCAGAAGTAGATGTTTTTCTGGAACTCTCTGGCTTTCTCCATAATCCAGCGCATGTTGGCAATTTGCTCTCGAGTTCCTCTGCCCCTTCGGAATCCCGCTTGTACTTCTGGGAGTTCTCGGTCCACATACTGCTGAAGCCTACCTTGTATGATTTTGAGCATAACCTTGCTGACGTGTGAGATGAGTGCAATTGCCCGGTAGTTGGAGCATTCTTTGGCACTGCCCTTCTTTGGTAGTGGGATGTAGACTGATCTTTTACAGTCCTCTGGCCACTGTTGAGTTTTCCAAACTTGTTGGCATATTGAATGTAGCACCTTAACAGCATCATCCTTTAAGATTTTAAATAGTTCAACTGGAATGCCATCACCTCCACTGGCCTTGTTGTTAGCCAGGCTTTCTAAGGCCCACTTGACCTCACTCTCCAGGATGTCTGGCTCTAGGTCAGCAACTATAATGTCTGGGTTGTCCGGGATATCTAAAACTTTCTGATATAATTCCTCTGTGTATTCTTGTACTCTTCCACCTATGCACAATGATAAAAAGGACACACCTCCCTAACTACAGGTGTGCCATGGTACAAAAACATGGATCCAGGGCCTGAACCCTCATGGATCCACATGATTGTTACATAGGATCCTCCCCAAACAACTGTTCAGTCACTGTTCCCTTCTGTGCTCATGGAGAAAATAATCATGAATCTTCATGAATATTACATGGAATTCCTACTAAACCACCATCCAGTTAGGGGGCCTGTCTGCCTACACAATCCATAAACCCGAAGTCATAGATCCCTCAGATCATGATGTCAACATTGTGTGAACATCTGGATCCAACTCTGTGGCTCTTACACAACCAGATGATGACATGAATCCAAAGCAGAGGTCATGAAAGAGAACAGCTAGCCTCTTTACCTTGGGCAAGCTGTGGAGTCCCATGTAAGCATCATATGAGATAGGGAGCAGATTTTCTTCCTTTCTCAAACTAGAATGCAGGGTCATGCTGTGAATAATGGGAGATTCAGGACCGATAACAGGAAGTACTTCATCACATAGTGCCTAATACGCCTGTGGAATCCCCTGCCAGGAGAAGTTATGATAGCTGCCGACGTGGACTACAACAACAGGTAGTAAGGTATCTCCTCCCGTCACAGTTTTTGTCTGAGAGGCAGCTGGTTGGCAATGACATGAGCAGACCACTGGCTGGACGGTCCTGTCCTGTGATCTGACATGGCTGCGCTTAAGCGTACAGGACACGTCTGTGCTCTTACTACTCCTTACTCCCTCAAACTCAAATGGGCCTAGCAGAAAATATCATCTGTTAAAACTCACCATGTTTTGACTCCAGGCATCAAAACAAATGTTTTTTTCTGAGGTACGTTACCTGTTTAACGGTGCTTCACCCAGAAGTGACAAGCTACATATAACATAGCCGCCTGTAGGAGATTGCAGCTAAAGAGGCCATGAGGTGGGCAGCCTCCAGGGGTCCCTGAGCCACAAAGACCCTCCTTCAGACTCTGGAGGGTGTCTTACACTCGCTACCCAAATACATTTTTAAATTTGGGGAGAGTGGGGTGGGTACTTGGGGTTGGTATTTGAGCCCGTGAGAAGCAAATTGGACTCATGGGCTACACTTTCCCCACCCAATAATCTTTCCTAGTTATTTCAAAAAAGTTCTTTTTAAAGGGAGTTTTAAAGGCAGTTTAGCCGGAATTTTCCAGGTTCTTTGCCATTTTCTTATCACTCTTGGAGCTTCAAAAAAGGTAACAGAAAAGTAACAGAAAAGCAGTGAGCAACCCAGTTTGAAAAAGCTGTTACCTTCCAAACAGTGTAGTGAGTAATGACAACAAATTACTCTGAAGTAAATTTCATGTATCAGCAAAGGTCTACATTAGGTAGAGCCAAGGGTACTTCCCCAATCGTATTCCGGTATTTTTATCCCTTGATGCTCAGTCCCCCCCTCTCTGCCTCTCCACTCCCTGGAGCCTGAACTGCCCAGACTGGCTGGACAATGAGCCTGGGAGACTCAGGGCAAGACGTCTTTCAGCTTTGCCACAAACCTTCTGATCATTGCCGGAGTGGTCCACTTGCTCCTCAGGTTTATCTCCTGGTGGCCTTCAGGAGGCTGCCCTTAGTAGGGGAAAGAAAAGCTGGGTAGACCTTACACAATACAAATGCAGGAGCTGGTAGTATCTTCTGGGACTCTCACTTATAAGTTTTCTGCACTATCCAGAAGATATTGATGCACAGCCTGAAGAAGTGGACATGATGCACAGAAGTTCGGTTTTGATTTTTGTAATTTTTTTTAGTGGTCTAATAAAGATGATCAGCTACTCCTTTTGCAGGGCCGGGAGAATTCTGGGCAAGAGGCCTTGCCAGGGAACGAGAAATGGCTGGTACTTTCCACACTCTCAGTGTGACCCTTCCTGAAGTCCCCATGGCTTCTGGCAGGTGGGGACAGAGTACAGATATAGGAAGCAGGAGTCTGATGTTTCGCCTCTGACATCTCCATTTCAAATGATCAGAGATCACCGGGCTGAAAAGAAAAACACCTTTTTTTTCTTGTAAGCTTTGGAACAGTGAATGAATGGAAGGATCAGTGACCTGACCCATGTGTAAGTGCCAATGATCTGATCCTTTCTTTTCCCTGCAGGTGAACATCTACCATTTGGTTACAAAGGCCTCAGTGGAAGAGGAGGTCATTGAAAGAGCCAAGAGGATGGTGCTGGACCATCTTGTGACACACCACTGGCTGGACTGTTCTGGGCAACAGCTCTGGCAGAACCAAGGAAGGCACTGAGGTGTAAGAAGATGGCATTCAAGGTGAACTGGGGGTTGCAAACACCAAACAGCAGGTGGACAACTGGGGAGAGTCCAGGGACTGCAGCCATACACACCCCTTAACACGACTGGAAGTGACGTTAAGGGGAGCTGTGGGGAGGAAGAGCATTTAGTAGAAAATTTGCATTCTCTGGGAATTGAATCCCTGGAATAACGAACTAGAGTGAGAAGAGATGGAAGGAGGGATAACCTCTTAAATCAATTTCTTCAGTTCTGGACTCGGTATGGCCGAATCCAATTACATGTTCCAGTTAGAGTAGATCAATTAAAGTAGCAGGACTTACATTTGTGGTCATTAAGTGGATCTGCTGATGCTCGAATTGATTGTTGGATGTAATTTCAAATGAATCTGCGTCACCTGACACTCTGGCATAGTGAACTGCACTGAACAGAATAAACCAATTCAATGGTTTTATTTAAATTAATGTTTGTGTATAATACATGTTCGCCTTAATCTAACAGGTGAGCTTAACTTTATGGGTCTTGGGAAACGTATGCATTAATTCGTTTCTTTGTTAATTCATTCACTCACTCATTCATTCAGCCATTCATTCAATACTCTGGGCGGTGTACAACAAATTAAATGTACATTATATAATAATATAAGCAATAGACTATCCCAGATGTCACTCATAACGCAAAACAGGTGGCAAAATAATTTTCGGAAACATTGCAAAGCTACATTTTTTTGTTCTCCTTCCTCCAGTGTCCAGCTATTTGGGGTGATCCTCCCCAAAGGCATCGCTGAATAGTTCTGTTTTCAGTTGTTTACATACGCTGCATTTCCTGCAGGACAGAGTTCCATAGAGATTACCAGAATGCAGAGAAAGCCCATTTTTTGGTTACCATTTTATGGGCTTATCTGGATGTTAACATCCGTAGGTGTGAGGATGAGGTCAGATGGGCAGTCAAACTTGGCAGAAGATGTTCAGACAAAGAGCGAGCTTCCCAATCTGTTTAGGGCTTTATATGTCAGAACCAGGTTCCTTAATATGGTATGGAAGCAGATCAGCAGCCAGTGCACGTGAGACAGAAATGGGTGATGTGGTCAAACCTCTTCGCATCAGTCACCAATGTGGGCACTGCATTCTGGACCTCCTGACGTTTCTATAGCAGTTTCAAAGGGAGCTCCACGTAGAATGCATTGCAGTGGTCAACTTTTGACACTATTGGTGTTGATAGGAAACTGTCATCTTGGTAGGGACACAACTGTGAAGTTCACCAAAGCTGGTAGAACGCAGAGCAGATCACAATGGAGACCTGTTTTTCCATGGTCAGCACGAGGTGTAAAATCACATTGACTGTACACCTGATCTTTAACAGGGAGGGTAAATCCCCCTACATTTAGGGAAATAACCCTCCGACAGGTAGGGAGACAGCCCCCACCTCCGCAACCTGATCTCCAGCTTGTCTGGATTCAATTTCAGCCCATTCTTCCTTGTCCAGTATGCTTGGGTCCAGTACTGTGTGGGATATGTAGGAAATGCCTGACCTTTTATTTTTCCCTGTGTGTTTCTATGACGCTATACTTCACTTCTCCTACCGGTGTTGTACAAGTAATGTGTTAATTAAATTTTCTAAGAATGGGGGGCTAGTCTGCAAAATCTCTGCATGATTCTGCTGCTCAACTTTTCTTCCATGTGGGTGAAGCAACTGGGAGTACCAGCTGCAAAAACCCACCAGGTGCCACTGAGGAAATTACTGAGCATTATTGCTTTCTTAACGATTTTCCTAGTGAACCTTTTGGGGGAGGGAGGTTTGAGAGGGCCATGTAAACACCTCAACTCATAGAAGCAGTAAAATATAGGAGATGGCACCTCTGTCCACTCAGCCCACTCCCCTTGTAACGTTGAACAACCTTTTCCTTCCTCTCAAGTGCTCTCTCTCCCCTGGAGTGTTGTAACTGCGTCTTCTCCCTTTCCTCTTTCATTTTTGTCCCTGCGTGTCTCCACCCTCTCCCCACTTGCCCCCATCATCGGGGATGGACACTGAGGTAATCCCACGCTTGGCAGAAACCCAAGAGAAGGAAGTACGTCCAAGTGCAATGGATGAGCTGCTCTCCCGGTAGAAGGTATGGCCTCGGGGAAAAAGGGAATCGTTATTCTTCAAAGAGCAGGGAGACAGAGAGACTTCAAGTAAACTCCATGTAGGCCTGAAGCTTTACCTTCTTCTTCGTGGTCCCTGTGAATCACACCCATGGGGCTTCTCTGCACATCCATGGAACCTTGGAATCTTGAAGCTTCCATAGAACGCAAGAAGGGAGCAGCCCTCCCCCTCCCTCCAGGTAGACCACCGGGCCCAACGGTCACTCAACCGTTGATAACTGTACCTGCCCATCCTACTACCTTCTCCTTCCCACACCCTTCAGAGTCCCATCCTCCCTGTTTTCTTAATCCCTTGTGAGTCCAACCCATTATTTCCTGATCCTTTTGTGAGTCCCAGCAAATAAGAGAGAGAGAAAGGAGAGTTGTTGTTTTTTTGTTCACTTTTCCCTGAAAAATTTTATTGCCATCTCATGGCTTCCAAGCAACCCCCATTTAAAAGATGCTTGGATTGTGCAGATAAAATGGCCATAAGCGACGGCCATTCCCTCTGCCTATATTGTCGGAGTGAAGCCCACCAGCCCTGGATCTGCCAACTTTGTCGTGCTTTCAGTAAGCTCGAATTGAAGGACCGGAAATGTGACCTGATGGACAGAGCGCTACAGCCTGCGGATTTGGCCTCCTCACATCCACCCCCCAGACCACTGGCTTTGGGGTATAAAAAGATCTCGAAGAAGGTTAGCATGGAAAAGGCAGTTGCTGAATCCTTGAAGCCATTAGAAGAGGACAGGATTTCGAATGGGTCAGAAAATCTGGCAGTTCAGTCAGACAGACCTTCAGCTTCAAAGCCCCAGATGCCTAACCCTCAACCAGCTAAGCGAAAAAGACCAGCTTCAGGAAGCCCACCCCTGCAACCTGCGTGCCAGGTATTCATCCTTCTGATCTATCAAAAGCCATATTCTATGTGCTCATGATGGGAATCTTTAAGCCACAGGTGGATCCTCAAGGCTGTTTTTGCAGCCCTTAAAGCACCTTTCCTCAGAAAAACACCCCCCCACACACACACACAAAATAAACCCCGAAAAGGAGAGGCTGAGGACGGGTTTTGACTTGTTGTGATTTACTTTGGTTTTAAATTGAGAAGGCTGTATCAGAGGGTTCTGGAGATGCAGAAATGACACACACACAGAGGCATCCATCCGCTGAAGCCTACTGGCTCTCCATCCCAGGCAAAGTAAACACATCTGTGGTCCTGCAACTGAAGATTCTGGGATTTGCCTGTGGAACTTGCTTCATGGAAACTGGGTGCTTGGCCTGGCCTTGTAATCCCCAGGTTGCCCAATTGGTCTGCATTGGTTCACAGCAGTTTATGACACAGGAAGGGAACTAAGACACACACATTTCCAATTTAGAAGAATGCACAGTATACATTTCTGCTTGCTTTTAATGCTGTGCAAGAAATCTGCATTGCTGTCATCAGTGGAAAACCCTAGGAACCTACCATAGTTCTCTCAGGGCACGTGATGGCAGCCAGACCCTCTGCGTGCTGCGTTCACTAATTCTTCTCAAGTTCTTAGTGCAGAAGAAAAATCTTTCTGCAAAATACTTGGGAAATCTAAACTGAATTAGGCAAAGGAAGCAGTATAAAACAGATTTTTGTATAACCTTCACAAATCAGGGAATTCAGGTTTCTGATTGCAGAATTGGAGTTACAGTAGTTTGGTGCCAACGTTTATTTCTTTTTTCCCTGTTGACTCACATCCTCTGAGTTCCTCTTGCAGGAAAAAGTACATTATTGTCTAGCACTGGAGTATCCACAGTGTAAGGGGCAACCGATTTTATGAGATAAGGGAAGATAGGTGCTCACTCCAAAGAGTGAAATGGGCAGGTTGGAATTTTATTATATTTTCCTTTTAACTGGCTTCTTCTACCGTAGAGCCAGGTGGAAAAGAGGGAGCCCCATGCAAAAAAAAAAAAAAAAAAAAAAGGAAAGGAAGTCTCCCAAAGGCAGAGATGAGCATGGGAATGGAGTCTCTCCCCCTCAGGAATCAGACAAGCAGTCTGAGGAAGATGTTCAGGAAAACTCAATTTAGGAAAGATGGGAGAGAGTTGCCTGCGAGAAGTGGGAACGGTCATAAGGCCACTTAGCCGGCCGAGAGAGGTGGAAAGGAGTCCTTGACGGAGACCCTCTCTCAAGCACAGGGCCCGCGACATGAACCAGACCCACAAAAAGGCGAACACAGGGTAGTTCTACATATTAAAAATTGAGAGGCCACCCGCCGTGGGGCAACAGGGGCTTTGTGAGGTAGGGTCTACGGGGAGGTGGCAAAGCAGGGACGACCCTCCCCTAAAGGAGCTGGCGGAGGGCAGAGATCTTGTCCCTTTCCTTCTTCCCCCAGCGAGCGAGTGAGAGAGACTGATGTATTTGTTAGCCCTCCTATCCAAGAATTTATTAAGACGTTGAATAAGTCTGGGTTCAGGATGGGACCCTGCACTGTGCTGCTTATCTCCAGGGTGACAGAGAACCAACTGGTAAACACCCTTTGGGAATGGTCTCGCAATCAGCTACTAATCACATTATATAGCCCATATTTTACCAACTTAGCTACAAGAAAATCATGAGAAACCTTGCTAGAAGCCTTACTAAGTCCTATGTGGGCAAGCCTTCCCTCCAGCCACCTCTTGATTTATTTTGTTCTTTCATCTTGAGTCCTTGTCTACTGATGTATTATTTGTTTTATATTTTAAATGGTTTATTTTATACAGTGGGGTCTTGACTTAAGAACGACTTGAGTTAAGAACATTTTGACTTAAGAACCGCTCTCATAGGAAAATATTGACTTGACATACATACTTAGATTTGAGTTAAGAACTGAAAAAAACCCATGTGGGAGGCAGGGAAAGTGCAAAATGTGAACTTTCAGTTAACTGTTGGCCAGTGAAAAGGGTGCCTGTCTGCTTCCTCACTCCTCCCAGCGTTTAGAGAGTGGACTGGGAGACAGTCTTCGGATTGCCTGGTACTGTACTGCCTGGACTGTATTTTCCCTGCCTTCCCTGAACCTTTCTTGACCTAAGAAAAAAAAGAAACAAAATATCCCCCTCTAGTGGTCGAAGGCGGAATAGCAGCTTCCCATTAGTTTCTATGGACGGAAAAGAGCAGATACGGATCAAATGGTTATCAATGCATTCCTATGGGAAATGCAGATTTGACCTGAGAACTTTTTGACTTGAGAACCGCCTTCCAATACGGATTAAGTTCTCAAGTCAAGACCCCACTGTATGTTGTTAGCCACCCAGAGTTGTCAGCTGACTAAATGGGCGGGGTCTAAATGCAATAAATAAATACATGAATAATAAATAAGAGTTTGGGCAAAGCAGTTGAAGTTTGGCTAGACGGCATTCTTTTTCCTTCACTGGCTGCCTTCTAATTTAAACTCCAATTTTTAAAACAGTATCATTGTTTTCCTTTTATTGCTTTTTGTTGAGTGGCTTTCTCCTCCTTGACAATCTTCCTGAGGAAAGGAGAGATGAATAATGATTCAAATGAATTGATGGGTTGGATGTCCCTCTCTTCTCTCTAGGAGGATGGAGTGGATCAAAGCCCTGAGAGAAAGAAGCAGAAGACTAAAGAGGATGAGGAAGCCAAAGAAAAAGGCACTGCGCGTAAAATGGGGAAGGAAGAAAAGAAAGAGAGAAAGAAAACAAGCGACAAAAGAGAGAAGGTACAAGATACCTGTTGCACAGAACCAGACAGGATCTATCCCTTTTTTTCTGCTTACACCAGCAGAGACCCTTTGGGCTGCCCTAACATGATTCACTTGCATATCGGTTAACAACTGGGTGTTCGCATGCCTTGGTGGTCTGTCTATCATCATTAGAACACCACAGGTGGACCTTTCCTTCCTCCTTGCTGCATCTCCAAAACAGGGCACCTTCAAGGATGCTGTTCACACGTTCTGCTGTTTCCTGTTTCGTTTTGCTTAAGATTCTTGTGCATACCTGCTTGCACAGACCCACAAAAGTGCTGTCCTTATGAACATGTGCCTCCGCACCATGGCAACCTCTGCTCTGTATCCTGTGTACATGAATAAATGTCTTCCATCTTTTCATGTTTTGCTTT
Organism: Pogona vitticeps; assembly: GCF_051106095.1. Taxonomy (NCBI): domain Eukaryota; kingdom Metazoa; phylum Chordata; class Lepidosauria; order Squamata; family Agamidae; genus Pogona; species Pogona vitticeps. The sequence goes on from NC_135794.1 coordinate 14,840,186, forward strand.
TATATTTTAAGCCCGTTTGTAGGACTGCTCTCACTTTGTGTGGTTTTTTTCTGGCTTTCCCTTTCTCTTGGGAAGTCAAGGAGCAATATTAGGCATTGCACCAAAGTCTCTCTGAAAACTGTAGCCAAGGAGTCGGGAGGTATTGGGCGTAGACCTTTAAACATGGCATCTGAAGTAGAAGGGCTAGCCTTTTGCTCCCTTTTGCAACCTTAAGGCCGGAGTCCCAGAGAGCACAATTTTGGGACTCTAGCACTACCATTTGGCCCCTTCCCCTCCTCGGTTTTGAAACCACAGGACATATTTGGCTTGACATTCACTCCAGCCTGGCTAAAATGTTCTCCTTTCCCAGCCTGAGGGCCACGAAGGTGAATCTGGAAGGAAAAGGAAACGCTGTCCCAGCCCTGTCCAGATTACTGCAGGGAGCGAGCCTGTCTCCATCGTAGAAGATGACAACCTGGATGAGGAAACCTTCAGCACAGTAAGGATTTTCTCCTGGGACATGGGGAGACAGGAGGGGAAGTGCCTGGGAGTCTTGCTGATTCCTTCCCTTTCCTGTACCCTCCAGTCTATCTCTGATTTGGAATGGTTGGGGAAGGAGGATGAGTGAGGCAGGAAGGTTGAAAGGTCCTCTTTCCATCTCTCTTGTGCCACTGACGTGCACCTTTGCTCTCTCTCTCTCTCTCTTCCCTGTTCCTCTCCAAGTGCAAAGAGATAATACGGCCAGTCAAAAGGGCCCTGAAGCAGCTGGAGAATCCGGGCAAGGGGCTTTCTCTACTAGAAGAGGTGGAGTGCACACGGATCTCCCTGCTGAAGATTGGAGACCACATATCAAAATACTTGAAGAAAACTTATTCTGACCAGGAGGAGATCAGCCTGTGGAGAACGTAATCTTTCCCCTTTTCTCTGCTAATCACCGAGTCACCTACTCCCAGGACACAGAAACAGAACCCCAGATTAGACAATGCAAAGGGGGCTCACTTGGCTGTCCATGGGGCCCCGTAGATGAGTTGCAGCCTAGATGACAGCAGAGCAGAGGGTGGGGTTGAGTTGAAAGGAGGATGGGGATTTTAGTTCCATAATATTTGGAGGGCCCAGTGGCCCAGAACCCCTCTAGACTGACTGGAGATGGTTGTGTCGGCCAACATCTTGAGAACTGGTCCCAGGGTGGAACCTGGCCTGTTTTTGGTCAGAACTGGTGCACAACCAAGACCCTTTCCTTTAGGAAGATGGGAAGGTGCTGTCAGATCATTGGTCCATCTAGGCAGAGGTTGGAGCACCTCCTCTGTGTTGGAAAAAGTGTGGTGGGTGGCACAGGCCAGACCGTCGGCTGAATTTCCCAGGCTGTGTCTTTGTTTGGTGGCTCTTTGTGTCCGAGGCCTGGAATGACCAAAGTTACTGCCGAGAGGGAGAGGGCAGGGAAACGGATGCCATCTAAAGCGCTTTTCTCTCTCGCCCTTCTGGTTAGCTCCTTCTCCGCCACCTTCCTCTGGAGTGAAGGTTTGGGGCTTCTAAGCCAGGCTGGTGGTGGAAGAGTGGGTTTCAAATATCTGTTCAACCATTTGCAAGAACAGGGGGAAATAACCTTTTTATCTTCCAGGAACCTGTGGATATTTGTGTCCAAGTTTACCAAATCGGATGCAAGGAAGCTCCACAAAATCTATAAGTTGGCTCACAAGATGCGGCTGAAGTTTCAGGAGGTGAGGTTCAAAAAAGAGATTTCTGTCTCTTTCACATCAGTACCTTAGGGACAGATTCTTGACCCTAAACAGCAGAATAGAGATATAAATAAATGCATAAATAAATAGAGGAGGCAAAAAGATTGTGATCTATAAAGAAAAGAAGTGAGTCTTCTAGCCACATTCTTAGAAGCTGGCATGTGTTTGATAGAGGTTTGCTTCCTTTAGTACAGCTCCCGCTCTTTTACTGGAAGAACTTTAAAAAAGTAATTTAAGTACTCACAAAGTCCAATGATAAACGTTTCTTGACTGGAAGGCTGGAGGTCAGGTTCAATGCAGTCACTCTGACCTGAAGCTTCCTGGGTGACCTTCACCTAATTATGTCCTCAGATTAACATATATCCCAGGATAGTTTGTGAGGGTAACGTGGTGATGACGAACGTTTGGACTACAGTACTCTGATTTTGCATGGGGGGGGTTGCAAGGAAGATGGGATAGACATATGATAAGTCTCATATAAACAGGGTAACTAAATGTATGCCTCCACCCTATTAAATAGGAGAAGAAAGATGGGCATATGAGGGGAGACGGAATCGAAATTTAAAAATGGCAGGCCGTGAAAATGGCCTACACAGAACTTCCTCATCAACAAATGCTGAGGAGATGACAAGGGTATCCTAGCATAGATAGGAAAGAGCGTATCTCCTGAGACCCATTTGTGGTGCGAAGCCCTCTTGTAGTTCGCTCAGGTGGGTCAGCGAGCACAAAGCTTTTTGAGGCCATTCCCTTTGCTCTTAACATCCCCCTTTTCTCCATCTTCTTTTCCCTCAGCAAGAACAGAGAAATCCACTTGGAGCCTTCTGAATCCAGAGAGGATTCTACAATGCCTCAGGTCCCTCGTGACCGTCCTCCTGAGAAGCGCCACCTGTCTCCACCTCATCCTTCCCAGGTGCACAGCGAACCAACGGGACAATTAATGCCACCCAACCATTCTCAGCTGTGAAAACTGATAAAGCAGAAGTAGCTGAGCAAGACCTATCTAATTTTCCTGCTCTTCTAGATTTATGTTTGCTATGTTGCCGTTTGTGCCCCCAGCCTGTATTTTTCTAAAATTTTTGTTTTTCTTTTCACTAGACTATTGTTTGGTTCTAATGGTTGCTGTTTACTATAGTTGACCCTAGCCTTTGAAATCCCTGATTCTTGATTAGCGCCAAATAACATGTTATCCTTATAACCCCATCTGAATGTCCTCCCTCAGCATAGTACTTAAACTTTATATAATGTATATACTTTATAGTTGCTATGTATGAAACACTAAAATATAATTGGGGGTGGGGCGGGGGGAGTGGGAAATTGCTTTCTGTTCTTTAAATCTTTGGAATAAAATGAAATTAAAATCAACAATAGAGGAGGCCTCATTTGTCCCTCAGCCATTCTCCCCGTGCCCTTCAGAGTCATGAGGTTCCCTCCACACAACTCTCTGAGACGTCACTTCCGCTCGGGGGGATGACCAGCTAGGAGCGAACCCTCCGTATCGCCTAGCAAGGTAAAAAGCTATTAAAATGCATTTCTTTCTTTAGAAGAATGTTTTTTTTATCATAAATCCTTGGAGAGAAGGATAAGGAAGGCATATCGCTGATTAAAAGCCTTAAGGACTATGTTTTTTTAAAGTTAAAAACTACTTTCACTTTCATGGCCGATTAGCTATTGGCGTTTTCCAGCTGCCCTGCTCCTAACGAAAAGCCTGAAACAACAATAATTATTTTTAATTAGAACTCTCTATGTCAAGGAGGAGGGATAAAACTGCCAAAACCCCCTCAGATCGCAGTTTGGAAAGATTGACGACACAACCAACTGAAGACGATAGGATGGACGAGGTTACAAGGCTTATAAAAGATCTGTCTTGTAAAATGTCTGAAGGCTTTGACAAAACAGAGCAAAGATCTAAGTCCATCGAAAGAAGCATCACTAAGCTTCAAGATCAAATTTCAGGGGTGTCACAGGAGTTAAAGGACATGAAGAGTAAAATTAGGGACCTTGGTGATACAGTTCAAGGAAATAAAGAAGAAATTGTGTCCATGGCTCAGCAAATTTCTGATACCAATAAAAAGCTTATATTTATGGATGATAACCTCAGAAGGTCTAATATTAAAATAATGAACTTCCAAGTGCAACAGGGCCGAGATCTCAGAAAGGAGATAATGGCCTGGATAAACTCTATAATGGACACGCAGCATCTGATTGAAACAGATATAGAAAAGGCATATTTCCTGGGAAATCCAAGTAGTCTCGGTATTAGACCAGTGGTTGTGAAGTTTTTGAATCATACAAAGAAAGAACAATTTTTAAAAGCAATCAGACAAAAACAAGACCAGCTGGTTTATAGGGACAGAAAAATTCAGATTTTCCAGGATTTTTGTAAAGAGACTGTGAAATGGCGAGGATCTATGCAGCCGGTTACAGCAATTCTGAGGAAAAATAACATCAGATATCATTGGGGCTACCCAATTTTTTTGAAAATCTGGAAAGACAAGATTTTGTTTAAAATCCACTCCTGCGAGCAAGGTTTACAACTGCTGAAAGATTGGAACATTTATGAAGGAGAAAGTCAGGAGTTAATTCCAACCACAAGCAAAGAACTAGAAGGCTGAACCAGAAGGAAGAAGATGGACCAGTTTTTTCTTATATTTTTTTATTATTCTATCTTATTTTTTATATCTTTTATTTTTTTTCCTTTATCTTTCTCCTAATAAAATCTTTCTTATATATATGTATGTGTGTGCATACATATATACATATATATGTTTCTCTCCTCCCCTCTTTCCCCTTTTCTAATTTTTGAGGTTCTTTTTTGTTGTTTTTAAAATAGCTTTATAGAATAATATCATTTATTTATTTTACTCTTGTTCTAATCATACTAAACACACTAAATTTAGATAGTAAAAGGGGTAACAAAATTAAAATTACTAAAAACTAAATATAAACTCTTTAAAGGATTCCAGTAAGGGGAAGGGGGGAAGGAGAAGGGTATTCTTATTCTTATTCTTATTTTGTTACTATTGTAGTATTAAACATTAAGTAGAAATGCAAAAGTTAAATGAAAAGATCAGAGGCAAGGCTCCGGTCATGGTTCCGCCGGACGATGGTGGCGTCTCCCCCCCACCTTTTGCTCATGCCAGTGGTCATGGCATGGGACCATGGTGGAGAGGATACGAATGTATATGTTCACAAAATTGGTGAAAATCAATTATGGGGTGTTGTTTTGTCTGTTTTATGTTGTTGGTGGGAGGTAAGGTTACACACGGGACCTATTGGAAAGAAAACTTTTGAACACATATGGGTAGAAAAATAAGACTTGCAACTTTAAACGTTAAAGGCCTCGGATCAACAGTGAAAAGAAGAAGAATAGAAGCATTGTTGAGGAAAAACAAGCTGGATATCGTCTTTCTACAAGAGACTCATCAATCAGAAAAAGGAGTCAATGAGTTAAAGATGAACAATATCGACATTTATGAAAAAAATTTTGGAACTTCTAAATCTAGGGGTGTAGCAATTATAATTTTCAAAAACTGCGAATTTAAAGTAGAAAAGGTAGTAAAAGATTGTAATGGTAGATTTATAATAATGCAAGGTAAAATGGGGTTGGAAGAATATACTTTGGTAAATATGTACACACCTAATAATAAACAAGGTGAATTTTATGATTTGGTTTTTAAAGAAATGGAAAAGGTAAAGAAAGGTTATGTTATTATGGCAGGAGATTTCAATATGGTTATGGATAAGATAAAAGACAAAACTGCATACAGTCGGAATGATATTTATCATAGAAACACAATATTAAGTAAAAAGATAAAAAATAACCATTTGAAGGATATTTGGAGAGAAATGAAAGGTGATGAAAAAAGATATACTTATTTTTCAGTTGTGCACAATACTTACTCTAGAATAGATTATATATTTACATCTCAGGATTTAATTTCTAAGATTGTTGATACTGAAATAAACCCTATTAAAATAACAGATCATGCATTGATGTTAATAGAGATTGAAATAAAGAAAGATTATAAAGACTCCAAAAGATGGAGAATTGATAATAATATTCTGCAGCATCCAGAAATAATAGAAAAGATAAAGAAGGAATGGCTAGAATTATGGACAATAAATGAAACAGGAGGTGCTAAGCCAGGCCTGTTGTGGGACACAATGAAAGCAATCACAAGAGGAATAACGATAAGAGAATCGTGTAAATTAAAAAAAATTAAGGAGGGACATGTGAAAAAAATAGAAGAAGATTTGAAAAACTTAGAAAATAGATTTTTTACAGAAAGAGATAGAAGAATATTAATAGAAATTCAGGCTAAGAGAAAGGAATTAGATAATATAGAAATAGAGAAAGTTCAAAGAGATTTGATGTATTTAAAGAGACATTTTTTTGAATTTAATAACAAAAACTCAAAATTGTTAGCTAAAATGTGTAAAAATAAAAGAGCAAAAAATTCAATAGGGATAATTAAAGATCAAAAAGGTAAAAATTGTAATATAATGAAAGAAAAATTGAAGATTTTTCATGAATTTTTTCAGAAACTATACAAAGGAAATAACATAAAGAAAGAATGTATAGAAAAATATATAAACGATAATTTAAAAACTAAATTATCAGAAAATGATAAAAGAATATTAGAAGAAGAGATCAAGGAGCAAGAGATTGCTGAAGTCATAAATAAATTAAAAAATGGTAAAACACCAGGTCCTGATGGATTGGGTCCAGAATATTATAAACACTTTAGCACCATTTTAATACCTAAGTTAAAAATGATTTATAATAAGATAATGGAAGGAGAGACAATACCAGCTTCATGGAAGCATTCATTAACGATTCTCATTCTAAAACCCAATAAGGATCAAACAGATCCGGGATCCTATAGACCTATATCTTTAATAAACCAAGATGCTAAGATTTTTACCGCTATATTGGCAAATAGATTAAATAGATTTATAGCAAATTATATTAAAGAAGACCAATGTGGTTTCATTAAGGGTAGACAAATGGACAATTTAACTAGACGAGTTTTAAATATTATACATGAAATAGAAAAAGAAAAAATAAAAGCAATGATTTTATCATTGGATATATTTAAAGCCTTTGATTGTGTTGAATGGTCAACACTAAAACTTCTTATAAGAGGTTGGGGATTTGGTAAAAAGTTTAGAGGTGTTATAGATCAATTATACTTAGATAATACTTCAGAAATAATAGTTAATGATGGTATAACGGAAAAGATCTTTCTAGGCCGAGGTACTAGACAAGGCTGCCCACTTTCACCAATATTGTTTTGCATGATTATAGAATTATTAGCTAACGCAATAAGAAATGATAAATTAATTAAAGGAACAGGTAAAAATGAAATGATTAAAATTAATTTGTTTGCTGATGATTCCTTACTGACTATTAAAAATCCATTAGAGAGTATGGAAAACATTAAAAACCATTTAGAAAAATTTGGGGAAATAACAGGTTTAAGGATTAATTGGCAAAAATCACAAATGATGATGTTTAACTATAATATACAGGAGCAAGACATGTTTGTGAATAAATATAGCGTTAAAATGTGTAATCTTATCAAATATTTAGGTATAAACATAATTAGAACAACTCAAAAATTAAAAGAGAAAAATTTTAATAAATTAAAAAATGAAATTAAAGATAAATTGCAAGAGTACGCCAAATTGAAACTATCATGGTTTGGGAGAATCGCTTTAATTAAGATGAAAATATTACCGAAGATCACTTTTTTATTTAGGATGCTCCCAATACGATTAGAAGAAGAGGATTTTAAATATTGGCAGGGATTAATTAATGGATTTTGTAATCAAGGCAAAAAATCTAGAATAAATAAAAGATATTGGTATAAGGCTCAAAAAAAAGGAGGTTTAGGTATGCCCAATGTTAAAAATTATTATATAGCAAATCAATTAAGAGTTATTGGAGATATTATATTCAATAAAGAAAAATTAATTTGGTGGGAGATGGAATCTTCAGAAATAAATGGAAATGCTGAAGGATACTTGTTTAATATACTAAAGAGAAGTTCAATAAATCAGATTAAAAACCCCTTTTTAAGAAACCTGTTAAATATTTGGAATAAATATAAAGAGAAGTTTTGTCCCTTAACTTCACCATTAAAACTAGTGACTGAGACAGAAAACTTTCCTACAAATTTAAAGGATTTAGTAGAATTATTTAAGAATAAAAGGGTTGCAAGATTGAAGGACTGGATGGGTAACATGAGATCGAAGGAGATGATTATGTCTAAACTGCAATCTAATAAACTATCATGGTATAATCTTATTCAGTTAGACACCTGGACAAAGGATTGGTTGAAAACTAATGGTAAATGTAGAGAACTTACTAAGTACGAACAATTTCTGTCATCACATGAAGATATGCAAGATACAACTTTGAAAGGAATAGTAAGTAAAATATATAATATAATTTTGGAACAAGAGGAAAAAGAATGGGGAATAGAAGGTTTAAAATTAATTTGGGAAAACGATTTAAAAACAGATATTAAAATAGAGGATTGGACAAAAATGTGGAGAAATAAAAAGAGGGGAAATAAGATGTAACAATTTCTATGATATTTGGGGTAAATTTGTGGAATTTGTGTTAGTGAAAGGAAGGGGGAAAGCCTCTAAAGAATACTCAATACAATTTTGGAGAGGTAATCTGTAGGAAAAAAATTATTATAGTAAATAGAGTCCCGTGGGTATGGGGTGCACATTAGAATTTAGTTTATAATAAGCACTATTACTTGTATTTTTTTGTATTTTTGTTATGTATGTGTTCTTTTGTGTATTTTTTTTGTATAAAATAAAATATTTAAAAAAAAAAAAAAAACAACTCTCTGGATCCCCAATTCTAGAAAGGAACACCACTCTTTAGCAACTGAGTGATTGCAATGCCCCAAGGGAAGAAGAAGGCCATCCTGGGAAGGGTAGGAATGGGAGAAGGGCCCCCCAGGGCTGAAAAAGTGTTAACCATAAGAACCACCCTCCTCACCTCTTTTGACAGCCCTGCCTCCAGAGGTTCCACTTGGATCTTCAGCAAGGTGATGGTAGAGCAGCTTAGCAGTCAATGAGTTCCACCTACTATTAAGATACCTGTACTATCATCAATCTTTACCCAAGATTTCAGTCTCCTTTTGGTATTTTTTTTCCACTTTGAAGTTCATTCCTGTCAGGACTGCTGACGACAAATGAGGGATCAAGGTACTTTCTTTCTAAATGGAGTCAAATTGGCTTGACAGTGGGTAAGGTAGACTTCATAGCAGACACACTTCTCAGATTTCTTTTTTTTATTATTATTATTATTATTGAACATGAGACCTCTCATTATTGAGTTCTTCTCTGCAGCTTACTCTAGCAAGGTTGGCCCAAGAGGTTTTATTGACCAAAGGAAAAGACAAAAGGGTGCCTCCGGACGCAGACACACGTTCCACTTAACAGCAGCTGGTCAGACTGGTAGTTGAATGATTACCTCACCTTGACTGAACCGTATCCTCTCCAACAACCTCCACCGGGCCTGAGAGGAATACACTAGCTTAGATGTTCAGAATGCTTTGGACCCACGACTCTGTGTGCCCCCAGGAGGAGACGAGAAGGGAGTGTTGCCACACTGCCCTTCTTCTGCCCTGTGAAGTAACTGCCTCACCCCATCTAATGGTGAGGACACCGAGGGAAGAATTGGAAGTCCCTTAAGGGAGTCAGTTCATCTCGTGTTTGGTCTTGCTCTTCTCCTGCTGCCTTCCAAATTTTCCAGCATTCTTGTCTTTTCCAGAAAATCTTGCCTTCTCATAAAGTGCCCAAAGCAGGATAGCCCCAATTTCATCATTTTTGCCTGGAGAGAGATAGCTCAGGCTTGATTTGATCCAGAAACCTCATGTTTCTCTTTCTGGCAGTCCAGGGTATCTGCAAAGCTCTCTCCCAGCACCACATTTCAAATGTGTCAAACGAAGGAAGAAACTAAAAGGTGGATCTATGAAATGAAGAACGGCTCCTCGTGATTTCATAGGATTTTTATGTGGGAATCTTCTAAAACTACTATCAAATTATACACCCCACAAACTACCCAGAGAAATCATGGATCCTTTGGCAGACGGATGTTCCATGGCGGAAAAACAGGGTTCCAAGGCCCAGATCCACAGAATTTTACATGATTTTTTGATGGAATCCTCTCTAAGCAAACCTCACATCATAGAAACTATCTATGTCCACACACTACAACACAGAAGTCATGCGCATAACTCTGCAGTGGCGCAAGAACTCAATTGCTGGGGAAGAATGATGGTTTTGTGCCTCGCTTACACAGAGAGCATAAAAAGATCTTTGAGCATCTTTCACTGCTGCTAAGTAGGTGTTGGTCGTGAGTTTATCAGCTCTTAATTTAAGTACCTTCAGGGCCGGCCTGCAAATGCTCTCTAGCCTTCTCCTATTTATCCCGATGGATTATTCCAATGGTATGAATTGAGCTATATGTGATGTTTACTTTTAGGTCTATTGGCACAGAAGTGTTTGGTGATCTTTATTTTACTTGGAATTCTTGCCAAACCAACACAACTTGCATATGTGTTCCACCTATGCACAATGATAAAAAAGACACACCTCCCTAACTACAGGCGTGCCATAGTACAAAAACATGGATCCAGGGCCTGAACCCTCATGGATCCACATTATTGTTACATAGGATCCTCCCCAAACAACTGTTCAATCACTGTTCCCATCTGTGCTCATGGAGAAGCTTCATGAATCTTACATGGAATTCCTACTAAACCACCATCCAGTTAGGGGGCCTGTCTGCCTACACAGTCTATAAACCCGAAATCACAGATCCCTCAGATCATGACGTCAGCATTGTGCGAACATCTGGATCCAACTTTGTGGCTCTTACACAACCAGATGGTGACATGAATCGAAAGCAGAGGTCACGAAAGAGAACAGCTAGCCTCTTTACCTTGGGCAAGCTGTGGAGTCCCATGTAAGCATCATATGAGATAGGGAGCAGATTCTCTTCCTTTCTCATACTAGAATGTGGGGGTCATGCTGTGAATAATAGGAGATTCAGGATCGATAACAGGAAGTACTTCATCACATAGTGCCTAATACACCTGTGGAATCCCCTGCCAGGAGATGTTATGATAGCAGCGAACCTGGACTGTTTGAAAAACGCATAAGATGCCTCAAGATCAGGACCATCGAAAACAGGTAGTTAGGATGGCTACGTATCTCCTCCCTTCACAGTTTTTGTCTGAGAAGCAGCTGGTTGGCAATGACATGAGCACACCACTGGCTGGACGGTGCTATCATGTGATCTGACATGTTTGCACTTAAGCGTATAGGACACGTCTGTGCTCTTCCTACTCCTTACTCCCTCAGACTCAGATGGGCCCAAATGAGATTTAAATGGGACTAACCAAATAAGCCCCCTTCATGGATTGCTGCCTTTTCATGGCAAAGGGGCTTGACTAATTCAGAGAAGCTATGGGCTATGCCGTGCAGGGACACCCAAGATGGACAGGTCATAGTGGAGAGTTCTAACTAAACGCAATCCACCTGGAGCAGGAACTGGCAAACCACTCCAGTATTGTTGCCAAGAATACCCCATGAACAGAAATAAAAGGCTAAATGATATGACACTGGAAGATGAGCCCTTCAGGCCGGAAGGCGTCCAACATGCTACTGAGGAAGAGCAGAGGACAAGTACAAGTAGCTCCAGAGCTAATGAAGTGGTTGGGCCAAAGCCGAAAGGACGCTCAGCTGCAGATGCGCCTTGAAGTGAAAGGAAAGTCTGACGCTGCAAAGAAAAGTATTGCATAGGAACCTGGAATGTAAGATCTATGAACCTTGGTAAGCTGGATGTGGTCAAAATGAGATGGCAAGAATAAACATTGACATCCTGGGCGTCAGTGAACTAAAATGGACGGGAATGGTCAAATTCAATTCAGATGATTACCAAATCTACTATTGTGGGCAAGAATCCTGTAGAACAAATGGAGTAGCCCTCATAGTCAACAAAAGAGTGGGAAAAGTTGTACTAGGATACAATCTCAAAAATGACAGAATGATTTCAATACGAATCCAAGGCAGACCTTTCAACATCACAGTCATCCACGTTTATGCACCAACCACCCATGCTGAAGAGGCTGAAATTTACCAATTCTATGAAGACTTACAACACCTGTGAATTTCGTTGTATGGTATACTGTGTATATACTTACAATGACAATAAATTATTATTATTAGAACTGACTGCAAAGAAAGATGTTCTTCTCATTATAGGGGACTGAAATGCTAAAGTAGGGAGTCAAGAGATGAAAGGAACAACAGGGAAGTTTGGCCTTCGAGTTCAAAACGAAGCAGGGCAAAGGATATAGAGATTTGTCAAGAGAACAAGCTGGTCATCACAAACACTCTTTTCCAACAACTCAAGAGGCTGCTCTACACATGGACATCACCAGATAGGCAATACCGAAATCAGATTGATTATATTCTCTGAAGCCAAAGATGGAAAATCTCAATACAGTCAGCAAAAACATGACCTGGAGCTGAATGTGGCTCTGATCATCAGCTTCTCATAGCAAAATTCAAACTCGAACTGAAGAAAGTAGGAAAAACCACTGGACTAGTCAGGTACAATCTGACTAGGGTTGTTGTCCAAGCTGACAGGGTTGGTCTGAGTGCTGATGCCATCATTTCTGGTCCTTCTCTGGCACATGGGCTCTTGGGGAGCAAAATGCTTCGTTCGACATCTTTAGGATGGTGGAATTGGGCAGGGGGGGTGAGAGAAGGAAATTAATGAACATTGCTCACACACAACATCCAAAAAGTGGTTTGGACAGATTATATTTCATGTGGAAAATGGGAGGTTGTGGATAACAACCAATAGAACAGGCCACAGAGAGAGAAAGAGTAAGCCCCAATGATGAGATTAATAGAAGTAGAGAAAAATTACTTAAAGCAGTGAAAATGGAAAACATGGTGAAAATGACAGAAACTAAGGTTGAACATATGAAAGCTCTTATGGGGCTTTCGCATCCAAGTGGACAAGACCCCTCAGGTGGTGGCTTCATAGAGTGCTTGGTTGAGACCCTGGGAAGCCCCTGGCCCTCATGTGGTTGATGGCACGGGCGGCCACGGTGTTGGTTCTCCTGCTGCCAGGCTTCCGCCCACCCGGCCTCTGCAGCTGGTCCGCCTCTTTCAGTGGGAAGGAAATGTGACCAACTCTTCTGTCAAGGAGGTCACGACTCCTCACTATCTCCAAGCCCTCAGTTGCTGGACCTGCGGCCGTGGGCCCCTCCTTGGCTTGGCAGGTATCCTCGTCTATGTGTTTGGCCTAAGCTGCCACCGCCTCCTCTTCCTCTTTCCTGGAGCCCCCTTTCTCAAACGTCCCTGCGATTGGCATGCCCGAGCCTCTCTGGGTGCATCCTGGAGCTGAGTCGTTCCAGCCCCAATGGTTGGGTGAGCGGCCGGTGCTCAGTGCCGAAGCGTTTTGAGGTGGGACATCCACCTGCAGGGAGACGGGCTGATGCCCAGGAGCTTCTGGCAGTCTCCCACAATGCCATCCCCGCAAGAGGGTTGAAAACAAGACCATTGTATGGAAGAAGTTAGCGGTTGGGGAACTTGGCTTGATCATGAGGATGCTAAGGTCAGGAATTGTGTGCAGGTGACACAAAGGTGTTGCAAACCCACCCGCCCCCTCCTATACTTGCAGCCTCTGCCTGTTTGCCCAATGAGATCTATTGTTTCAACCATGTAAGAAGTGATCCCACACCTTCTAGATCAAAATATCCTTGAAATACCCATCCCAGAAAGAAGCCAACTTACATTAGGCCAAACTGTTTCTACATCGCGGCAAAACCCTTTTCATGTTTTTCTAGGTAGGCCGTCCCCAGAAGGGGTTGACCCTTCCCTTCTTCTGGGGGCAACTTGCCCAAGGCCACACAAGCCAGCCCTTCTGGGATCAGACTCCCCACCTCTGGCTCTGCAGCCAGATACCTAAGTTCTTGAGCTACGTACCCATAGTTTTGCTACCAGATCTGAGCAGATCTCATTGTCCTTTCCCTCAAAACCTCACTCATCAAACACAAAGGAGAGAAAGGAAGGTGAAACACAGAACAGGCATTTTAAGCATGGTGGAATAAAACTGAAAAGCCTCTATCGGCCCTTTATTATTATTGCACAGCAGCTGAATACATATGTTTGCTCCAAATTGTTCAGTAAGTCCTAATCGAGTTCAGAAAGTTGATTTTGCACCTTGAAAATGTTTATAAAGACAAACCCAAAGATTTCTCTTGACACTTACCGGTAGGTCTGATAAAAGAGTCTGAAGATTTTCTGTCAGCATACTTTTAAAAATTGATCTGAATGCCCTTTAAAAGTAACTTTTGAAAGTAATTAGATGTTCTTTAATGTTTATAAAGACAAACCCAAAGACTTCTCTTGTCACTTAGGTCCCGATAATAGAACCTGAATATTTTGTCAACATTCTTCCAAAAATTCATTTGAACACCCTTTGAAAGTAATTTTGAGAGTAATTAGATGTTCTTTTTCACAGCGAAGTAACTCAGGTGTTGTTTTCCCAAAACAGCCATTTTAGATAGCAAAGTTTATAACTTTATAACTATTATACTCCAGGAATTTCGTCTGTGGTAATTATATTGCCTTGACAGTCCAGGAGGAAGATTTGAGGCCATCGAGCACCAGCTGACCTTGGCATTAGAAGATCTTTCCTCCTACGGTAAAAACAACCGGCTGAAGCCAAACCCTTTCAAATCACAGGTCTGCATTTTATCCCTTCCCAACTAAGCATAAGCACAGTCTTCTTGAACATCTAATGTTTTTTACTGACTTGGTCCTATCACTTCTTTTTGTGTTTTAGTTCCAGCAGAATCAAACAAACAAAATATTGTGGCGCCTTTTTGAGACAAACACACTTATTTCAGTGCGACCATTTGCTTATCAAAATCCACCTCTTCAGGCATATGACATCCTGGATGTTAGCAATCTATTTTTAAGTTTTAATGCCGTTTCGGTTTTTATTTTAACATTATGACAGGTTGGTGCTGTGCATGTTGTTTCTGTCAGAAAGACAAAGGATGTACATTTGATAAACCAATAAACAGCCAGCTTACTGTGTGGGGGAAGGAGATACCAACATATTTCGCCCATCCTGGCTGCCCTGCCTTGCTTACCTGTCCGCTTCCGTGCCAGTTTCAAGGTGATGGTACTAACCTATAAGGCCCTAAATGGTTTGGGACCTTGATATCTGGCAGGATGCTTCCTTCTGACTAGATCTGCCACCCTGTAAGATCTTCTCAGGCCGGTCGGTTGAGATTCCTGACCCGGAGAGAGGCCTGGAAATCGACGACTAGAAACTGGACCCTCTTGGTGGTCGCTCTGCAATTTTGGAATAGTCTCCCGCCCAAAATTTGCCTGGCCCCTTCACTGGGAACTTTCAAAATAATGTTAAAAACATGGTTATTTAGACAGGCCTTCCCGGACTCTAAAACATCCTGATCCAGTGGTTCTTTTAATAACTGTACATTCAACCCTTTGCCAATAAAAATATTTTCTTATTTTAATGTATTTTATTTTCATTTCTCTCACATTTTGTTTTAAGTTGTTACTGATTATCTTTTGCTATGGTTTTGTATGATTGTATTTGTAAACCGCCCAGAGTGGCCAGGGTAGCTAGATGGCTGCTATAAACATCAAAAAAACCATGTATTATAACACCGAGGTCCTGTCTCTTTCCAGGATGCCACCCAAGAAGGATGGGAACTTTGTCCGCCTCAGTCTCAAGAAGAAAACCCACATGAAAGGGTTTGCGTTGAGAGGAAAGCAGCTTCGTAAGCAAGTGTAAGTGGCCCACTCACTAGCAGTCCCTCTTGTTGTTGCTGTTGTTGACACGAAGGACATGGTTAGCAAAAATGTGGGATGGTGTGGAATCAGAACGAGTGGACACGAGACTGTTCTCATGGAGGTTAGGGTCCTCAGCCACTCCTCGTCCTCCTGGATGAGAACTGGATGTACCTCCCTATTGGTGAAGAAAACAATATGGTCAAGTGGAGTCTGACCTGTGGCAAGGGACCTCTTTAACTGACCTGCTTAGATCTTGCATACTCAAAGCGGATTGTCTTCGCTGATGAAGACAATCCGTGCCATGTTCTGTCTTCCTCTTTTCCTGCTGCCTTCTGTTTTTCCAACTGTTATTGTCTTTTCGGTTGGGGGCTTGCCTTCTCACGATGTGCCTGAGGTCTTTAAGCCCTAAAGAACTGGCTGCCCAGGGGTCTGTCCAGAGGTGGAGACGACCAGGCTTGTCTTTCTGCTTCTCTGAAGCCAAGCCAGGTCGTCGGCTTCTTTATGTCTCCACAGGCGTGGAAGCAGAAATGGCGAAAGAAGGGAGAGCAGTTTGTGGTGGAGGTGGCAGGTTCTTGGGCTGGGACTCAGACTCTTGGTTCAGATGCGGGGGACTCGGTCACTGGGCTTCGCAGTGCAAGGGAAAAGGTAAGCTGCTCTCTTGTGATAAGACTCCGAGGCCGTGGGATGGAAACCAGGCCTTAATGATGCTGCATTGAAACGGAACAAAAGGAAGGAAGACCACTTGCATGTGTTCTGCATGGCAAAGCATGAAAACTCTAAAAAGAAAGGGCATGAAAAACAGCATGAAGAATTTGCATACAGTTTTTTGATAAACTCTTTTATTAGGGGAAAATACCTAGAAACCCTCAGTATCTTTCCTTTAGAGGGAAAAAAAGCGTATAGAATGATATTCCCAGGGCACCCCTGTATCCTCAGAGAATTAGTTCCCAGCCCCCCAATGGATGCTGAAAAAACGTTGGATGCTCTTTTAATATTGAATGCTATACATAGCGGGGTCTCTGGCCCCCTCTAGTGGCCAGTTCTGATAGCTTCCTTGTTAAAAATAAATATTTTTTGCGGGGGATTCTTCTTTTAATATTTTTAATATTTTCAGACTGTGGCTAAGTGAATCAGTGGGTACTGATCCCGCAGATAAAGGGGCCCCTATTGCACATTCAATCTTGGTGGTCAACACACCGATCAGCAGAATATCCTCTTCGTAAACCATCTGATCACTCTCAAGAACTGCAGGGGTTCTGCATCTCCAAGGGCTGTGTCCAATGGGAGACCCATTTTCTGAACGTAGCATTAGCATTTCTAGCCAAACAACAACAACAACAACAACAACAATCCCAAAACAACAAAAACTGTTAATAAGTTAGCACTCAGCGATCGTGGAGTCTTGGAATCTGGTGCTTTCCCCTCTGAGTTACTTCCCTGGCACAGGTGCAAAGAGGCTTTTAATTAGTATTTTTGGCTAACTGCAGGAAGCTGTCTGAGACTATTGTCCCGTCTACCACTTTACTGCCTGCCTGGTATTCATAACTTCTTCTTCCATCTTCCCCAGCAAATACTGTAGTGAGAACAATCAGCAAGGTCCTCAAGAGGAAGAGGTTTACTTCCATGTGCAGAGCCCTGAGTGCGGACTTTTCTGCCCACCGGAGTCAATGGAACCTCTCTACAGCCTGGGGCAGGACGGGAAGGCGAGAGGTAAGGTTCAGAGAAAAGTCCACCCCTTATTGGCGACGTGAGAGGATGGGAGAAAGAGCCTCCACGGGACATGTGGGCAAAGTCACGTGCCGCATTGAGATGTAACTGCTGAAGGATGCTCTGCGTTTGGACCCAGGGTCCCTCGTAGCTGTGCCTGTGAAAGAACAAAGGGCCAGCTCAGAAGGCATCTGGGTTTTGAGGACTGGCCATGCTGAATGCTTGCATCGGACCCCCGGAAAAGGGTTGGGGATGGCTTCTGCAGGCGGTGCAGCCGTTGGGTATTTCAGCAGCATGAAAAAAAGTGGGATCAGGCCCCAATTTCAGACAGAACTTGGAAAATGTCTTTTCCTTCCTTCCTTCCTTCCTTCCTTCCTTCCTTCCTTCCTTCATTCATTCATTCATTCCTTCCTCTTCTTCTTCTTCTTCTTCTTTTGGCTGCCAGTGGTAGCCCAAAAAATATTTTTCCAAGCTGTAGAATTTGATCTGCATCATTGTGCTGCTGACCATGGGAGGTCTGCACAATACCCCTAAATTCTCTCCTTTCCTGAGTGGGGGTGTTTCCTTTTTGTGTGTGCGCACAGAGACCACCCTTGAAGTATTCCAAGCCCTGAAGGAGCTGGGCTATACCTCCTTCCGCCCAGGACAAGAAGCAGCTGTGATGAGGATCCTCTCGGGCGAGACCCTTGGTTCACGTTAGGCCAGGGTGGAATGCTGGCTCCTCTCTCTGGAAGTGTACATTGAATGAAATACTTACATGACAGAGATGATGACGATAACAGCAACAACAATGTACAATCAATTTTGTTCCAACTGATGGAAACATTTTCCAGGGTTTTCTAGGTACAGGGTATTCTGAACTAGGTTATCCTTCTCTCTTCTGGAAGCCCTTTGAGACTGTGCAGCTTTCCCAGGGCTACACACTCTAGCTCTCCTCCGTGGAAGCACAGTGGGGAATCGAGCCCCATCAGCCTCTGGCTCCACTGCTAGATACCCAAGTCACGGAGATATCCAGCCAGCTGGAAACAATGATGGGCATATTTATTTATTTGATTTATACCCCACCCATCTTTGATTTATACCCCACCCAAAGTCTACTCTGGGCAGCTAACCATAAGACATAAAAACAAAAGCAATATAATAAAATAAAGGAAAACAATCCTTCACAGATGTGGAGTATCTTTAGGGGGGGCAACCAGAAAATTCCCCCAAAGGTGTGCGAGAGCCTGGACATTCTTCAGAGCTCTTCGCCCAGCAAAGCGGTACGAAAATGTAGCGGGACGGGAGAAGAAGAAACGAAATGCTCCACCATGAGGCCGGACGTCGTAGCCAAGAGATCTGCCATTCAGGACCCCTGTCCTAAGGGAGGTTGCAGACGGAGACCATTTAACCAGTGCTGGTTGCTGCAGATGCTGAAATACACCTCCTGTTTGGAGGGGGAAAGAAGATAAGTGGTTGATCCCCTTTTTGAAATCCTCCAAGCCCAACGGCTGCTGAGTTCCTTCTGTTGCCTGAAACACACAGGTTCTGGGGAGGGAGGAAACAGAAGAAATAAGAAACCGGATCTCTAAGTGCTTATATTTCCAAAGGCAGAGGTTAATTTTAGGTGGTGTATTAAGTTTCAACGGTGGATTTAAGGCAAGTGTGGTAGTCGTACCTAGTGGCTGGAGGACAAGGAACACTCAGGAGGCAACATCCCTCTTCAGGTGAGAGGAAAATCTCCCTCTAGAGTAGGAGCTTCCCAGGGACGGCTGGATGTGGTATTTTCAAAAGCCACATTTGGTCTTGAACTCTCTTGCCCAGATGTGAAACACGGGCCCTTCCGTTCATGCTGCTTTCCAGCTCTTTGAGAGGGCAGATGGAGACCAGTGTGGGAGCACTGAGAGTGAGTGCTGGTTTGGGGAGGGAGAGAAAAACAGGGAGAGGGTCCTTTCTCATGTGGCACTTGGGAAGGGATCAGGATGCTTCAGGGCATGTTTTCCTAGTCATTTGAATCCGTCCCGCCCCCAAACCTTCTTCCTGAGCTTCACGTCCCCTTCAATGCCATATGTATTGCATTATGGCCTACCTGGTCTCTTGTTCAGAACCAAGAGGGAAAGGAAACAGGAATTCCAGGTTCTCCTGTTCTGTCCTGGTTGAATGGCTGGCTCTGATTTCCCACCACTGCAGACCCCGGAGACCTTACTGCTTTGGCCTTTCAGTCAAGAGCTGGGGCGAGTTCCAGTTTCCCTGTGCTCCGGGGGGGGGGGGGGGCTGCCCCTTGTGTAGCCTTGTCGGTTCTCAGGCCTGTTTTCAGCACCATCTCTGTGGACAGCTGTCTGCCTTCTGCAGCAGCCGCCGCCCAGAAGGCTTGGCTGTATGGATTCCTGAACCAGTGAGAATCTGAAATCCTGCCCTGACTTTGGCTGGAGAAAGCTCTTTCCCTTCATGCGCTAACAGATACGCCTGCCCCTAGACTTTGATGAGGGTGCTCTCTGGCCGCTTAACAAGAGCAGGGACCAGTCTTTGGGAAATTCTAGTTGCATTCTGTCTCTCTTTGCAATTCTCTTTAATTCCAGATCTTCTGGACATACAGGATTTCTGAACGGGGTGGGTGGGTGCTCCTCTTGCACACAGGCCTGGGTGTTCCAAGTGAAGGACCATGGGTGCCAAACTGAGCTGCAGCGCTAGCAGCATGGAAGAGAGTTCTCTTCCGCTTGCCCCAGGGTTCTCATCTGGGCAGGGACACAGCGGGACTCTCTCAACCTAACCTGCCTCAGAGGGTTGTGTTAAAAATCAAACTGGGGCTGGGTGGACTTTGCAACAGGTCCCTTGCTCCTAGTTGGCGCTCTCTGCACGTGCCGCTGACAGCTGTTGTCATCATCCCCGCTGGCTGTGCTGGCCTGGGAATCCTGGGGGAGGGGGGTTCCTGTACCTTTGGAGGACCCCCGTTGAGGGGTGGTGGCTGTGCTCCATCTTCCAAAACTGCTTGGAGGACAGAAGGAATAAACATGTCAAGCAGTCGAGGTCCTGTGCCTACCACCAATGCCTCCTTGTTGGCAGGGCAGGTAACGGCAGAACAAGCCTGCTGGGGAATTGCCTCCGTGCGCACAGGAAGATCCAGGAGGCTTTCGGCATCTCAGTGAGATCAGCCCTGCAGCTCCCGTCGTTCTGCTCCTGCCTTTCCTAACCATTTCGGTTCCTTCCTTGTCCCTCCCTTTTCCAGGGCTCTTGATGCTGCTGGTTCTCTCCACTGGAATGGGGAAATCCCTGTCTTACCAGCTCCAGGCCTACGCGTGCAGCCAGCGGTCCAAATGCGTCATGCTGGTGATCTCACCCTCGGTGTCCCTGATGGATGACCAGGTAGGTTTGCCACTGGGTCTGAAGGGTGGTGCAATTTCCTTGCTGATGGCGTGCAGTCAGGGGAAGAGGGAAGTCCTCTGGGCTCAGCTGGGGTTTCAGTGGCCGTGCTCTCAGCTCCTCCATTCCTCTGAGAGAGAGGACCCCTCTTTCAAAATAATCCCATTTCTTCACACACGAACCTGTCAGGACAGAAGAGTCCCAGTGGCAGCTTCCATGTTTGTTCCGAATCAACCTGAGGGAATTTCAGAGAGAGAGACGAAACCGTGGGGGGAGCCTGTCAGCTGAAGGCCCGTCTGTCAGGTACCATGAAAGGTTTGGTAGAGAGAAGCATCCAGTTTAGAAAGAGGAAAGGAGGAGGAGGAGGAAAAGACGATGGCTTGACTGACGGTGTGCCTGTTGCAGATAACCAAGAGATGAGACAGTGAGAACTGATGGTGTGGAGAGAGTAGGCAGATCACAGAAGGAGAGAGGGACTGAAATTTGGCCAATAACGATGATAGGAAAGCAGTGCAGAGACTGGAGGGTGCTTTGTGAGCTTGGGCTCCTTAGTGAGTTCCTGCTGCCGACGGAAGATCCTAGCAGAAGGCATAAGACAAAAACCTGCATGTCTTCTTCTCCCTCCAGGGGAACTGGAGCAAAGGCACTGGCCTCTGTTGAGGTTGGTTGAGGGAATGTCTGTCTCTGAAGGGTGCTGTGTCCCTCTCTCGCCCTGGAGCAGGACACCCTCGGTGCTTCTTTTGCAGGTCTCTGGCCTTCCT
The DNA here is from genome assembly GCF_051106095.1 of Pogona vitticeps. Classification (NCBI taxonomy): domain Eukaryota; kingdom Metazoa; phylum Chordata; class Lepidosauria; order Squamata; family Agamidae; genus Pogona; species Pogona vitticeps. The sequence continues at coordinate 14,861,586 of NC_135794.1, forward strand.
CGATGCCTGAAAGCCATCTGCCTTCACTGGAACATGTCCAAGAACCGGAGGGCGGCTGCTCTAGAGAAGGTGAGCCAGCTGATGGAGAGACCGAAGTCGTCTTCCTGCCGTAGGACGAAGGCCGTTCTGTCTTCTGTGCTCTCTCTAGGCTCCAGCTTGGAGCTGAGCGAGAGAGCGAGAGAGCAGCTTGAGTTCCTGGTGCAGAGGTGAGAGGCAATGGAGGGATTTCCTGATTCATCTCTCCGTCTCTGAATGCCGACCCCACAGCAGCATCTCTGTCGTATTGTGTGCTTGGATTACAGGGGATTGACTGTCTGAATCAGCAGTTCTCAACCTTGGGCCCTCAGAGGTCCTTGGACTCAAACCCCTAGAAGCCTTCACCACTAGCTGTGCTGGCCATGGGATGACTGGGAATTCATTCGTTTGTTCAGTCCGTCCGTCCAAGATTCTCTGGGGATCCAGAGTTGGGAACCACCAAGCCAAATCCCAGAGTTCATGTTGGGAACATTCTGGGAGTTGGGAGTTCAGGAAAAAAGTACCTTTTCTAAGCTCTGTCTAATTCTTACGACAGGCCAAAGGGAGGTGCAGGCCGGCACTGAGCACTGGTACACCTGAAGATTCCAGTCGTAGAATGGAAACGAGGGTGAAGGCGAAGGCTGGAGGCTGGTCCCTGAGCTGTTGTTCCTTGAGGTGGCTGGGGGGGGGGGAAGCAGGGGAGGGGGCAATATGTTTATTGTCCCCAATGCCTTGCATCTGGGACTGGCTCTGCCTCCTTAAGAATCAGAGCCTGGCATTCCCAAGCCAGGTTGCTGCTGAATGTTTAAATTGCATGAAGACGGAAGTGCCTGATTGTCAGCTGCGGCGTTTGCACATTCTCAGGCGAAGGCCCGGAAGGTTGACGTGCTCCTGCTCTCCACTGAGGCTTTGGTTGGAGGAAGCCTGTCAGGGTCCAGCTGCCTTCCCCGGCTGATCAGCTGCCCCCGGTGGCTTTCGCTTGCATCAACGACGCGCACTGTATGTCAGAGTGGTCCCACAATTTCCGCCCTTGTTACCTGTGGCTCTGTAAGATACGGAAGCAGCCTGGGTGTTGGGGGAAACACCAAGTGGCGTCTCTGGGGAGGAAGCCTGGGCAGACGTTTAGATGCTTGCCGGGCTACTGTCTGTGTCGTCAAGTTGGAAGGAGCATCTCAGTGGCTTTCCAAGGAAGTGAGATCCTGAAGGAGGGATTTTGCCCATCCCACCTTCCCCAGTGAGTTTCCGTGGCTGCTCAGGGATTCAAAGTCAGGTCTCCTGAAGTCCTTCCTGTTCTCTGTCACTTTGACCACAACACTACACTGGGTACTTGCAGGCTCCGATCCCTGGGAGATGAGAAGAGGTGACCAGTGAAAAAAAATTGTGCACCTGCAGTGTAAAGGTTAACAGAAGTGATCCCAGCCACGACAGGATGTCCAGGGCACCAGACTCTCTCTCGCTCTCGCTCTCTCTGTGCAATGAGTGTGCATGCATAAAAAACCCATAAAGGTACCAGAACGTGCCACGAGATGGAGCCAGAAACCATGCTATGGAGAGTGTTCACTATTAAAATAGTCTTCTGGGTTTTTCTGCATCTGCAGGAGGAGGGTGGGATGGTTTGGAACCAGTCCCTCATGGCTATGAGTCTCCCGCTGCAGTTGCAAAACCAACGGCAAAGCCGACTTGCCTCTTGCTGGACATGTCGTTGGTCAAGAGACCCTGGAGATCAGTCTACTTGTTTCTTGAGATTTCGTGATCATTCGCCTGGAAATGTCAATAGGGAGCCATGCTGAACTTCCTGCAAACAGCACAGAAGCATAGCACTCAGTAGCATCAAAGGATCAAGCAGGAATCTGAACACGTACAGAGTTCCTTTTCCTTCCCACATATCACCCACCGCCACTCCTGCACACTTGAAGCCCAGGAGGAAGGTTCCAGAGGAGAACGTGTGTGTTTAAGGCAGAGTGCAACCCTTTGACTGTGTGGACCACAGCAAACTATGGCAAGTCCTTAAAGAAATGGGAGTGCCTGACCACCTTATCCATCTCCTGAGAAACCTATATGTGGGGCAGGAAGCAACAGTTAGAACTGGATATGGAACAACTGATTGGTTCAAAATTGGGAAAGGAGTACGACAAGGCTGTATATTGTCCCCCTGCTTATTTAACTTATATGCAGAATACATCATGCGGAAGGCTGGACTGGAGGAATCCCAAGCCGGAATTAAGACTGCCGGAAGAAATATCAACAATCTCAGATATGCAGATAATACCATTCTGATGGCAGAAAGTGAGGAGGAATTAAAGAACCTTGTAATGAGGGTGAAAGAGGAGAGTGCAAAAAATGGCCTGAAACTCAACATCAAAAAAAAACTAAGATAATGGCCACTGGTCCCATCACCTCCTGGCAAATAGAAGGGGAAGATATGGAGGCAGTGACAGATTTTACTTTCTTGGGCTCCATGATCACTGCAGATGGAGACAGCAGCCACGAAATTAAAAGACGCCTGTTTCTGGGGAGGAAAGCAACGACAAACCTTGACAGCATCTTAAAAAGCAGAGACATCACCTTGCCAACAAAAGTCCGAATAGTCAAAACTATGGTTTTTCCTGTTGTGATGTATGGAAGTGAGAGCTGGACCATAAAGAAAGCAGACCACCGAAGAATTGATGCCTTTGAATTGTGGTGCTGGAGGAGGCTCTTGAGAGTCCCCTGGACTGCAAGGAGGACACACCTATCAATTCTAAAGGAAATCAACCCTGATTGCTCACTGGAAAGACGGATCCTGAAGCTGAGGCTCCAGTACTTTGGCCATCTCATGAGAAGAGAAGACTCCCTGGAAAAGACCTTGATGTTAGGAAAGTGTGACGGCAAGAGGAGAAGGGGACGACCGAGGATGAGATGGCTGGACAGTGTCACCGAAGCGACCAACATGAAATTGACAGAACTCCAGGAGGCAGTGGAAGATAGGAGGGCCTGGCGTGCACTGGTCCATAGGGTCACGAAGAGTCAGACACGACTAAACGACGACGCAACCCACAGCACTTTTCTCTCTCTCTGCACAAATTAATTTTGGTTCAAATGTATATTGGTGTTTTGAGTTATTTTGCTGTGCTGGGTTATTCTATGGGGATGGGCAAAAACAAGTTACCTTTAAAAGGTTTACTCGTGATTGTCCAGTTCTGATGCATCGTCTTTGGGTAGCCAAGCCAATCAAGAAATGCATGGAATATTTTTCCACATTTATGTCTTAAGTGGGATTGTTGCTCATCGTGTCAGACAGAACAGCACATTCTGTTGGGGAATTATTCAGCGTTCTGCTGATTCAGTATTCTTTTTTCCAAACAAAGTTTGAGCTCCGCCTGAGTAGCCATCCTATTCTCTCTCCTGGGCCTCGAACCAATTTGCTTTTCCCTTCTGCACATTGGTGCCCCTGCAGGAGCCACAGTGCCCGAGAGGGAAATAGTGCCGTAGTGGCTTCTGCCTTGCCTACGCTGTGGTGCAAGGAAACGGTAGGCCTCTCCGCTCGCCTGACCTCATCTTCCTTCTTGTGGACAGGTGCTTTGAGATTGTTTGGCTGTGCATTGCTTCTTGGGCTTCACGGCCACCCTCTCCACCGCACAGGACGTGGCTCATCACTTGGATATCCCAGAGGCTGAAGGGATTGCCGGGCGTTCTACCGCCGTCCCCTAAGCAAAAGTGGCAATTCGAATCCAGTGATCTGATGCCAATCAAAGTATCCAGGCTGTGTCGGGGCATAAGCTTATGCCACAGTTCTGCAGGCATAAACTTATGCCAATTTCAATAGGATTTTAGCCACTTCCTCTTTTCAACAAATTAAGTTTTAAAATGTCTCAGAGAAATATTACTAGAATGTAATTTTTTTTTTCTCTCAGTTCCATTTTGACTTCTTAAATTTCTCTTTCTCCTTTCCCTCCCCCCTGAAAAATGGAAGGCTGCAGCGATTAGTCAAAGACCTGGTAAAGCAGCTTCAGGTTCAAGACAGTAACGAAGCGTCTGCTCTGGACAGGATTCGGGGAGAGATTTCACATATCCTCGAAAAAGAGGTAGGGTAAATTTCTTTGTTCAGTTCCCAGTTACTTGGTCATTGCTATGACCCAAAATAATCCATTTACATGTTGGTGATGTGCTGGGGATGGAGACATCATTTTAAAATTCACATCTTAAGGTGGTATGTATAAATCTATGGAGTGTGAGCTGCTATGTATACAGTATATGTGCTCATGTCTCACTGATTCACAGTTTCTCTGTAAATACTTCACTTAGTCCTTGTTCAGTGCCTTCATATATATAATAGAAGGGTTATGCATTGCAGAAGAGAAGATGGATTCTATATTGTATTTACTATCATTGTTCTATATGGCACTGTCATTCTATATTGCTTTCTGTGCTTAGTGGTAGAAATACGGACTATTAATTTATTAGAAGAATACATTGAATGACTTGAACAGTACATACGGCTAGTTTGTATTGAAGCATCATTTCAGATTCCTTATACTTATTTGTTTCTCACTTTTATTTTAAAAATATTTGTGCTACAGATGAAGAAAGGAAAACAAAAAAAAATCATTCATAGAATTGAGAAACATAATCAGATTTCAGTTAGAACTCCACTAGTAATGGACAGAAAATAATGCAGATTGAGTTAGATTGTTAAAAGGTATTTTTCCAAAATGCAGCAGAAGTAATTTATTTCCTAAGAGGTCAAATATGATCCATTTGTTTCTCTTGTGTACATACAGAAAAGTTTTATTTTCACTATCGGCTCCTATAAAATGGATTGGTTGGGGTCAGAGATGAATGTTCTTTTTTCAAGGAACTTTCCAGCAATACAGTAAATGAATCCCCATAAAAATTGGTTCCCCACCACCACTTGCCCTTCAAAATGTTCTGAAGAACTCAAGAAACATTTTCTGGGACCTGAAAGCTAGAAAATTGTTCCATAGAGAACAGAATTTCCAGAATGTATTTTGTGGTTCTGTTTCTAAAGCTTCTATTTTGCCTTTCCAACTTTGTCACCCACTACATCTAACTACATAAATAGCTTCTTTTTTCCCCAGCAAAAGTTTTTTTAAAACTATGTTATAGTAAAATGAAAGGAAGCTAATTTTGTCTTTTGTTTTTAACAATAAACCTGCAAGAACATACAGCAAAATGCTCTGTAAAAGCATAAAACATGCCAAAGTATAAATTAAAATGAGAACTGCAGTGAACTCTCTTTAAATCTCCCCCCCCCCCCACTGTCTCTCTTTAAAAAAACAAAAATTTGTAGGGGTGGGATTCATCTTTGAAAGGATAGTTTTATATGTAGTCCTCTGATGCCTAGCTCTTTGCTCCCTCTGCTTAAAAGATGATGGAATATAAAGCAAACCCTTCTCATTGCTCTTAGTTTTAGGGAAATGGGATGTTGTACAGGAGAAGGCGTTTTAAAGATGACCGTATTTTCCCATGTATAAAACGACACGTTTTCCTAAAATCATTAGAGGAAAAATTGAGGGTCGTTTTGTACACGGAAGGAGGCGGAGGCAAAGGAGTAGCTGCGCTCAGTCACTTCTCGCAGCTGCCCACTGACTGCTGCCGTCACCGGATCGCCTCTTCCAGCGCCACTCAGCTAGGGACAAAGGGCAGGGGACAAGGCAGCGACATGAGCTGGAGGTGAGCCCAGCACTGACACTGGAGGAGGCGATCGGGGGAGGCGTAGTCACACTGGGCCGCCCTTTGCGGCTGCCCATTGACTGCTCCTCCACCTCCGGCAAGGGTCAAAATTGGGGGTCATACATCGGGGGGGGCTCGTATACACAGAAAAATATGGTTCTTTTCTTGTGGCTAGATAGCTCAGTGGTTTCCTTATCTGGTTGCAGAGACAGAGGTTGGGTTGGGAGTTTGATTCCCCACTGTGCTCCTCCTGGGGGAAGAGCCAGCCTGGGTGGCCTTGGGCCAGCTGCACAGTCCCAGGGAACCCCTAGAAGAAGGGAAGGGTCAACCCCTTCTGTGTATTCTCTACCTGGAAAGCCCTGAAAGGGGTCACCATGAGACTTGGCAGCCCACAATACATACCTATGTATAACTCAAATTTACTGCTCTTGCATTTCTCCTATTTCATCTGAAGTTGGGAAAACCCTTAATGCTTTAAACACTCAGAACTGAAAACTACTGCATCTTGTTCCAGTTTCACATGAAACAGCTTTTCTGGTTATTGGTTAGAGATGTAGTTAATGCTGGGGATTTTTTTAAAATCACAACATAGCAACATAAGCTATGTGCAGCTTATCAGATGCTTTTCAAACATGTGTATGCTATTACGGCAAATAAACAGAATTTAAACAGATAGATTGGACATACAATTCCGCCCCTGCCTTTACATTATTGACCCTGTTTGCTTAACGAAAATACAGCTACGCAGTTGCGTGAAGCCAGCAGCAAATCACCCAACCCTTCCTAATTTAAGTTCCTATCTGCCAAACAGTATAAAATGATGGAAGTTAGAAAGGTAGAATATTCTCTAATCCATGCTGCTGAGTGTAATGTAGTATAATATCAGATCCCGGCAAAACCTGCTCCGGTTCGGGTGCAATGGAATCCAAAATACCACGAGCAATGGAAGAAAAATAAATAGGGCTTGTGGAAGAATGGAACGGAATGGAAAAACTCTGCTGGGAGTTCAGCAAAAAACCCCACAATGGAACTGCTCTCCTAAGAGGACATGATAGGGATGTATCTCGTATCAGAGATTTGCATGGAAGAAGGACGTACTTGGGAGCTAGCCAGCTCCATGGTTGTCCATACTGTCCAGTCTCCAGAATACACTACAGTCAGAGTAGGCAATTTTGGCAGGTCCAGAGGCTTCCCATGCAAGACCCAATATACCCCCAAATTCCTGTGGTTTTCAGGGTTTGAAAAAAAAATTCTTAGAAGAGTCCCCCTGCCCACATCCAGTTTTATGGGATCTAGGAAGTGATGATAGTGACAAATAGCAACTTAGGGTCCATTTCTGGGCACAGTTCCCTGTGTGTGCGATTCCCTTTCACACAGTTTGCCCCCTGGAGGCATTACCTTCTCCTGCACCAGTATATTCCTCTCCTTCAGTGATCTGAAGTGGCGTGGGATGTAATAGGCAGAGTGTTTCTGTATTTTGATCGTCTTTTTATAGAACATGTGCACCATTCAAGTACATGAAGATGCATCTCTGCTAGACCTGGATAGCTGGGAGGTGTTTGCCCTAATACCAAACCAAGTATTGATTTTCCATGTTCCTTTAGACCAGGGTGCTCAGCCTACAGCCCATTATACATTTTTGGACCATAACTCCTGTTGGCCCTGCCAGTGTTGCCAATGATCAGGGATGACCAGTAATATGAGTTGGGGGGCACAATTTCTCTACTCCTGATTTAGGTTACTGGATAGCATTTCCTGCATGCATGCAATACTTAAACTGCAGTACTGCAGTGAAGACTCTGCCCATAACCTGAGTTGAATCCCAATAGACTAAGGTAGCCAACTCAAAGTTGACTCAAGCTTCCATCCTTCCAAGGTTCATAAACTGAGTTCCTAGATGGCTGGGGAATCAATGAGGAATGCATATCCTGCATAAATTGTAAACTGCCCAGATAATGCTTAAAGCATTATGGGGTGATGTATAAGCAGGACGCTTTGTGTTTGTTTTGCTGTGTGCCCCTGCCGCTGCCCCCATTCCCAAATCTAGAGACACAACTCCCTTCGCATTTTTATCTTGGCAGTTTCCTCCTCACTCTTTGGGTGGGGAGGGGATGAATAGCTCATTTTGCCCAAACAAGAATATGCAAAGAAACATGCTTGCTGATTGGTCTGTCTCTGTAAACTAAGCAGCCCTGAATACACACCAGCTTTGTCGTTTAATTTAAGCAGAGAACTTGGCCTCCCCCCTTTTCTTTTTCTTTCTTTCTTTCTTTCTTTCTTTTTCTTTCTTTCTTTCTTTCTTTCAGATAATTAGTTTTGTGTGTATGTGATGATGGGAGCGGTTCTGGTTTTATTTAGAACATCACTCCTCTAGGATCCCTGCCAAGAATAATGCTAGTGCCTACAAGTCATAGGAGCATCAGTCTTAGGAAAAGGGATTGCACTTTTTTTATTTTTTTACCCCCCCCCCCAAAAAAAACTGAAAGCCTGCAGATGTATTTAAAAATGTCAGTTGTGTTCCCCGCTGGTTGCAAATATGCCTGCGTGCTCTCCCCTTGTTGGCTAATTTGTACAAGTCATTGCAAGTATGGCTTATGCTGCAAGCATGCATTTCTCTGGGAGTCAGTTTAATTGAACTCAGTAGGACTTAGAATCCCCTTCATGGATTGCTGCCTTCTCGTGGTGAAGGGGCTTGAGTAACTCAGAGAAGCTATGGGCTATGCCATGCAGGGACACCCAAGACGGACAGGTCATAGTGGAGAGTTCTGACTAAACATGATCCACCCGGAGCAGGAACTAGCAAGCCACTCCAGTATCTTTGCCAAGAATACCCCATGAGCAGAAATAAAAGGCTAAAAGATATGACGCTGGAAGTTGGGCCCCTCAGGTCGGAAGGCGTCCAACATGTTACTGAGGAAGAGCAGAGGACAAGGCAGAAGCCAAAAGGATGCTCAGCTGTGGACATGCCTGAAAGTGAAAGGAAAATCTTATGCTGCAAAGAAAAATACTGCATACGAACCTAGAATGTAAGATCTATGAACCTTGGTAAGCTGGATGTGGTTAAAAATTAGATGGCAAGAATAAACATTGACATCCTGGGTGTCAGTGAACTAAAATGAACGGGAATGGGCGAATTCAATTTGAATGATTATCATATCTACTATTGTGGGCAAGAATCCCATAGGAGGAATGGAGTAGACCTCATAGTAAACAAAAGAGTGGGAAAAGCTGAAATGGTATATAATCTCAAAATGATAGAATGATTTCAATACGAACCCAAGGCAGACCTTTCAACATCACAGTTATCCAAGTTTATGCGCCAGCGACTATTGCTGAAGAGACTGAAATTGACCAATTTTATGAAGACTTACAACACCTCCTAGAACTGACACCAAAGAAAGATGTTCTTCTCATTCTAGGAGATTGGAATGCTAAAGTAGGGAGTCAAGAGATAAAAGGAACAACAGGGAAGTTTGGCCTTCGAGTTCAAAACGAAGCAGGGCAAAGGATATAGAGATTTGTCAAGAGAACAAGCTGGTCATCACAAATACTCTTTTGCAACAACACAAGAGGCGGCTCTACACATGGACATCACCAGATGGGCAATACCGAAATCAGATTGATTATATTCTCTGCAGCCAAAGATGGAGAAGCTCTATACAGTCAGCAAAAACAAGACCTGGAGCTGATTGTGGCTCTGATCATCAGCTTCTCAGAGCAAAATTCAAGCTTAAAGTGAAGAGAGTAGGAAAAACCACCGGGCTAGTCAGGTATAATCGAAAGCAAATCCCTTATGAATACACAGTGGAAGTGAAGAACAGATTTAAGGAACTAGATTTGGTGGACAGAGTACCTGAAGAACTTTGAATAGAGGCTCGTAACATTGTACAGGAGGCAGCAACAAAAACTACCCCAAAGAAAAGGAAATGCAGGAAAGCAAAGTGGCTATCCAACGAGGCCTTACAAATAGCAGAGAAGAGAAGGGAAACAAAATACAAGGGAGATACGGAAAGTTACAGAAATTGAATGCAGACTTCCAAAGAATAGCAAGGAGAAACAAGAGGGCCTTCTTAAATGAGCAATGCAAAAAATAGAGTAGATGTCTAGAGGGGCGGGGTAAAAATCGAATAAATAAATAAATAAAATAAATAATAGAAAAGGAAAAACCAGAGATCTGTTCAGGAAAATTGGAGACATTAAAGGAACCTTTTGTGCAAAGATGAACATGATAAAGGACAAAAATGGTAGGGACCTAATAGAAGCAGAAGATATCAAGAAGAGGTGGCAAGAATACATAGAAGAATTATACCAGAAAGATTTGGATATCCCAGACAATCCAGATAGTGTGGTTGCTGACCTTGAGCCAGATATCCTGGAGAGTGAAGTCAAGTGGGCCTTAGGAAGCATGGCTAACAACAAGGCCAGTGGAAGTGATGGCATTCCAGTTGACCTATTTAAAATTTTAAAAGATGATGCTGTGAAGGTGCTACATTCAATATGCCAGCAAGTTTGGAAAACTCAAGAGTGGCCAGAGGACTGGAAAAGATCAGTCTACGTTCCAACCCCAAAGAAGGGCAGTGCCAAAGAATGCTCCAACTACCGTACAATTGCACTCATTTCACATGCTAGCAAAGTTATGCTCAAAATCGTCCAAGGTAGGCTTCAGCAGGATGTGCACCAAGAACTCCCAGAAGTACAAGCTGGATTTCGAAAGGGCAGAGGAACCAGAGACCAAATTGCTGACATGCGCTGGATTATGGAGAAAGCCGGAGAGTTCCAGAAAAACATCTACTTCTGCTTCATTGACTATGCAAAATCTTTTGATTGTGTGGACCACAGCAAACTATGGCAAGTCCTTAAAGAAATGGGAGTGCCTGATCACCTTATCTATCTCCTGAGAAACCTATACGTGGGACAGGAAGCAACAGTTAGACCTGGAAATGGAACAACTGATTGGTTCAAAATTGGCAAAGGAGTACAACAAGGCTATATATTATCCCCTGGCTTATTTAACTTATATGCAGAATGCATCATGCGAAAGGCTGGACTGGATGAATCCCAAACCAGAATTAAGATTGCCAGAAGAAATATCAACATCCTCCAATATGCGGATGATACCACTTTGATGGCAGAAATTGAGGAGGAAAAATAAAGGATTAACCTTTTCATGGTGGCCTCAAATGCAAATACAATCAATTTATAATCAAGATAAGAAGGCACAAGCTTTTTATAAAGAATATACAACCTTTGACAAAATATTACTTACTATAGAAGAAAATCAAATTCAAAAATTGTATAAATTTTTACTGCAATGGGATACATAAGATGAAGAAGTTAAAGACACAATGTTAAAATGGTCTAGAAACTTTGGCTATAATATAGAATTAGAAAAATGTCAACAACTTTGGACAAAAATGTATAAGTTAACATTAGCAACTTCCTACAAAGAAAATTTATGTAAAATGTTTTATAGATGGTATTTGTCACTAGCTAGACTTGCAAAAAAGGTTCCCAAATATGTCAAATAAGTGTTGGAAATGTAAAAATTATAAAGGAAGTTATTACCACGTATGGTGGACCCGTGATAGAGCAAAAAAAATTATTGGGCTAAAATCCACATGTGGACTAAGCAAATGTCAAAACAGGAAATAAAATTTAAACCCGAAATATATTTGTTAGGATTACTACCAAATACTGTAGATATATAAAGCTATTATTTAATACTACATGTTTTGACAGCAGCTCGGTTATTATGGGCACAGGTTTGGAAAGATGAAAATCCTCCAAATGATGATATGAACATTAAAAAAATTAGAAAGTGCAGAAATTGATAGATTAACTTAGAGACTAAAGGGATAAGAAGAATCATCTTTTTATTTAAGCTGGAATTTATTTTATAATTGGTGGAAAGTAAAAATCCTGCAGTAAAGAAACAGAAAATGAATAAAACATGGGATGTGATGAATAGGATCTCATCAGAAGAATTGTTCAAATACTGTATACAAGACTGCTTCTATGTTGAGCCTTAGGCTTTTTTTCCTTTTTTGCATTTAGATTATCTTTGTTTATTGTTTGATGATTAGAGATTCTTACACTTTGTCTACTGTTTAAATGCATATTGACTATATATTTGTTTTTACACACACACACACACACACACACACACACACACACACACACACACACACACACACACACACACACACACACACACACACACAGAGGCAACACCAAAACACATTCAAAGTAGTAAAGTACAACCATTTTTTTAAAAGCCCACTTGGGCAACCAGTCTCTCGGGGAAAGTTCCCTGAAGGTCTTTGGCCCCAAGTTGGGGCCAGCCTCTCCTCTTGTGGAAAGGTGTTCCAAGACCTGGGAGCGGCAACAGAGAAGCCTCTCTTCCATGTTCCCACCAAAGGCTCTTGCGAAGGCAGCAAGACTGAGACAAAGGCTGTTCCGAATCTTCCATAGAGAGCATGTTACCATAGTCTCTTGAGACTAAAGGATGCCTAATCATGTGATTATTGTGTAACGGAGTGAAATCTTTTATGTGGCAGCAGCCTAAAACATAGATTAAACAAAACAATGAGAACAAAACTTAAAACACTAACAGCATAAAAACAAAAAGGCACCGGAGGCAGTTTCCCAAGACTAGCCACCTAGAGTGGTTGTTCGACTAGATAGGCGGGGTATAAATAAATAAATAAATAAATAAATAAATAAATAAATAAATAAATAAATAAATAAATAAATAAATAAATAAATAAATAAGCAAGCAGGACAAGAGGCAAAGAGTCCATCAACCTGGGTCAGTCTGAAAAGCCACTCTGAAAAGCAGGGTTTTGAGTTGTCTCCTAATCTAAAGGACCACAGGGAGGGAGCCAGGTGTAGCTCCTTTGGGAGCTGGTTCCATAGGGCGGGTACCACTGCGGAGAAGGCTCTGTCTCTTCTGGATGAATTTCAGGCCTCCCTCAGGGAGGATCTGGTTTTTCAGGCTGATGGCATTGGGGAAGAAGGCTCCAACAAATAACGGGGTCCCAGGCTATGGATGGAGGAAATAAGCCCTTCTTTAGGGACCTTGCTCTTCTTTTAATTTTTCTCAGATGGGCACAGGAAGACCTTTTTACATGGGGGTGAAACCATAAAGAAGGGAAAGATTAATTTTGATGTTTTCCAAATAGAAGGCCATGGTTGAAAACCATGATGGCCATGAAAGACAGCAGTGAAGGCTGAAGGATGATGGCTGTGAAAGGCACAGAACATAATCTCTCCCATGGTGCAGTCATACAGTCTTGTGTGAAGTACATAATAATCTGCATAGAGAACGCAGTCTGCAGAGGAGAGAAGGTTACGGGTGGGATGGAGGGAAGGAAGGATAATTTTATGCCTCTCCACGTTCATGCTATTATCTGTGTGTTTTTATTTAATTTGACTGTTCTGTGCTTCTGTTGCTGTAAACTGCCCAGAATAGTGCATTACACTCATAAGGTGGTACATAAATGTAATAAATAAACAAACAGATGGATGGGCTGACAGTTACAGTTTGGGGTTGATGTGTGATGAAGCCAACAGCTAAACAAGGATAAGCTCCCTCTTCCATCTTCATCTGATTCTCTGAACTCCAAGAGAGGAGATTTTGGGGTGGCTTTCTCAGAATCAGAGGGTCATGATGATCTGTATACTTGCATGCTGATATGCAGGTACAAATGCCATGTGGTGGAAAACAAACCAGCTTACAGTTGGTCTTTGAAGTCCCACAACCTCTCCAAACTTTTTTTATTTTGCTTTGTTTCTCATTGGAATGCTTACAGACTAAAATAACTGAACCCCAAACAGAGGCCATAAGTCATTGCTCATGTGAAATGCAGCCATTTCTCTTGGAACTGGGCATGGCATGCTTTACTGGGTGGTCCCTGTAGTTTGCCTCACATGTCACTTTTCCCTTTACAGCATTTTTCTTTCAGTGTTACCTGACAGCTCAAGAACAAGATAATAAGATCAAAAGAAGGCGGTTTTTATTTGGAAAGAAAGGAATTGCTGGGAAGGGGTTCCGTAGAAGAAAAGCACAGCCTTTTCTGCAGCAGAACCCTTTTCTAATGGATAACAAGCGCTGAGCAACCTGCCCTTTTCCAGGGCTTGAGGGAGACCCTTCCCCCTTCGCCCTCTTCTGGTTTCTCTTCGCTTGCTTTCCCTTTACTCGCTTTCCTAAAGCTTGCATTTTGCCCGCCATTTTCTTCCTGCCCTGGGAAGGGAGGGGGCGGTGGCGGGGGAGGAGCTCTCCTGGCCACGAGGCTTATTTATCTCTCTCCTCCGACACAGGCAGACACAGAGCGCGCCAGAGTTTTGCAGGGAGAGGAAAGCAAAGGGAGCTGTTGGCAGGGAAAGAGAAAAGGGTGGAAGAAGAATGGGGCTCAGGGCCACCTCCAGGGCGTGTCAGGGCTGGAGCCCGTGAGGCAGAGCAGGAGAAGGGAACGAGTCTTCTGAGGTGGTTTCCTCAGGGCAGCCATTTTAGGAGAGGAGAAGGGGAAACTGTGAGGTGATCTGAACGTTTAAAGCCAGTCAATCCGTTTTTAGGGAGGGTAAACAGGACAGGAGGCAGTCAGAAAGCCTTCAGAAGCTAAGAAGTTCTCAATCCCTGATCTTTGTATACACGGTTACTTAGATGTGAGGGAAAATAGACATGCACTCTTCACCATAAACGCTTGTTGGGTTTTACTTGAGGGAAGAAATGAAACCACTTTGTAGAAATACACACAGGCATTTTCAGTTGAAAAATCTTGAAGGGCAGCTTAAGAAAAAACAAAGTGCTGGGGGATGTTTTGAATTTTGGCAGTTAAATACAACTTTAGCTGTTTGTTAGGCATACGAAAACAATAGATAATCCAGTTTATTCCAACTGTCCATATACCATTCAGATAACTGAAAATCATATCTTCTGGGTGTTTTGGTTTTTTTTGCTAATATTAGTCCTGCTGCTGTTAGCAAAGTAGAAATCAATTATTTTTTCATACCTACATAGTAATGGTCTAAAGGGCTACATGTTCCATATTTAACTTTAGTATTACATTTTTTAAGCACTGACTTTGAACATTTTAGGATTGTTTTGCATTCCCACCACATATGAAAATGCACACCTATAACTCCAGCATAATTTAGAATATGTAATGTCTTTATGATTTTCTTTTATCAGTGTTAAATGCCATTTCTAAATTAATTTATAATAATACCTTCTCATAAAGACTATGACATGGCATGTAATACCTTTTCATAAAAATGATAACGTTACATCTTCTGGTCAGAAAGAAATACTCAGATTGTGAGGAGAAAACTGCTCAACTACTGAACTTTGTTCAATTTCCTTCAGTTACATTAGAGGAAAAATAGAGAAATTGTACACTGCTTATCTCTGTTCTTTCAGGTGTCTATATGTAAATAAAAAAAACCTTGTTGATTTTACTTGAATAAAGAAATATTTTTTTAAAAAAACTTAGAAATACATGGGGGGATTTTCAGTTAATACATACCAAAGCAAAGCACAAGCTGAAACAAAACAAATAAGCACCTGGGCATGTCATGAGTTATTTTATTTATTTATTTATTTACAATATTTTTTAGCCGCACCATTGCCAGTGGCTTCTGGCAGTTTCCACATCTCTAGCTATTTATTAGGCATAACAAAAGAATAGTTAACACAGCCAGTTTATTCCAAATCACATTATACCGTTCAGATAACTGAATATCATGTTTTGTAATGCCATCCCTGAAAAAGAGTATGCACTGTATGCAGGGCATAAGAAGAGCCCTGCTGCATCAGGCCAAGGGCCCATCTAGTCCAGCTTCTTGTATCTCACAGTGGCCCCACCAGAGGCCTCTGGGAGCACACGAGACCTCTGTCTCCTGATCCCCGTCTCCTGCATCTCGCATTTGGAGGTACCTTCCTTTTAAGCCTGGAGATTATATACATCCCCATCATGGCCCATAACCTGTGGTGGACTTTTCCTACAGGAATCTGTCCAATCCCCTTTTAAAGGCATCTAGACCAGATGCCATCACCACATCTTGTGGCCAGGAGTTCCACAGACTAACAACACACTGGGTCAAGAAATATTTTCTTTCTATTCTCACTCTTCCAACACTCAATTTGAATGGATGTCCCTTGCTTCTAGTATTGCATGAGAGAGAAAAGAGCTTCCCTCTATCCATTAGGTGTGGGCTGGACTGAACAATTGTCAGGTGGATACACAGCTACCGAATCGTATTCAGAAGGTGATGATTAATGGCTGCTTCTCAAGCTGGGTGGAGGTGGCAAGTGGGTTACTGCGGGGCTGTCCCCTGTGCTCTCCAGGATTTTTATTAATGACCTGGATCAGGAGATGCAGGGAATGCTAATCAAATTTGTGGATGACACAAAATTCAGTGGAATAGCTAATAAATACTCTGGATGACAGAGACTAAATTTAAAATGATCTGGATAGGCTGCAGCACTGAACAGAATGAAATTCAACAGGGCTAAGTGCAAGGTACTGCATCTCAAAAAAAAAACCTAAACACACAGTTGCAAGATGGAGGATAGCTGGCTGAGCAATACTACAAGTGAGATTGATCTTGGAATTGTAGTAGATCCCAAGCTGAAAAAGGGAAAATGTTATTTGAGGCTGCATGAACAGAAGTATAGTCTCCAAATCCCACGAGGTCCTGATTCTCCTCTGTTTGGCATTGGTTAGGCCTCATCTTGAGTATTTGGGTCAAACACCACACTTCAAGGGGGATACTGTACTGACAAATAGGAACAAGTTCAGAGAAAAACAACAAGGACGATTAAGGGACTGGAAACCAAGCCCTAGGAGAAAAGACTGAAAGAACTGGGCATGTTTAGCCTTGAGAAAAGAAGACAGAGGGTTGATATATGATAACACTTTTCAAATATTTCAAAGGCTGTCATACAGAGCAGGGACAAGATCTCTTCTCATTTGTCCCAGAGTGCAGGGCATGCAACAAAGGGCTATACAGGAAGTCAGATTTAGTTGAATATCAGGAAAAAAGTCCTAACTGTTAGAGCAGTATGGCAATAGAATCAATTACCTCGAGAGGGGTTGAATGCTCCAACACAGGCATTTAAAAAAAATTTAGATAACCACCTGGCAGATACCCTTTGATTTGTATTCTTGCATTGAGCAGGGAGTTGGACTCATGGCCTTATAGGCACTTTTCCACTTCATTCTATGATTCTGTTGTTTCAACCAAGAAATATGTTAACCCAACCCAGGAAGAAGTTAGATCTAAATATCCTGAAATAACCGTTTATTTCCAAAGATCAATATAAATAACTCAGGTGCAGGTATATATAACAAGTACCAAATATCAAAGCACAGTTTATTCCATTCCACATGTTATACAGTAAAAGTTCCTGAACGTTTTCTAACCAAGACCAAATGATCTTTTATTTTCAACCACTGGCACGCGCATACAAGGGAGAATGCCGTTTGATTCTTTGTGAGAGTTTAATGCTGTGCTTTAAAGTGCTGTGCACAAACTCTCCTATACATTTTTGACATCTTGTATTTTTATTTGTTCACAAAACAGAGAAGCCCTCCATCCTTTTTGAGAAGTCTTTACATATTATATACATTTATAAATAAAACAGCAAGCTTTATTTTTATCTGAGCTTGCATATTTTGTGGTTAATGAAAGCCATGTCTAGGCTAAGGAAAAGAAGAAAAGGAGGCAAAAGCAGTTACTTTTGGAGAGCTTTAGTCCACACACAGAATTTCTCATGCCAGTTCCTCCCTCCAATTGGGAAACTCCCCCTGTGTATTCTCAACAGAGGATCAGAGCCTCCTTTGTGAAGATTCCCTGCTCAATTATGAATCGAGAAAAGAATTGCTCCTTTCCCTTGGCTGGCTTTCAGCAGAGGCATGTTATGTGAAGGGTTCACAGGCTAGGGATCCACACAAACCAACTAATGTCTTCCCAGGATGTTGGCTCACCTTGGAAGAGGTCTCAAGGGGTAGCAGTGGAGCAGTCATGTTAGTCTCTTGCAGCAAAACCACCCAAAATAATGACTATGTTGGACTTACATTGGGCGTAAAATAGTTCCAGATATCTGGAAATTCCAAATGTTTGTCATTCTGAATTTTGAACCAGCATGGGTATAATTCTGAATCTGAATTTTGGTGCAAGTGCACATTCCTAACTTTAACTACATTTTAATATCAAAGTAACTGTGGCAGGGAAGCCTGTCCCAATAAGAAGCATTCCCCATTTTCTATACCATTTTTTCTCCAGGGCAGCCGTCTACCTTCCATGTGAACTTGGTATAATAGAAATGCAATGCATGATGTATAAACAAGGGTAGAAATGCCTTCTCCCAGACATAATTAAGGAAAACATGGATTACATCTGGGTTGCTGAATAACAAGGCATAATTCCAAGGAAGATATTATTTGTGAACAAGTCTGCATGCTTGCACATTCTGTATGAATTGGGCCCAGGTGCATTTGCTGGATTTCTTGGGAAATGGAGTTGTACAAAACAGCATGTCTGTACCACAGATCTGTTGCAGGACAATGAAGATTCCAGCTTTACGAGTCCAGGATTTCACTTATCAGATTAAGGTTACAAATTCATAGAAGTACTAATAATATGTATTGGTATCTCTATGTGTTTATGGGAGAGAGGCTCAAATGTGACATTTGCAGGATAGAGCCGTCTAACTAATCAGAATCTGTCTGGCAGGAACCCAGAGAAGCTGGGAAATTTAACTGTCAGGTGGATCTCTAGAGCAAGGAGGCAGTTGGTTGTCCGTTGGTCAGTTAGGTTGTTCGTTGTCTGTTGGAGAAGATGTCTGTTAGACATGATATGTTGCTTAGAGATGTATGCAAGAAGGAATAACTGTCAAGTTCAAAAATAATATACCTATATAAACAAGTCAAGCAGCAGTTTATCTTTAAAGTAACAATTTCTGAACACTCTTTACTCTCTTCTACATGTTGTACAGTAAATGCTTTTGAATGTATTTGAACCAAGACTGCATATTAATTTGTTTTCAACTACTGGCACACACACACACAAGGGAGAATACCATTTTACTTTGTGTGGTTTTTTTCCCGGTAACACTTTAAACCGCTGTGCAAAAATTCTCCTATACTTTTTCAACATTCTGTATTTTAATTTGTTCACCAAACAGAGAATCACTCCTTTCCTTGAATGGCTTTCAGCAAAGGCATGGCATGTGTAGGATTAACAGGCTAGGGATAAAACAGCAAGAACAAGCTAATGTCTTCCCAGGATTTTGGCTCAACCTGGAGGGAGGTCTCAGGGGGTAGCAGTGGAGCAGTTACACTAGTCTCTTGCAGCAAACCCACCAAAATGCTGTAGTACTCTTGTTGTTGTTGTTGTTTGTTTATTTATTTATTCAATTTATACCCCGACTATCTGGTCATTGCGACCACTCTACCAAGTACGCCACACTAGGTACTGTATATAAATACAGTATATGTACTGTACATACAGTATATATATGCATAATCTAGAAAATGCCTGGAATAACTACTTCCCTCTCTAAAGTTAATAAATAAACCCAAATGAAAGAGCAAGTGGCAGACAAGATTTACTGGGAACTGCAGGTCGAGCACCACAGCGAGCCTCCGAAGAGGTAGACTGCTTCTCTACCTTGAGGTTCCATTTAGCCATCAGGGATCCCTAGTATACCTTGTAATCATAACCCTTTAGACTTCACTTTCTCCTATTATTGCTCCCGTTGTTGCTTTCTGCCCTGGTAGGAGCTAACAATGCTTAGAACTGCAGGAATTGTGTGGGGAGGGGCGGTTGTGATGAGGCATCATAGAGGCCCATCCACAGTAGGGAGCCATGATAATAATTAAATGTGGCCTCCACCCATGGAGGCTGTCTTTTCCCAGGTTCTGGTCCCCTCGCGTTTTCAGACAGTCTGTACCTGTGGGTGGTCGGAAGGGGCTGTCGTATCATCTGCACCCCCACTATGGCTCGGCCCAGTCCTTTTGTGCTCCCCATACACACACCCTGTATGCCTCAGCAGCAAATGCCAGGGTGCTGGAAATGGAAGATAGACCTGTTGTGGTTATGTGCTGTCAAATTACCTCTGAATTATGGTGTTCCCATGAATGAGTGATCTCAAAAATGTTCTGTCCTCAACAGCCCTGCTCTGCTCTCATAAATTCAAGCCTGTGGCTTCCTTTAAGGAATCAATCCATCTCGTATTTGGTTTTCCTCTTTTCCTGCTACCAACCACCTTTCCCAGAATTTATTTTTTATTTATTGAAAATATTTTTACCCCTGTTGCTGCCAGGGATCAGGGCCAGTGATCCTTGGGTAGGGAGGCCCATTGATTGAAAGGAATGCTGCTGCTAAATAATGACCTAGCATGCAATGCAAAGGATCTCCTTTAGAGTGCACTGCAATGCTTCATTTCCTTAAACCTACTACACTAGTGTGCACATATAGACCCAGGATATTTGAATCAGCTCAAGGAAGGGAAACCCAGATCAGGAATCTGCAGCCTCTCTGGCTCGGTTTGGTGGCATCCTGACGTGCCATAGCACTTAGTTTGGGAACCACTACACCGTGGGCTTCCCTGCCCCACTCCCTTGTCTGAGTGGGTGACCCCCCCCCCCCGATAAGGTGGTGGGGGAGGAAACACCTATGCAGACTGAACCACTGAACCAGCTCATACTGCAAAAAGAATCCTCGCCTATTCTACCCAGCAACATCAAGAAAAATGTGATTGGCTGAAAGGAAACCAATCCAGAGAAGACAAGAGATATTTAAAAACAAGAGAGGAGGTTTTAGTGGGTTAACAGTCAGAACACAGTTAAGCAGAAGCAGTTAGAGAGTGTATCTCAGGACAGGAGGGTGGGTTTCTAGGGAGCCATTATACAGTGGTGCCTCGCTTAATGAGCGCACCGTTTAATAATGAATCCGCCTAGCGATCTGTTATTTTATATTGCTAATGTGATCGCATTGCGATGTTTTAATGGACAAAACATCGCATTGTGATGTTTTTTAAACAGCTGATCGGCTGTTCCAAAATGGCCGCCAGGTGCCCAAAATGGCCGCCGCAACCATTTTCGCGCCCTGCCCTCAGTTACCGAGGGCGCGAAATTGGCGGCGCTATGGAGGATCTTCGCTGAACTGTGAGTTTGGGCCCCATAGGTTTAATGCGTTTCTATAGGGTTTTTCGATCCGTTTAGCGATGTTTCTGCATAGTGACATTAATCCGAAACGGATTAACGTCGCTATGCGGGGCACCAATGTAGTTAATTTTTGTATGTTATATACTATAGAGCTGGTCCTAGCATCGAATGCTGATTCTTTTAACACATGAAACTTCAAGCTCATAAGAGTGCTTTGTACAAACACACAAAACCATTAGCACAGTGTTCTTCTGAGGTAAAAGTTCTGGGGTAATGTAAGAAGACACTGAAGAAACATAGCCTGATCACTGAAAGATGTTACTGTACCCAGTATTGTTACCCAGTGTGGGGGTGCCATTCCCAAGGTTGCTAAGCCACATGGTTGTTGTAGTGAGAGAAAACTCTCCTAGCAACATGTGACTGCTTCTGAGAACTTTCAAAAAATGAAATAAATGGATTTAATTTATTTTTTTA
The DNA here is from genome assembly GCF_051106095.1 of Pogona vitticeps. NCBI lineage: Eukaryota > Metazoa > Chordata > Lepidosauria > Squamata > Agamidae > Pogona > Pogona vitticeps. The sequence continues at coordinate 14,882,918 of NC_135794.1, forward strand.
AAAAGCTGCTCTGTTAGGTTTATTGTGCTGTAAATGGGCATCATTTAGTGTTCAATCCTGATGGAGATGGGTGCATTGCATGCACAAATGCAGCATAAACAGCATGTTAGTGTTAACTTCCCAATGCTGGAACATTTTTCATTTCCTTTTCCTCCTGCACAGTTAAGGAGAAGCAGTTAGAGAGTGTATCTCAGGACAGGAGGGTGCGTTTCCAGGGAGCCATGTATTATAGTTAATTTTTGTAGGTTATATACTATAGAGCTGGTCCTAGCATGGAAAGCTGATTCTATTAACACATGAAACTTCAAGGTTATAAGAGTGCTTTGTACAAACAAACAAAACAATTAGCACAGTGTTCTTCTGAGGTAAAAGTTCTGGGGTAATAATGTAAGAAGACACTGAAGAAACAGCCTGATCACTGAAAGAAGTGTCAGGAACAGTTTTAAAGTATTTCCTGAGGTAAACATTTCAAGGTAATTGTAAGGAAATACATATATATGCCTTCCAGAAAGACTAAAATGTGTCTTGGTGGAGATTTAGATTTCGATTAGTGAAGAAAGCCAAGATGTTGAGAGTTTTGTGGAAGTTACTTGCATGAGATCTATTCTGGTTGAGAATCCAGAGAATTTGGAAGCATGGATACTGTATTTGAAAAATAAATGGAAAAATAAATAAATTATTTATAAAAAATAAACAGTTAACATCACTAGAAGGAGAAAAGGATGAAGAAGAGCCTCTGAGCGGCCACTGCTCTGTCCCAGTGGCCCTGCCCTGTCTCCCTATGGTGGTGGGAGGGGGGACCCATTCTGAAGAATGCAGAGACACAGAGCGAATGCAGAGTGAAAAATACAGTAGATGGTGAATGAGACAGTACTCTCCAGGCGCCTTCTTTCGCACTACCCCCAATGGGGACACAGGCAAGTCCTCCATGGGGGGTTGGGGGAATGGGCTGGCCAAACGTCCTGTTAATTTTTGCTTCCACTCTGTGACGCAGCTCCCTTGCTGACTTCAAATTATCACAGTCTGTTGGTATATGTGCCCCCACATAAGAGATTCTGAAACCCCTGCTGAAACCTTCCCAAAGGTACAATAATTTTCAATAAGTTTTTTGGCTTTTACATTGGCTTGCTCTATACGGTCTTTGTTGGTTTTGGCCTTCTCGTCGATCCAGTCTATTTGTTTGCTCCCCAAAAGGGCAGCTGTGAGGAGCCTTGGTGGGGGCCGGCAACCTTGTGGGGAGGTCCAAAGCAACGATCACAAACATGGTAAAATTCTCAGTGCTGCCTCCCACATTTTCCTGCGTTGCATTCCCAGCAAATGATCCAGCCGCTGGAGGGTCCGTGACCTTAAACAGCGAGGCTGGCCTTGCCCCTCACCCGGGATAGCGCGAGATGGGCCACGTGGCTTCCAGGTGGGAGGGGAAAGCCCCGGTATTTAAAGGACCTTCCCCTTCCGAAACGCCCTCTTCTTTTCGGGCACCCACCCGCCCTCCCCTACTCCAGTGTGAGTTATTCTGGTTGCCGTTACGGGGCCGGATAGGAATTTTGGCCCCCATCCCGATTGGCCTGCGGATGGGGGAATTTTTGCCTATCCCACACTGGACGGGGGGTTTCGTTGGCATCTAGGTGGAACTAGCTCTGGTCACACTAAGGTGGGTAGTGCGGAAAAATAGGCATCTACGGTGGGTCCCGCAGTAAGTTCAAGTAAGCCAACAGTACATCCTACCGCCCGGCACTGCGATTACAGTGCCTGTGGCGGAAAGATGCGCTGGGCCACTCCAGACTAACAACCCTCAAACAAAGGGGGATAAAGGTCTGGGGTGTTGGGTTAGCGGCCGGCCAGGTCCCCGCTATCCTTCGCGGTCGCGGGGGCCTGGGGGCCGGGGACTCGCCCTTACGTTAATCACTTTAAATGTTTCCGCACTACAGCAGGCCCCTCCTTCAGAATAAAGTCTTGGTATATGATTGTACGATCAATAAAGTGTGGCCCATATTTAAACCCATATTAATGTCTCGCGTTTTATTCCGGGGTTGGGGGGGCAATCTGCTTCGTGTTATCCTTCTTCCTCCAATGTCCAGTTCTGGTGCCTTTCCCTTTTTCCTTGATATGTGGGCCAACTTCCAGTATTTATTTATTTTATTAGATTTATATCCTGCCCATGTTAGACAGATAGTCTACTCTGGGCGGCAAGTAGCCAGAGTTGACTGTTTAGGAGGTCCCACCTAGCCTTAGCGTTCTGGGATGCACGTTTTCTAAAAGCTGCATCATATGCAATTGTTACATTCCTGGCACGAATTACATTGTGAAAGGTGGTTATTTAGGTGCCAAGCCCTCTCAGGGTCTGCTGCAAAAGGTCTGAAAAGGCCAGCCTGCTTTTGGATTGCCAGGTGCCCCTGAATTCATTCAGGAAAAAGAAATCCAAAATATGAACCAAAGAAATAAAATACAACGAAGATCAGATGAACGAATAAAACTAATGTCAGGATCTTTAAAAGAATGAAAGTGAGATCGAAGGGCCTTTAGGAAGATAGCGCTATTCCTCTGGTAGCTTGCAAGGTGAAGTGCAGCACGTTTCAATTTTAAAACTGCTTGAAACTCTTCAGAGATTTAGAAATAAGTACAAGAAGGAGAAGACATTCAGGTATGAAGCACCCGGACGGCTGGGCTGAAGGTCGAGCAGCTGCCTCCAAAGTCAAAATGTCCATGAGGAGGTTCAGCTTGAAGTAAAATTGGGCTGAGATGGAGGGGGCGCGGACAGGCGGGGGGCAGGAAACATTTTACCGTGAACCCTCCTGTCAGGCAACTTACCTGCCTGGCAATAGCCCCAAAGCACTGGGATTTGCTCTGCTCACAGCTGAACGATGGCGTTGTGGATGTCACCACACAGGGCATGAAGAAGCTGGAGTGCCCAGAACCCTCTCTGGCTCCCAGAGGAGGACAAATACCTGTAGGCAGGAGAGGAAACATGAGAAAGGAGAGCCCCCGAAGGAGAAGCCAGGACTCATCTGTCCATCTCTAACTGCCAATGGTTCATACTCAGGAGTCGTTTATCTCATGGAAATTGGCATTGCCCTCCTGAGAAGAGTGGGTCCCAGTGACCCGTTGGTGCTGTCTCTGCTCGGTCCAGGGGGATCCTGCTGCAGGGCATCATCCCAGCCTTGAAGAGGATGCTCAAAACAAGGCTGCTCCCTGAAGCCTTGGAGGGCATCCTCACGTCAGGCTCTGGTTGGAAAGATGCCGCCCTTCTTGCCATCGCCTGGTTAGTCTGATTTATGAGCTGAGGTACGGATGCTTTTGGTTTCCTGGATTTTTCGCTTTTACATTGGCTTGTGCAATACGGTCTTGTTGGTTTCAGCCTTTTCATTTATCCAGTCCATCTGTTTGCCCTGAAGCATTGATTTCCTGAAGCCGTGCGAGGACTTCTTATGGACTTGGAAGCTTGACTAAGAGGAGAAGAAGGGGGGATTTTGTTACTCAAGCCCTGGGAAGGTTTCCCATTGTTCCTCATATCCTTCCCAGGTCTAGTCACTAGCACTGTCCCAGCAATGGAGTAGGCTCATTTGGAAAGCTACAAAAGAACATAGAGGTCTGGGGTGGACAGGAGGTGGCACATGGGCCAGATGTAAACCTGCTCTTTCCTGGAGGGCCCTGGACTCCATTTCCCTCAGGCCTCAAGGACTGGCGGGTCTCCTTCAAGCCCAGAGGTTTTGCCTTGCGTCTTATCACAGTGGCAGTGGATCTCTGGCACCTCTGGGAGTGCTCTGGTTTGGATTTTCTTTGGATGTGTCCGAAATTGGTTCCTGGAAGGCTACCCACCCATCCTATACCTCTTCAATGAGACATGAGCACTCCAAAGGAGAGAGGGATCCTTACCTTCTGATGGGAAGGGAAGTGAGTGCAAATCAAGCCCAGGGGACAGCCTTTAGTGCCCAACCAGCCGACCCAGCAATCTCCTCTGCAGGATCCAAGGAAGAGGACAGATCATTCTGCCCAAAGGGTGGCCAGCTCCTTCAGGCCGTCTGCAGAGGGGTGTCAGTGCAGGACTGTATTCTTCAGGCACCGAAAAGCACAACAACCTCAGCCACAGAGCCTGCTAAGAGGAGAGAGGTGACCGTCAGAGACACTCTCGTGTTGGGTCATGGGATTCCCAAGCAAGCCCCAGAAGTTCACCCTCCTGATCTCCACCAGTGTGGATCTGGTGTCCCCTTCACCACCAGAGCCTTCAGGGTTGCCACAGAAAGGTTGCACAAGGAAAGGACCAAGAGAGGGCCTCAGAATCGCCCCCTCTGAAGAAGAAGTGGGGCAATTCCAGGAGCAGGACTGGTCCTCCCTGCGGGAAAACCCATCCCTGGGGGGAGAACCTTCTCTCAGGCCTATTTGCATTGTGGATCCTGCTATGGCAGATTTCTTCTTGATTTCCCAACAGAGGGAGAGAGAGGGGAGGTGGGGAGCACCTTAGATGGGATGAGCTTCTGGGGGTGCCACCACTGCTGCCCTTCTTTCGTTAGGGGAGCAGGAGGGGAAATGGCAGGACTCCTTTTCTCACAGAGGACTCTGGATGCTTCTTGGGAAGCCCCTACTCCAAATGTGGGGCAAGCCCACTCTCCCTTCTTTGCTTCTCATGATCTAGGGTGGCCGATGATCCAGCCTGGAGGCCATCTATAGCCACCTGGACGACCAGCCATCGCAGAGATAGATGTGCTCCACCTCCCAGAATCCCACAATCTTCAAAGCCCTTTATTCTCCTTCAGCTATTCATAAATCACTTACCTGGGCAACCTGCAAAGGCCCTCAGGATGGGTCTGGGAATCCCCGAGTAAGCCCCAGAGGTTTACGCTCCTGATCTCCACCAGGGATAGATCTGGTGTCCCCTTCACCACCAGAGCCTTCATGGTGGCCACAAACAAGCTGCACAAGGAAAGGACCAAGAGAGGTCCTCAGAACTGCCCCCTCCAAAGACAAAGCGGGGAACTTCCAGGAGCAGGGCTGGTAAAGACCTCCACGCAGCCGGGAGGGGATGTGTTCCTCTGCCCAGAAGGGGACACGGGCACAGGTTCATGGGATGGGATGGGGCTATACCTTGCTGCATGTAAGACGCAGGCACGCTTCCCCCATGCAGAAAGGACCGCATCATGCCCTCCGAACCACCCACCCACACAGGAACTCCCCTCTGGCTTGCAGGTTTCCCAAGCCTGACCAAGGGAGGGGACGCTGCCTGCAAGGGTTCCCTGGCGTCAGGTGCTGCTTCCTCAGGAAGAGCCTCAGGTGGCCCTCACACTGGGGCATCTTCTGCCCCACGGTTTGGCTGACTTGCCACAGGAGGGTGAACAGGAGCTCCGGAAACACTTCCTGGAGATTTGCCTCCGAGGGCAGTCCTGAGAAGACCTCGTAGATGGCACAGGTGGCTTGAAGAGGGGAGGAAGAGGAAGGGAATTGGGGGAGGAGAGACCAGGTGTTACTGGGGTTCCCGTATCCTCCCCTCCTCCACAAGGCAGCGTCTCTCAGATCAGAACAACCGAGATGGTTTTCCCAACGTGGTCTAAAAGGATGGGCCATCCCGTGTCCCTTGGAGTGTACTTTGAGGGGTTCTTCCGCGTAGTCCCCACTTTCCTCGCTGCTGGAGCTGGATGTCGTTCCCAGGATGGAGGGCTGGGTCACGCAGGACATCAGCTTGCTCAGGACTGGCATGGCCAGGGATGGGTCCCAAGCGAAATACCTCCACAGTTTGCCAATCTCCCTATAAGGAAAGAAGGGTTCACTGGAAGTGCAGCCCCCCCCCCAGGAGAAGCAGGAGCAGCCGAGATGTCTCCTGCAAAGACCTGCCCTCTGACCTGTACAGACCTCTGGAGGCGACCTTGACTTTTATCCAAGGGCGGCAACTTTGCTAAATTCAGTTAAGATTTAATTTGATTTTATTGTAGGGTTGCATGTGGAAGCAATTGTTTGCTGCTGTTTTATGTTCAACGGACCGGCCAGAAGAAGAGCCCACCCAGCCGCCATGGACACGAGCCACGTGAAGCCCATGAAGCCAGCAGCTGCTCCTCCTCTTTTTGATGTTCCTCAGAGATTCTCTTGAGATCATCAGCAGGCCTTCCAGGTCCCCAGTGTTCACTGAACACAAGGAAGCTGAAGTCCTCAAGTCTGCCTCTTCCTCCTGCTCCTTTTTTCTCTTGAGGCTACTTTTTTTTCCTCCACAGAGACACTTTCAGGTTCATCCTCAAACTCTGGGGTGGCTGTGCAGCCAAACATGCAACACCTCCTCAGGTGCCAGAAGGCCTGAAGGCTCCTTCTCAGTGCCATCACTGCAAATAAATGCTCTGGAGAGCCACAAAACAAGACAGTCTGGCAGCTCCTCTTGCTTGCAGCTCAGTCCTGTGCAGCCAAACATGCAACACCTCCTCAGGTGCCAGAAAGCCTGAAGGCTCCTTCTCAGTGCCATCACTGCAAATAAATGCTCTGGAGAGCCGCAAAACAAGACAGTCTGGCAGCTCCTCTTGCTTGCAGCACAGTCCTGGGCACAAATGACCAGTCACCCTGTGTCAAGGAAAATTTACAGGCCACCTCTGGAGATCATGGGTTCCATTGTTGTACTGCTCTAACAGTTAGGAAGTTCTCCTGATGTTCAGCTGCTATCTGGCTTCCTGTAACCTGAGCCCATTGCTGCGTTTCTTGTCCCTTCTTATTTCTTCTCTTGGCAGGAACAAGCTGCTTATCGAAACATGCCTGGCTGTTGCCGTCTATACCAGCTTGTGGGCACAGGCTACTGTGCCAGAAAAAACTTGATCTTGGCTTGAGGGTGTCTTGTATGAAAGGCTGCTGCTCTGCCAGCGCTGGAGAACCACATCCTATCCGCTGATCCATAAGGTTGGGGGCGAGTGAAGGCGAGCATGCATTTCGTTTCCAGGCTTAACCTCCTTCCTTCACTGTAAGGTCACGTCAGAACCAGCAGATTGGGCGCAAGGAGCCCCTGGTGGGTCGGCAACTCCCGGCAGTGTGAAACCAATTGAGTGCAGAGACTCCAAAGGGAGACCTCTTCTTTTCTTCTTCTGAACTTCTCAACACTTGACAAGCTTTATTTTCAACAAAAACTTCCTAAACGCTCCCAGGAAGTCCAATCCCCTTCTGCCAGCCACTTGGCCTGAGTGGCCAAGATCGAGAAACACGCATAGCAGATAAAATAAGTAAGGACTGATTTCAATCCCCGAGAGAGCGCAGTGCTGCAAGGCAGGAGGCGAAGGAACCGAGAGCTGAGTGGTTGGCCGGCCTGGGTTGAGGGAACATTGGGTACAGAACTCAGAAGGCTGGCCTGACTCGCTAGAGGCTCACCTCTCTCTCTGCTGTTTCCAAGTAATTGGCGTTTTTGACCAAGCGCTCCGGCCAGTGCTGAACATACTTGCCGTCCTCGCAACAGGCGAGTGATAAGCCCAGGACTTGATAAGAGGACGCTCTGAAAGAGAAGGAGGGATAGACCAGAGGGGAGATTTCAGTTGAACATTCGGATATATTTGGGCCGGCAGTCCTTCACTGGAGGCCATCCAGCAGAGGGTGGGCAACTGGGATGTGTCCAAAATTGGCCCCTGGAAAGCTATTTATTTATTTATTCTATTTATATCCCACCTATTGCCATTGCGACCACATCCTATACCTCTTCAACGAGACATGACCTCTCCAAAGGAGAGAGGGACCCATTCCTTCTGTTGGGAAGAGAAGTGAGTGCAAATCACACTCAGCCACACACAGTTCAAGCCCAGGGAACAGTATTTAGTGCCCAACCAACCGACCCATCAATCTCCTCTGCAAGATCCAAGGAAGAGGAAGGATTTTTCTGGCCAAAGGCCAGGCGGCTCCTTCAGGCATTTGCAGAGGGGTGTCAGAGCTGGCATGTATTCCGGAGGCAACAAAAAGCACAACAGCCACAGCCACAGAGCCTGCCAAGAGGAGAGAGGTGACCGTCAGAGACACTCTCATGATGCGTCATGGGATCCCCATAAGCCCCAGAATTTCTCCCTCCTGATGCCACCAGGGATGGATCTGGTGTCCCCTTCACTACCAGAGCCTTCAGGGTGTCCACAGAAAGGCTGCACAAGGAAATAGTATTAGACTATTTGAGGAAATCCCACACAGCAAATGATGGGGTCATAGGCAAGAGTCAGGGCCTTCTGGGGAAGTTCAAAGGGACACAGTGAGAACCCAGAAGGCCTGTATTTGGCCCCAGAGCCCAATCATCTTCACTCCTATTCCAATGCATTCCCTACCCTCTTCCTCTTCACTTGACACGTCATCCATTTCTGATGTCATGCTTGGCTCTCTTTTTTTGTGGGTCCTTTGCTACAGAACAAAAAGAAAACAAGATGTGAGATCCGGACCTCTAGTGATGGAATAAAGACCGTGGTATCTGTTGGCTATGGAAGAAGCGATGGATGGACAACACCTACAAGACCAAAGCAGACATCTGGGAACACCTGCTTCGGTTTCTGCATCCAAGGGGGGATTTGTTGCCATATGTCATTAACAAGAGAATGATAATGATAGCACTCATTGGGCCAATTTGGTATAATGTCTGGAGCTACAGACAAGATACGTGGCAAGCATTTTGCTGCCAGAGTCCCTGTTTCCCAGGTCAAAGTCCCAGGTACCCAAAGCAAGCCATGTTATTTTGCCACCTGAGGCCACCACCCCATAAGTGCCTGTGCCTGGCAATTAAAATGCAACCCTAATCATTAAAAAAACTTCAGTTTTCTTTAGTTTCTTCAGTTTCAAGACAGGCAAAATCTACTGCCTGAGGCTCATCCAGGCTCATGGCAATGCCAGGATTGCAAGGATGTTGTCATTGCATGATTTCCCCCCCCCCCCCGCTTTGTAGATCTGGTACCGAGCAGGGATCAGATTAGATGACTCCCATTTCTAAAGAACCTTGACGCAACCACACGTCAAGGTTCACCGTGAGGTGGCTTCTCTGCAGTGTCTTACCCATGTGCACAGAGGCACTGGCAATTCAGAGGTGGGGTGAGGTAGATGGGTGGGTGATGATCTCTCCAAATTTTCCACCATAATTTTGGAAAAAGACATTAATAATGATAATCAGTTTTGAGATGATGGCACTGCCAATGAGCCTGGCCATTGACACGGCTTGCTGAGAAAACAGGATTCCAACCTATTTGGGAGGTGCATGTGACCAGATCAAGGGGATCACCTTAGCCAGTCTGGCCTAGGCCCCAGACAGATCAGTGGGGACTTCCGCTTGGAGATCACAGAGGGCAGACGCCACCTCTTTTTCTTCCTCCTATGTGATTCTCGATCGGCCTGGAAAGAAAAGAGGGTGAATCATATTATAAAGCCTGTGCTCTCGTTTAGATAAAGAAATGGACTGCTTTAGAAACTGACAGAAGATTCTAATCAGAAGGACGTGATTTAAATCTAGGACAGCACACCTTCCTATGGTATCAAAAACCAAAAGACGACAAATCATTGAAGAACCATCTAATAAGGAAAGCTTTAAACTGGGTATGGACCAAGATCCGGGGGGAAAATGACCAGAAAGTTCCTGAATGGGTCTCAACCGACAGAAGCATTTACACAACCAACATTAATGGAACAGAAGAAACTCTATAGAGATTTAGAGATTTGTTAAAAGAGGCCTTAAGTATGAAAGTAAGGGAAGAACTAGAAGAACAAGGCACAATACTTGATTGGTGGACAAAAACACAAAGAGACTCGAGATGTACAAGCGATAAAGCAGTTGGCTTTTGTAAGTAACGGACATCACTGGATAAGATACTTCTGAATGTAAAGGAAAAACGGGTTAAAATGTGGTATTGGTATCTACTAGAATTAAAAACGCAAGATGAAATGGTTAAAGAATGTATGATAAAATGGGCCCAAAATGTGGGCCACAATATTAACAAAGTCATGGTCACAAATCTGGGAAGGGAATGTTCACTAAAGAAAGGAACAAACAGAGAAGCCGATCGGGGGGAGGAAATCACTGTTCGGGTTGGTTCGGGGTCATCCAAACTGGAGGACCCAAAGTTTCCGGAATCAAAGCAAAAAGCAAAGTGTGCTGCTTATATACTGCCCCATAGTGCTTGAAGCACTCTCTGGGCAGTTTAAAAGTTAATTATGCAGGCTACACATTGCTGCCCCCCAGCGACCTAGGTACTCATTTTACTGACCTCGGAAGGATGGAAGGCTGAGTCAACCTTGAGCCGGCTACCTGCGATTGAACCCTCAGGTCGTGAGCATAGTTTTGGCTGCAGTACAGGGGTTTAACCACTGCACCACGAGGCTCTCTATCAACTGATTTTGCCCGATTTAACAAACTTCCTGCGCCATTTTGCCCCGCCCCCTTCCCACTGTCTGCCACTGCTTCCCTGCCTTGTCCGGCCACCTCTCCTGCCACGTCCCTAACTGTCTGCTGAGTGGTGGGGATGTCAGCAGAGCCCCCTGGTCTGTGTAGCCCTGTCAAGAGGGCAGTGGAAGTCACAGCCGAAGAAGGAGAAGGGAGGGAGTCAATGGGGCAGTGGGAAGAAGGGGGGGACCAGGTTTTGCAGGCAAGGAGGTCTCCAGGGTTGGTTGTTCGTAAATAATTTGTAAATTCGTGGTGTGCGGATGTCAACAAACCATGAACCTAGACAAACCACCTTTTTGTTATCAACTCAATTCATTCCATAAATCCTTAGTAATGAATTAAATAGTTTTCGAAGAGGTAGCAGACAGCTGACACAGGTAAACCTGTAACATAGCCATGTTAGTCTGTGCTAGCACTTCCGGCAAAAAAAACAAAGAAAAAGAAAAAAAATAAAGAAAACCAACACAAAGTTGCACCCCTTCAAAGCTAACTGCTGTATTTTCATGTGAACTTTCGTGGTCACATCCACTTCCATATATGCATATTTTTATAGATGGATTTGCCCTGTAGTCCCACCCTGATGTCTGAGGAAGCGGACTTGCCCATGAAAACGCACTGTTAGTCTTTCAGGTGTCAGCATGTTTTTAAGTTTTTTATTATTATTTTCCTTTGGTTTTTGACTCGTAGGGCTCCAAGTGGAACTCACGCCTACAGTGTCCCTCATAGTTAAAACCAACATGGAACATTGGCCATGGGTCAACCTGGGATTCTTGGTGTCATTTAATGGCTAAACCAGGCTTGTCCAACCCGTGGCCCAGGTCGGCTCGTAATGCGGCCCAGTGCAATGTTTTATTTTTAAAGAAATTCGAAAGTTTCAAGTTACACTGCCGGCGCTTGCGGCCGGAATGAGGCCGGGGCACGTCACAACGGGGGGGGGGAGAGAAAGGGAAGGAAGGAGCGAGGGGAGAGGGGGTCTACGTGACTGCATTGCGCCATCCCTGTCAATAGGTGGACCCCCTCCCAGCCCCATAAAGCCGCCGGAGTTGAAGCTGACAGCCTCTGCTATCTGAGATCGCAGCTGTTGTTAAGCGTGCTTGGAGTGGGGCTGCGGAGGATGGCTAGGGCTGCCCCCCATGCAGCCCAAACCAAATTTTCATCTTCTAATGTGGCCCAGGGAAGTGAAAGGTTGGACACCCCTGGGCTAAACCAAAAGTTTTGAATGGTTTCCCAGGAAGTTGACCAATGAAGGTCATCCCCATCATTTTCTAAGCACTGATTTGCAGACTCTGGGATGAAGCCACCTCGAAGGGGCAGTGTTTTTCATCCTTGGGATCTGACGCCTTGAAGGAGCACCTTCTGCCTCCCCTGAGGATAATCCCCTTGTCCATTTGTAAGTGGGGTCCATCTCAGCTGGAAAGAGGTTTCCCGGGGTCCTACATCCATCCAGGTTCACCTCCAGATAGAGTCACTCCAAGAATGCTAGCGGTCACAGAGTGAAGGCATCCACTGATATGCCTTGAAGCCCTTGATCCTATCTCCCCCACCCACGTTCTCACCTTGAATATGAATCAGGTAGCTGATGCACTTGGCCGCCCACTGCCGGCATGCGATGGAGTTCTCCAGGATGTAAGGGGCTAGGAAGGCTACCGCGAAACCGTAGCCTTTGAAATTCTCTCCGTCCTACCAAGAAAAGAACAAAACCGATTGAAACGGCCTTGGAAGGCCTGAGGATTGGCAGAACCGACCTCTCCTCTAAGATCTGCAGCGTAAGGGATTCTCCGAGGCCGGAAACAGACCTTACAGACAGCCTGGACATTGATGCGAATTGCATGTTCATCTTGCCAAGAGGTGAGGGAGGTTGCCTTCCTGTGTTTGTGAAAGCCAACTTCCAAGGGAACCCTCCTTGCCTTTGGAAGGCCAGTCCCCAAACCGAGCAAGCTCGTCTGCATCATCCCAGAGGGGAGAGAAGCTCTGGATCAGGCCTGTCCACAGCCCTTGGGGTCGCCTTCTTGTCCAGGCTTGGGACACATCAGGCTGGCGTAGGTGGGAAGAGAAGGGAGAAGCGGGGAGGAAAGCCACAGCCAGCCTGGGTCCAAGGTGAGCCCACCTGGCTCTAATGCCGCTGCTGTGGGAGGTGCTACCGGGAGGGGTGAGTGTCAATCGAGGAGAAGACATTTCTAGTGGAGACCCAGGGCGGTCGCCACACTCTGGTCTCCTTTGAGATGTCTCTTCAACAAAGTCACGTCTGCTCTTTTGTGCTGATTGTGAAGGAAACCATTCATTTCTCATTTCTTGGGACACCATCAGTGATTTCCATCACTCCGAAATCGCACACCCACCCTATCCCAACTGATGGGCCTCAGATGGAAGGGAACCAGATGGATGTGCAGATCACCACATCAGCAGAGCAGAAATGGCCTCTTAATTCTTATAATTGTATTTTATATACGTTATAACTCGGGGCGGGGTAAAAATCCAATTAATTAATTAATTAATTAATTAATTAATTAATTAAATACCCATCGAACGAAAGGCATTCTCTTCTATAGACAGCTGTGGTCTCATCGCACTCAAGCTGAGTTCTCTCATGCTTGTCCCATCTGATCCGATGGCTGAGCCCACGCAGGAGAAGGAACTAGAAGATGAAATCCTTACTCTAGAGAAGCCCCCAGGCTGGGAAAGGCTGGTCTAATCTCATGGAGCCCAAGTCCAAAGACGCCAAGGAGAGGCTTCCCTTCCCGTTGGAGAGTTTTGCCTCTTTCCGGGGAGCCTTTCTGGGTCTTCTGGTTGGGCCAGCAAGAGGAGGAGGAGGCGGGAGGAAGAGGAGGAAAACTCACCAGAAGATTAAGGGTGGCCTGGAAGGGAGCCAGAACCTGGAAGCTGGCCTGCAGGGCCTTCGCTCGGCTCCACTCGGACTCCAGGAACCAGGGCTCGATCAGCTACAGGTCAAGCAAGAACACAGACCCATTCATGAGACATCTCTGAGGGGCAAACCTTTTTCGTTTTACAAACATATTCTGCTTTTCCTTGAGATATCCCACAGCCGGATGGGAGACACGTAGCCCATCTGGCTGCAAAACGCAATTGGTCATTCATGGCCTTGGTGGGTGAAATGTGGAAACACCGAGAGAGGGGGAAGCCCCCCCCCGCCCGATCTACATGTTGTGGATCATCCCTCCTTCGAGCACTCCTGGAGAGCTCAGGAGTTCAGGGCTCTGGCTGTGGAGCCAGAGGTTGGGAGTTCGATTCCCCACTCTGCCTCCTTGAGGAGGGCCCAGACTCAGGGCTCCCTAGGCTCCCTTCCGGCTGTGCCGTCCTAAGAGGCAACATCACTTCACTCTTGAGGAAAACTTTCGTGTCTGAGAGATCAGTCTGGGCGATGCAGACTGGCTAGGACAGGTTCAGAGGAGGCCCACAAGGGTGATCCGGAGACTGAAAACCAAGCCCTGTGAGGAAAGACGGAAGAAACTGGGCATAGTTAACCTTGAGAAAAGAAGGCTGAGAGGTTGTCACACTGAGGAGGGGCAAGAGAGGTTCTCAGTCACGTCAAAGCGCATAAGCAAACAGGTGATGATGGCGTCAAGTTCCAGGAAACCAGATTCCTGTCGAACAATGGAACCAAGGAGCTGGCCGAGCGCTCTGACACTGGAGGACCTCAAGAGAAAGTTGGACAACTGCGTGTCAGATATAGTTTGATTGGGATTCCTGCACTGGGAAGGGGCTGGAATCGATGCCCTTAAGAGGCCCCTTCCAATTCCATTAGTCTGTGATTTTGTCCGAATTGTCACCATCAGATCATTTCAGCATTTTATATATATGTGGTAATTACAGATGATCCTCAATGTATAGTTTGACCATGAAATTGGCAACTTTTCTGCAATAATGAACGTTTCAGTTGAACATTCGGATACCTCTCTAGATCTTCGGGCCGGCGGTCCTTCACTGGAGGCCGTCCAGCAGAGGCTGGACAACTCTGGCCGAAATCCAGTTCCTTGGTGTGGAAAGTGGCCTTCGAGAATTTTTTCCTAGTGCTCCTGACAACTTTTGCACAAGTGTGCTCTAGCGAATTAGTCTAATGGGGAAAACTCATGTAATTGGGCAATACTCTGACGATGGAGGCTCTAACTGCTCAGAATAAGGAGCAAAGCCAGAGGAGAAATTGTTTGCATCTCTTTGGACAAGCTTTGCCTTGCTCTGCTCTGCTCAAAGAGACAAGTTTTGGGCAGAGACATTTTTGGACAAGCGCACAGACCCTTGTCTCCCTCTTCTCCTGGAGGGGAGAAACCTGGCAGGGTTGGAAAATTCCTGGCCACAGTGACTCGGGATGTCAAGATAGCTTTTCCTGGGGAGTACAAGGGGCTGAGCAAGTATTTTCCCTGTCCCTCAGTCAAGATCTCGGTCACTGAGGCCAAGTGGCTGGCGGGAGGGGATTGGGCTGCCTGGGAGCTTTCAGGAAGTTCTCATTGAAAAGAAAGCTTGCCAAGCGTTGAGAAGGTCAGAAGAAGAAGCGAAGAGATCTCCCTTTGGACTCCCTGCCCCAAATTGGTTTCTCACTGCCGGGAGTTGCCGACCCACCAGGAGCATCTTATACCCAATCTGCTGGTTCTGAAGGCCAAGTCTTGCCTCAGACCATCTCTGCAACTCCCACCTTCTCTCCTTATAGGGAGACTGGCAAGCTGTGGAGGGCTTTCGGTCGGGACCCATCCCTGGCCCTGCCGGTCCTGACCAAGCTGATGTCCTGCATGACCCAGCCCTCCATCCTGGGAACGACATCCAGCTCTGGCAGTGAGGAAAGCGGGGACTACGCGGAGGAAGAACCCCAGGAAATCTTCTGTACCCAACAGACACCACAGCCTTTATTCCATCACTAGAGGTCCAGATCTCACATCTTGTTTTCTTTTTGTTCAGCAACCTCTTACTGTGGCCCTCTGAACTTCCCCAAAAGGCCCTGACCCTTGCCCATGACCCTATCATTTGCTGTGTGGGATTTCCTCAAATAAGTCTAATACTTTTTTTTAAAAAAAAATGATTGTAAAATCTCGCCCTCTCTTCAATTACAGTACTTCCAAAGTGAGAAAAACTGGACACAGTGGTCCCAATATGGACATAACACAGATTTTATATAAAAGCAGTATTGATAATTTCATGTCTTGAGTTTACACTCTCTTAAAGACTAGTGGTGTGTAATGGATAGAGCAACAGACTAGGACTCTGGAGAAAAGATATTGAATCCCTGCTCAGCCATGGAAACTCACTGGGAGAGTGGAACTGTTAAAACCACTCCTTAAATATCTCACACCAAAAGCCTTATTAGGGTTGGTTCAGGCGGCACAGAAAACACACAGAGACAGAGAGAGAGAGATTATCTGTCTTCAGACAAAGTATACGGTTGTTTCTTCATATCTGTTTAAATCAGAACAGGGATTCTTCGAGTGTTAAACACTGCACCTGATGCAAAATTGTCTGCTGGAAGTGGTCCCCGCTCTGCTCCCATGGAGTTAACTGGGTTTCTCGTTTCCTCGATCTGGGGTTACTTCCTTCCAGATCCTTTCATGCCAGATAGGGAAATGATCCTTGATGATTCAGAGGCTTTCCCCAGGGCAGTAGCCATTTGCTCTGGTGACTTGATCTTTATTGTCCCAAGCTGAGCAATGTTATGTGGATGATTGTAATAATGCTAATGGCATTAGAGTTTGTGATTTGATTAACATCAGACTCTGGTGAAATGAAGCCAGCGGCAGCCGGTCGACTCCCCTCCCCATAATTCCATTACAGCTGTTGTTTAAGTGAAATAAAACAATATTTGATGTACCTCTCTACCTGCCTTATCCAGGAATGATTGAGAAAGACAAGGTCTGTATTCTTTTGGGTCAGGCCCTTAATTGGTATAAATCAAATTTGGAGGAGCTATTTATTTACACATGGTAGGGTTTGGTGAGGGCCAGCTGTGTAAACGCTTCTTTGTCTTATGTCCTCAATCTGTATTCTGTCACCCTGGAATAACAGCGCCAGCTTTGTCCATTGATTAAGGACCATTTTAGATTATTCTTCCAAAGCTCCTGCAAATGCCGGTGGGTGATGGAGTGTAATGCTGAAGTGCCCTCTGAGGGCTTCGTTATGCGCCCAGATAACCAGGGAGCCTGTGATTGAGCAGAAAACGTTCATTGTAAAAATAGTAATGGCCATCTTGTTGGGTGAAAGAATATGGAAGCAAAGATTCTGATGAAGGTTGAGGGAAGAGTCCAAAGCAGTGCAAAGATTTGTGTGGGAGGGGGCCCATCGCTCAATAGCAGAAGCTACTATTGGGTGTCCCCTCCCCACCTTTGAGAACCTGTACAGGTCCCGCTGTCTTTAAAAAGCACTAAATATTATAAAGGACACCTTGCACCCTGGACACATCTTTGAAGTACTGCCATCAGGAAGACAATAGATATCTATTAAAGCAAAGACAAATAGATTTAGAAACAGTTCTTATCCAAGGGCGGCGACTTTGCTAAATTCAGTTAAGATTTAATTTGATTTTATTATAGGGCTGTATGACGAAGAAGAAGTAGTTGCCTGTATGTGGAAGCAAGTTGTTGCTCTTGCATTATGTTGGGTGAATGGGCCAGAAGAAGAGCCCGCCTGGCCGCCATGGACACAAGCCGCATGCAGCGGTGGAGGCTCCTTGAATGTGGGGCAATGTGTCAATGCCTCCCTCAGGATTCTGTTGCTTCAGTGGGCCTTCTCGAGGGCCACTTTCCACACCAAACCTTTTCTGGTGTCTCCCACTAGGATTGCTTCCATCTTTTCACTCCAGCACCCACCTGTCCAAGAGATAGCATTGGTGGAGGAGGGAGCTCAAGACCAAGTCCCCCTGCGTGATGCTCCCCCTCTTCCATCCCCATCCCTCCCTGCAGCGACCTGCGCCCTCTGTGCCCCATTTCACCAGAGCTACCAAAGGGCTCTCTTGGGCTAGGAGAATCCGTCCGACTGACCCCTTTTTACTTCCTACCTGGGGGCTGTGAGCGAATAGAGGGGACACCGTCCCGGGAGTAGGTTGGCTGGAAAGCGGAGCTCTGGATCCTTTTCTCTGGGCGTGGAGTCAGTCATTTGCAGAACCTCTGCACCTTCGGAAAAAGCACAGCACGGCTGGAGAGCCCCGGGCTGCGCACCAGCGGTGCAGAACCGCCTCTGCTCACAGGGCAAGGAGAAACCTTTTCTGGTGTCTCCCACCACAATTGCATCTATCTTTTCACTCCAGCACCCACCTGTCCAAGAGAAGGTGTTGGTGGAGGAGGTGGCCCAAAACTGTGTCCAGCTGGGAGTGGCCCATGGCCCAGACCACCTCCATCAGGACCTCCTCCAAGTCCCCCTGCTTGATGCTCGGCAGGCGGCAGCAGAAAATGTCCAGGAGTTCTGGGATCTGGAAGGAGCAAGATAGGGATCCCTTGCTCGGATTTACTCTAGTACAACTAATCCTCTGGGTTATTTCATCATAAAAGCAACGGTCTACCTCCCCCCGTCTCTCCCTAACTCCTCACCCCTTTGGCTGGTTTCTGAAGTGCAGTGTACTCCCCCTCTTCCATCCAAACCCCTCCCCACAGCGACCTGCTCCCTCTGTACCCCATTTCACCAGAGCCACTAAAGGGCTCTCTTGGGCTGGGAGAATCCGTCTCTCCAACCCCCTTTTACTTCTTACCTGGGGGCTGTGAGCGAATAGAGGGGACACCGTCCTGGGAGGAGGTTGGCTGGAAAGGGGAGCTCTGGATCCTTTTCTCTGGGCATGGAGTCAGTCATTTGCAGAACCTCTGCACCTTCGGAAAAAGCACAGCGCGGCTGGAGAGCCCCGGGCTGCGCACCAGCGGTGCAGAACCGCCTCTGCTCACAGGGCAAGGAGAAACCTTTTCTGGCGTCTCCCACCACGATTGCATCTATCTTTTCACTCCAGCACCCACCTGTCCAAGAGAAGGCGTTGGTGGAGGAGGTGGCCCAAGACTGTGTCCGGCTGGGAGTGGGCCATGGCCCAGACCGCCTCCATCAGGACCTCCTCCAAGTCCCCCTGTGTGATGCTCGGCAGGCAGCAGCAGAAAATGTCCAGGAGATCTGGGATCTCTCTGATTTGCGCTAGTAAAGCTAATCCTCTGGGTTATTTGATCATAAAATCACCGGTCTAACTTCCCCGTCTCACCCCTTTGGTTGGTTTCTGAAGTGCAGTGTACTCCTCCTCTTCCATCCCCACCCCTCCTCGTAGCGACCTGCTCCCTCCGTGCCCCATTTCACCAGAGACCCCAAAGGGCTGTCTCAGGCTGGGAGAATCCATCCCTCCGACCCCCTTCTTACCTGGCAGCTCATCCTGTAATGGGCCAAGACTTTCTTCACGATGTCTGTCTCTGCACACTTCAAGAGGAGCTCTTTGGGGGCCCGTAGGGCGACCCGGCCATAGGCCAAGATCAGGGCAGGGAGACAGGGGATTCCTTCCTTGAACAGAGGGACTCAATGGCCTGTCAACTGAAGGATTCTAGGGTTCCAGGGTGAGTTTGGCAAACTGTGGTGGGAACATCTCCCACCCTTTGGAAGTGGCATGAGAGCTGCCATCCGGAAGCGACTGGACAGGGCAACAACAATAGCAAGGCACCTCTGGTTCATTCTGTCTGGCAGCATCTCTCTAGGATTTCTCAAGTGGAGGGAGGGGTTGATCATTCTCATCATCAACCCACAAATCATCATCATCAGAAACATATTTTTTTTGTTTAGGCAGAATTGAGCTCTTTGCACAAGCCACGAAAGGCAGCTGACCTTTTTTTAATTTTATTTTTTTAAAATGTTTAGGACACAGGCTTAGCGCAGGGACGTGGTGGCGCTGTGGGCTAAACCGCAGAAGCCTGTGCTGCAGGGTCAGAAGACCAAGCAGTCGTAAGATCGAATCCACGCGACGGAGTGAGCACCCGTTGCTTGTCCCAGCTCCCGCCAACCTAGCGGTTCGAAAGCATGCAAATGCGAGTAGATAAATAGGTACCATCTCAGTGGGAAGGTAAACAGCGTTCCGTGTCTAAATCACACTGGCCATGTGACCACGGAAAGATTGTCTTTGGACAAACGCTGGCTCTATGGCTTGAAGAGCGGGATGAGCGCCGCCCCCTAGAGTCGGACACGACTGGACAAAAAAAAAAATTGTCAAGGGGAACCTTTACCTTTACCTCTGGTTCATTCTGTCTGGCAGCATCTCTCTAGGATTTCTCAAGTGGGGGGAGGGGTCGATCATTCTCATCATCAACCCACAAATCATCATCATCAGAAACATATATTTTTTTTGTTTAGGCAGAATTGAGCTCTTTGCACAAGCCACGAAAGGCAGCTGACCTTTTTTTAATTTTATTTTTTTTAAATGTTAAGGACACAGGCTTAGCGCAGAGACAGGACGTCCGTCTCCGCACTCTTCAAGAGGAGCTCTTTGGGGGCCCGGAGGGCGACCTGGCCATAGGCCAAGATCAGGGCCTGATGGAGGTGCCCTCACCTGCCGCTCTTGTAGTCCTAGGTAGGCAACAGAAAGGGGTATTTGGCAAGGCGGCGGCTGTTACTTTATCATCTGTCCCTCTCTGTCTGCCTGTTTCCCTCTTCTGTCCCTTCTTTTATTGTCATGGCAGCAGGATTGATTTGGTTTTACAGTATTATGTCCTGTGATCTGGGGGTGAGTGGGGGAAGAAGGACTGACTTTCCCCCTTTAAAAACACTTCAGGATCATATGCTTAACTCCACTTTTAGGGTTATGGAAAGTGTCCAGCGCTCCACTTGTCTCGTCTGCAGAAGTCCAGTGGCTGAAGTCCTGTTGCGCAGCTCCACAGGCACAATGAATCTGTGCACAAATCGAATGCACAAGATGCCCTTTGATGACAGCCTTCTCTTGGCAATTTCAGGGTTTATGCAGCTTTGTCACGTTCTGCACCCTGAAATTGCCTTTGAGCAGCAGCAATGGGCTCATAATGAGCCGCGTTTTGCCACCAATGATGATGATGTCGTCCTCAGGTGCAGGTGGAGCTGCCCAACAGGAATTCAGCCACTGACTGGACTGGTGAGTCGTACGTCAACACCTGAGGTCAATCCCATCTGTTGAGTGAACCTCCTCTCTCTGCAGCCAGCAATCCCATGGAATGTTGAATATAAATGGCTGGCATCAGAGGAGGCTCAAGCTCCAGTTTTAGATCCTGTTGAATCCACGGTGGCTTATTTTAGAGTTGGCGTCGACCTGCTGGTCCCGCTCGCTGGCTTACCTTATGGCGGATGAGGGGGGCAGACAGCCTCATTTTGAGCTCCATGCCAGCTCCGCATTCATCCAAGGTGGCCAGAGTCAGGTCTAAGTGCTCCACAGCAGCAAACAAAAGGATTTCGGTAACTTTCTGTAAGGGGGTGGGGGTGGGGGGAGAGAAGACCAAGAGAGAGAGATTGGAGAAGGGATGCTGATGTGAGAAATAACTTCAGTGGGGAAGGATCTCCATGTTTGCCCCCACCCAGTTTCTGAGACTTGTTCTGTGAGCCGTTCAAGGAACTGGATTAGATATCCCCGTTTGGAAGGGAGGGAAGAGGAAAGACCACCCCTATCACACCATTGTGTCCCTGACTCTGTGGCATTCCAGCAGACCCGGTTGCTCTTCATTCTGTTGCAGTGTTGTGGAGGGTTTCAACTTAAGAGAGGTGGAGAAACCTTGGTTGAAGAGCAAGACATCCGTCTATTAAGAAGAAGCTGCCGCCACCACCACCCCAAGGACAAAAGAGAAACTAGGTGGGTACAGAACTCAGAAGGCTGGCCTGACTCGCTAGAGGCTCACCTCTTTCTCTGCTGCTTCCAAATAATTGCCATTCTTGACCAAGCGCTCTATACTTGTAGTCCTTGCAGCAGGCCAGTGGCAAGTCCAGGACCTGATAGAGGAAGTTCTGAAAGAGAAGGAGGGGTAGATCAGAGGGGAGGTTTCACTTGAACCTCTTTAGATTTTATGTTTGACGGACTGGCCAGAAGAGCCCGCCACAGGACTGCTGCTTTCACGAGAAACTGGGGAACAAACCTTTTCAAGGGATCCGTCTGCCTAGCTGGCTATCTGATCTTCCAGAGTTAAGATCAGGTTCTGGGTCCATCTGCTGTCCTCCATGGTCTTCAGGGACCTCCTCAGAAAGTAGGGAGGACAGAATGACAGAAACGAGAGCCTCCACGACTGACTTTCCCCTGGCCAAATGCCTTAAAAATGTCCTTGGAAAATCACTTCTTATAGAAATGGAGAATATGACTTCCCACAGGAGCTGAAGGAAAAAGGGCTAAGCACTCTCTTCACCTAGTCTAAAGCCAATGGGCTGTCAACTCGAGGAGCCAAAATAGACCAGTTTGGTCTCCGGGTCAAACACTGGGGGAGGGCAGTTCTCTGCTGTCTCCTATGTCTTCTTCACGCATCTGTCCTTCCCATTTGTTGCCCAGGGCCTCTGACTTCACGGGCTCTTCCTTTTTGCCCCTCAGGCTAATGGACCAGGGTCCAGACCCCCCCCCGCCCCCAGCCTGATCTGTCCAAAAGATCCCTCTTCTCCCTCCAGCCAGTTCCAGGCAAAAGAAGAGCAGAACAAAAGAAAATGGTACATCCATGGAAGTCGAGATTATAAATGAGAGACAAAGTCTCAGGATGTAAATCAGGCTCGACATGTTTCGGCGAAGCCTTCTTCAGGAGCTAAGCATTATATAAAACCACATGTTAGATATTGATTCATTCACGTTTTTCTTTTGAATGTATATATATTACACACACACACATACATATACATATATACATACACACTACACACATCTGTCTTGGGACTCTCAATTTTACATATACATTTATACTGAGCACATTATTAGACAGAAAATAAAACACATACCGAGCTTCTTTATACTTTCTGCACCTTACTTTGGTCTATAGCAGCTCCAAAACTATTTGGAAGTGTTTGGAAGTGAAGGCACTGAAAAAGGAGGCATTTGTACACAGCTGTATGTAGAGATGAAGGTGGCGAGGTAACCAGCTCAGCAGTGCACTCATAATAAAGGGAGAAAGTCTACTTCTTTGTTTGACCAATGAGGTACTAGGATGTTGAGTTTCAGGATCCAATTTCCCTTTTTAGTAAAGACCTTTCACAGTTCACAGGAACTCTATCCACGGTCCAAAATACCAGATCTTTTATTGTATGATTCATTTCTGTAAAATGGCCAACTAAAGGACTACCCAGTTGTGTATTTCTTAAATTACTAAGGTGTTCATTCGTACTTTTAAGAGGTCTAGATTTTTTTCCTGTGTATAGTTTATGACATGGGCACCTTAGAGCATTAACCACTCCCTTGGTGTTACAATTAGTGAAATCATTCATATTTTGGTGAATTTTGAACGGAGAGTTCAATGCATTCCAATGGGGGGGGGGAATTCACCAAAAATTAACGAAGACTCAGAACAAAGCCAAATTAAGTTTGCAAATGTTTTACAAGGTGCACTAACGATTCCAAGCATTTAAAACAGGTTTCAAACATGTTAAGACACTTTTATATGAGCGAACACGGACATCGTTAAGCGAAAATCGCCCATAGAGAACATTGTTAACCGATGCGGAAAATTCCTCAAAAAAACCCATCGCTAAGCGAATACATTGTTAAACGAAGCAATCGCTAAGCAAGGCACCACTGTAGATGCAGTAAATGTTTTCCTTCCATTTTGACATTGTTCAATCACAGTGATCAGTTATTTTTTAATAAAATAGTTATTTTTAGTGAAATACAACACATCCGTACTGTTTCCCTGAATGGGGCAAACAGGAGCTGGTGGGATGTGTATCTGAACTGACATACACTCGTGTCAGTTTTTAACATTTGCCCTTTCCCCAAGCTTTCATAAATGCGATGCACAAATTCAGAGATTTCTGTGTTTAAAATTCTGCAGCTTTGCATGTGCATTCTCATTCATAACTCAGTCACTGCTCTAAAAAAACACAGTCCCTGTTCTGACTGGTAAAATATCGGAGGACATTTCCTTGCCTCCAAATATTCACATATTTCATACCTTTTGGCATGAAAGTAATTATTTCTCCTAATCCACGGTTTCTTTTGTTCTCCAAATTACTGCAAATAATCATTGAACGCAGTGCATGCAAACATAAATGTCCTTCATGAAAAAAGTCAGATTTCAAGGTGGGACTCGGGAACTTTGAAAGAGTGATGGGTGAGATGAAATATGAAATGTTGAGAACCACTGCTTTAGAATGATATTCTCAGCCTCGCATGCCTGCTGCCATAAAATTTTAGGCAGATAGAGGTTGAATTTGCAACTCCAATCAAACCACATTGCATATGTGAACTAATTGCTAATGCTTGATCCAAATGCCTACATTAAAGAGAGCACAATTTGTGCTAACTAGCATAATGCTTCTATCTAATGTTTGTTTCTGATTCTCTGTAAGAAGAAAGTGTCAAAAATACACCAAGGCCATCCAGTATATCACTATAGATTGAGTACAGGCATGTCTTTGAGGTGTCAGGTGTGATTTTTTTTTATTTCCTATTCCCAGCCCAACTTGGAGATTGAATGTGGAATATTCTGCACTGCTTTATCAACAGCCAACCACTCTTTAATCAGGTGCCGTGTGACAAACACGGTTCCCTAGAGAACGCGTGAATGCTCGGATAGAGAGTAATCAGGAGATTGTACACCCTAAAATGTGCTGAGTGAGTCCCAGAACTCAGCTAGGCGTGTCAATGCTCCCTTTCACAAGTCTGCCCTAATAAGAACACCCTTGTACCTTTGAATATTACTGACAGAAAACCATGTGGGCTTTGTAGTCCTTAGACTTCTTAAGCACCACAGTCAGGACTCCTTAAGTATGCAAGGCCGAGGCAAGCACCATCAGATGACCTAGGACAAGTTTACTGTTCAGGAAAACAATTGATTTTTATAATCATTATTTTATTAAAGAAATAGTAAGTTCCATAAAGGAAAAGTCGAATTATGCAAAAGCAAGCAAATAAGCATTATGCTGGTTAATTACAAAGCTGTAGTGTGGCAAAGAAAACAAGAAAAATATGCAAGTGTCCAAAAACCTTACAAGAATTCCAAAAGCCAAGAAAAATAATAAAAACAGTTTCAATAAGGAAATCCATCAGGAAAACAAAATAATCCAATTATGTAAGAAAAAGTCCATAGTCCTTAATAATCCTGTAAATGAAAAAAATACTGTACAAAAGGAAAAATTCTGTAAAAGAAAAAGAGAGGTTACTTACCTGTAACCATGGTTCTTCAAGTGGTCATTCTGTGAATTCACACACAAAAGGGTTAACCAAGCACCAGCGTTGGTCCTCTCGGAACATTCTCGAGCTGTAAGAGAAATGTAACAATTGTAGGCTGCCTATATTGCGCATGCTCCGCCCACCTGCGCCTTAGTTCCATTTATCCACCACTGGTACCTGAGCATGAGGTAACCATCAACAGTGACAGATAGAGGGGAGGCCGGGTGGGAGTGTGTGAATTCACAGAATGACCACTTGAAGAACCATGGTTACAGGTAAGTAACCTCTCTTTCTTCATCGTGGTCTTCTGTGAATGCACACACAAAAGGGTGACTAGCAAGCTTACTCACCGGATGGTGGGATGTCACTGTAGGACAGAAGTGAGGACTGCTCTGCCAAAACTCGTCTCTCGTTTGGCTCTGAGGTCAAGTCTGTAATGGGTAATAAATGTTGACACATTTGACCATGTGGCAGCCCTGCAGATCTCTGGGACATCAACGCCACGTATTAGGGCCGTGGAAGATGCAACAGCTCTGGTGGAGTGAGCATGCAACCCTTCAGGAGGAACCTTATGCTGCAGTTCGTAAGCCAGCGAAATGGTGGAGACGAGCCATCTGGATAGGGTGGACCTTGCTGTAGGTGAACCCTTCTTATGACCAGAAAAACATATGAAAAGTTTGTTGGAAGTCCTAATGTCCTTGGTTCTAGAAACGTAGAAGGCAAGAGCCCTCCTGACATCCAGGCAGTGGAGCATGTGCTCAGTGTCAGAAGTAGGTTCAGGAAATAGAGTAGGTAACAAAAGTGGTTGGTTGAGATGAAAGTCCAATACAACCTTGGGAAGAAAGGAAACATCTGGGTACAATTGAACCTTACCCTTGAAGAACTGTAAAAAGGGCTGGTCAGAACGTAGTGCAGCCAGTTCACTAACCCTTCTTGCAGAAATAACAGCCACCAGAAATAATGTTTTGAAGGACAACAATGTAAGATTACACGTTGCCATGGGCTCAAAGGGAGGACGGGTAAGAGCACGTAGGACTAACTGAAGTGACCACTGGGGCACTGGTGGTTTCACTGAAGGTCTCAGGTTAGAACGACCCTTAAGAAAGGATTTAATTGTAGGATGAGAGAAGAACCGTGCAGAGGTAGAATCTTTAGATTGGAAGGACACTATAGCAGCCAAGTAAACCTTGATAGTAGACAAAGATAACTGAAAGTCAAACAGATAACGTAAGTATAACAGTAACGTCGAGAGAGAGATACAGGGGATGCAACGAGTCCCCTCTCTTCTGTAAACTTGAGGAAGCCTTTCCACTTGTGAAGATATAGTCTATTAGTGGACGGCTTTTTAGCCCGATCTAATATTTCCGTGATGGAGGGCAAATCTTCCACGCGGTCAACTGCAGCGTTTCGACATCTGGATGGAGTATCGATCCCGCGTCTTGGGTCAGGAGGTTTGGGAGTACTGGCAACCTCCTGAATGCCGTGGACATGTTTTGTAGTGTCGGGAACCACACTTGTCGAGGCCAATAGGGTGCTGTGAGGATCGCTTTTGCCTGTGACTGTCGAAGCTTGATTAGAGTTCTCTGTATCAACGGAAAGGGAGGAAAGGCATACAGTAGGCCTATGTCCCAACGAATCATGAAAGCATCTCCTAGAGAATTGTCGCCGATCCCGGCTCTGGATGCATAGGCGACACACTTGGTGTTTTGCTGTGAGGCAAAAAGGTCCACAACAGGGTTTCCCCAGAGGTGACATATCTCCTGGAACACTTGAGGCTTCAGCTGCCACTCATGCGTCTGATATGGACAGCAACTGAGATGGTCTGCTAGTGCATTCTCTGTCGTCGACACGTGTGTAGCCACAGGGAAAATGTGATGCATGTAACACCATTCTCAAAGATGTATGGTGAGGTAGAGCAGTGACTGGGAGCGAGTCCCTCCCTGTTTGTTGATATAATGCATGGTCGTGGTGTTGTCTGTTATCAATTGGACACCACGACCCTGCACCATAGCCTTGATGACCGCTAACATTTCCAGATGATTGATATGAAGATGAAGTTCGGTGGGAAGCCAGAGACCATGCATCTGGTGTTGACCTGAATGCGCTCCCCAGCCAGTGGGGCTGGCATCTGTTGTTACTTGTATTGTTAACTGTAGTGGCTTGAAAGGCCTGCCAACTTGCAGATGAGGGGGTAAGCCCACCACTGCAACTGTCTGGACAATTCCGGGGTTACCCGAAGACGTTTGCGTTGGTCGTCTATGGCTGGGTCAAATAATGTGAGAAGCCACGCCTGGAGAGAGCGTAGTTTGAGCCGAGCATGAGCCACCCTTGACGTGGTGGAAGCCATGAGGCCTAGGAGATGTTGTGCATGCTTTGCTGTTACACGTGCCCCTGGAGTGAACCTTTCTATGGCCCTGTGAAGCTTTCGAATTCTTTCTTTGGTTAGAAAGATCCTTGCCCTGTTGGCGTCTAGGTATAGTGTACTGTTCTCGATGGTGAAAGATGAGACTTCTTTGGATTGATGGTAAGGCCCAGGTGCGGGAGCAGCCGTAGTACGAACTTTGTGTCTTTTAGAGCTTGTTTCTTGGATTTGGAGACAAGTAGCCAATCGTCTATATAAGGGTAGATGTGAATACCCTTGAGCCTTAGATATGCTGCTACGGGAGCCATTGCCTTCGTGAAGGTCCTGGGAGCTGTGGAGAGTCCGAACGGTAAAGCCAGAAACTGGTAAATGGTCCCTTGAAAGAGAAACCGGAGGTACTTTCGATGTAATGGATGGATAGTCACATGAAAATAGGCGTCCTTCAAATCTATGACTGAACCAGTTGTTTTTGTTTAACAGGTGAACAATGGAGTCTAAGGTCACCATGCGGAATCGGCGAGGATGAAAGTAAGTGTTTAGAATCCTTAGATCTAGAATAGGCCTTATACCTCCATCCTTTTTTGACACGGCGAAGTATCTTGAGTAGAAACCGTTCTTTAAATCTGCCATAGGAACAATATGAATGGCCGCCTTTTGTAGAAGCGATAGAATTTCTTCCTCTAGGGCTGCGTTGTAGTGTTTATGACTTACATACCCTAAAGGAGGTAACTCTATAAACTCCAGACGGTAGCCGTGCTCGATGATGTTTAAAACCCATGTGTCGCTTGTAATGGCACACCAATTTGAAAGGAAGGGATAGAGCCTGGTGTTGCTTGTGAATAGACTGCAATTTAGGGGCAAGTCAAAGATAACGTTTTGCTTTCTTCGCAGAAGGTTTGTAGGACTGCCTGCGTTGTAATTGCTGAGACTTGTAGCTGGGTGCAGAGGACAAAGCTTGAGAAGACCTTTGAGGAGGTAAGTTAGCATAAGGCTTAAATTGTTGCGATGATTGTTGGTACTGTGCATAAGACCTGCGCCACTGGAACTTATGGTAGCGAGGTTGTGGCTGGATGGAATACGACTTTGCTGTCTTCTTGGCTTTATGAAGTTCTTCCAAGTGAGAATCTGTCTTCTCGTTGAAGAGGCCGGCGGCGTCAAAGGGAAGACTTTCCACCTTATTCTTTACATCCTCTAGATGTTGGCAGCCCTCAGCCAAGCATGCCAACGTAGTGTTACTGCAGACGTGAGCACCCTCGCAGCAGCCTCAGCCGCATGTCTAGTTGCTAATCTCCGGTGCTTAGACACTGTCTGAGCCTCTTCATAGAAATTGAGGAAACTCTGCCTGAATTCCTCTGGGATTAACTTAAGTCCAGGTAGCATCTTGAGCCAAAGCTGCTTTTGGTAAGCTCCAAGGGCAGTTTGGTAGTTGATGACTTTGAGTAAAAAGGCGACAAGAGAATAAATCTTCCTCCCTATGATCTCCAATTTCTTCCCTTCTTTATTAGTAGGGGTTACATGAGATTTACCCGTGGGTTTAGTACAGCTTGTTTCGACAATCAAAGAATTTGGGATTGGATGTTTGAGGAGAAATTTAGTATCAGGTCCATGGACCCTGTAGAAATTCTCAGTACGGCAAGGCAGCGTAGGTGTGTTAGCTGGCTGTTCCCAATACTCCTTAATTATATCCATAATGATTGGGACAAAGGTTAAACTAGGTGGAGGAGATTTCTCCTTTATGTCCCCGAAGATGAGGTCTTCTGTAGGAGGTGTAGGCTGGTCGAGGTCTAGCTTGTGAAAGCACGTGCTAGCCGAACCAGCATCTGGGAATAGGATGAAAAGTTCTCTGAAGGTGAAGAGGCATTAGCATCCCCAATGTCAGACCCAACCACTTCTTCAGGTAAAGTGCCCTGGGTTGGTTGTGCTGGTAGCCCTCAATCCGAGTCAGAAGAGAGAACTGAGGATACTTCATCGGGGTCCGATGAAAACACATCCCTCTTGGAACGTTGAGGTGGTTTGTCGACCCCGACAGTTAGGTTCGACGTCGAGGGTTGAACCGGAGGGATAGTCACAGGGGGTGGAGCTGTAGGTGGAGCAGGCTCCGGCAACTGTGGCTGTGGCTGGGGTGCCTTGTATTTCTTGGAGCCCCCCTCTCGACGTCGATGTCGATACCGAATCTGAGAACTGGACGAAGAGGAAGAGATGTATATGTACTTGGTCTTGTGCTTCCTCCGACGTCGCTCTGTAGACGTCGACGAAGACGTCGATGAGGTAGAATGCCGTTGACGTCGACGATGACGCTTATGGGAGGAATCCGAGTCGGTCGAAGAGGGACTCCGTCGACGTCGGCGCTTATCACGGCGTCGATTGGAGGGACTACGCTTCCTCTTTGAAGAATGTTTCTTTCTTGGTGATTTCAACCTCGAAGATGATGACGAGGTCGAAGGAGCCAGAGATCCCCGCCCATTAGAGGATGGGCTATGTGGGGCAGACGTCAAACCTGCCGTGACGCTAGCGAGTTGACTCGGTGTCGGAGAGGGTGCTCTGCGCGGTAGAGACGGCTCCACTTGTCAAGGAGGCAGAGAGGGTGCTGTCTCCGACAAGGACTCTCGATCCCGAGAGGAGTCTTCCAATATAGGGGACGGCAAAGACTGCGAAATCGGTGGAGGATTAGCAGTCAGATCCTTAGCCGTCTCAAGGGCTTTTGTCTTGGTCTTTGCAGATTTCAAAGAGACAGCCGACTTTGTCTTCGAGGAAGACTTTTTTCGCAGCGACCGGTTTTTTTCGCTGGAACAGCTTTTGATGGAACAGGCTGAGGAGCAGCCGTTGCCTCAGACTGATGAAACGTCGACGGTGAGGCCATTTCTGAATCTATGGGTCTTGTGGCTGCAAGGGTCAATTCCCAGAGATGGAACTTAAGCCACTGCTGCCTTGCTTTAAGAACCGCTTTGGTGAAAGTTTTGCAGTGGCGGCAAGACTTTGTCTGGTGGGATTCACCTAGACAAAAAAGGCAGCGGTCGTGTGGATCCTGATGGGGAATCTTCCTCTCACAGTCCACACAGTGACTGAAGGGCCCAGAAGGCATAAGCCAGCCGTTAGTGGTAGTAGGAAAAAAAGGGGGGGGGGAACCGATGGCAGCCTCGTTTAAGGGAAAAATGCAATAAGGATGGTCTAAAACAGTCCATATGTAGGGAGACGGCAGTAAACGAAATCCGAAGCCAGTCCGTGTCAAAAAACCGAATTTTTCTTAGGTATAGTAATGAAAAAGATAGAGAGCTCGAAGCGAGAGGTCCCAACCGCAACGCGGAAAAATGGAACTAAGGCTCGGGTGGGCGGAGCATGCGCAATATAGGCAGCCTATAATTGTTACATTTCTCTTACAGCTCGAGAATGTTCCGAGAGGACCAACGCTGGCACTTGGTTAACCCTTTTGTGTGTGCATTCACAGAAGACCACGATGAAGAATTAATTAATTAATTAATTACAAAGCTGTGTGGCAAAGAAAACAAGAAAAATATGCAAGTGTCCAAAAACCTTACAAGAATTCCAAAAGCCAAGAAAAATAATAAAAACAGTTTCAATAAGGAAATCCATCAGGAAAACAAAATAATCCAATTATGTACGAAAAAGTCCATAGTCCTTAATAATCCTGTAAATGAAAAAAATACTGCACAAAAGGAAAAATCCTGTAAAAGAAAATATCCCATTGTCCTGAGAATAATCCAAGAGAATAGTCCATAACGGGTAGTCCATAGGAAATAGTCCATGGGAACAGTCCAAAGGGTAATCCAGTATAGTCCATGTGAGAGTTATGAAAGACTTAAGGGTGGGTCACGAAAGACATTGGAGTGAGTCACGAATGACTATGTCCATAGGTAAAAGTTCCTTTTTCAAGAGTAACTGGTAAGTCCTTATCTGCTCCTTCCCATGATGTCATCCAATCACAGTCCGTCGTTAGGCAAACAGTCCTGTTGTACCACCTGACCTTCTCTCTCATGGATAACATGTTATTTGGGTTTCTGTGGTTTTGCAACGAGTCACAACAATACCCATCTATCTTATCACAAAGTTCCTTCTCATGCTCTCAGAAAAGCATTCTCCCAGATCTCACTAGAAAACAACCTGTTAGCATTGCAAAGATCCCTTTTACAGAGAAACAAGATGGAACCTCTCTTGCACATTTCTTAATTACAAAACCCATGTTCAATACAAGATTTTAATCACATATCCCATCTCATCACACACCTCTACAAGAATTTGGGAGAAGCAGTGAGAAGCCCAGAGGCTTGCAACTGGAAAGCAACTTCATCCAGCTCATATGAGAAACTGTTTGGATAAGTTATGGCCATTGCACATTAGAAGCCTTGTCTGGAAGCATCCCTTCTCGCGGGATTAGCTGTTGTGGCACAAACAGAATATAAGGAACTTGCCCTCCCCTCAGGTTGGATTTCACGTTTCCCCCAATTTTGTTTTCAAGCTAAAAGACAGAAAGATGTTATTCCCCAACAGGTGTCATAACAAAGATAAACTTCTTTTTCCACTCTGCATGTTAAATGGACAAAAAAAAAAAAATACAGATATTTGTCATCTGGAATAAAAGAAGTCTGTGCAGTAAAAGTATTAGTTCAGCAACTACAGTACTGTGTTGCACAAAACAAAGGTCAGTCCATCTCTGGGTGGCGGGCACCCTCTTGGTTGTAGGAAAAGACACACGGGAAGATGTCAAAAGAACAGCTTCCTGGGTCAACAGTAAAGTGAAGCCAACATATTGGTTCTGAAAGATTAGATTATAATCTTCGGGTAAGTAGCATGAAGCCTGCAATTTCATTTGTAAATTATGTAGATTATTCATGACTGCGATGGTAGGCAGATACAGCAGACATTTCTGACTCCTGATGGACAGGTAGTCCAACCCACTAAGCTACCCAGCCAGTCCTTTGTTGTTTGTTCTTATGTGCCATCAGGTTGCTTCCAATTTATTCGATCCTATGAATGAGCAATCTCTAGAATGTCCTGTCGTCAATGGCTCTGCTCAGCTCTTGCAAAGTCAAGGAGTTGATCCATCTCATATTTGGTTTTCCTCTTTTTCTGCTGCCTTCCACCTTTCCCAGCATGATTGTCTTTTCCAAAGACAATTCCTGCTTTCTTCTGATGTTCCCAAAATAGAACAGCCTCAGTTTCAACATTTTTGCCTCCAGAGGTAGTTCAGGCTGAATTTGATCTAGGACTCACTTATTCATCTTTCTGCTAGTCCAAAGTATCTGCAAAGTTCTCCTCCAGCACCAAATTTCAAGCAATTTTTTTCCTGACAACTTTTTTTAACTGTCCAGGTTTCACACCAATACAGTGACTCAAGAGTGTGAATGTTCTAGGTCTTGGTCTCCAGTGACACATCCTTACACTTGAAGCTCTTTTCTAATCCCTTCTTAAATTCTCTGAATGAGACGGTCTGCAAGAATAAAATACCTAAAAGAGGGAAAATATAAGGTTAAAGTCACAGTTGATGCCACCCTGCAAATGCCAAAAAGTTCAACCTCCAAATCAATCCCTCCTCCTTACTCAAAACATGGCATGATGGATTCTTTTAAAACTTTAACTTCTATGCCAAGTGAACACAAGAGAAGACCCAGAAAGGCATAGCAACATGGCGAGACCTTACATTTCAGTTTGGGACCTGGCACACCAGTTGGGAAGACAGCATGTGGACCTCACTGTGTGACCCTCGGCTTGGCCTAAACTCCTTTAGTGCACAGGATTGTTGTAAGGGTAAATCGGGGCTTTGCACTGGAATGGGACATAGGCTTCTGCAGGTGGCCAAATGCATTATCTTACAGTGAAACATAATATATGGATGCTGTTCAGACAGAAAGTGGTAACTGAGAAATGTGCAGATATTTGATCCACCTTCTGGCAACTGTTTGACAGGTCAGATTTTAGAGAGGATCTAAATGTTTTTGCTTAGAAGCTGGCTTCCTTGGGCCTTCTTCTCTCACTCTATTAAAGTGACCACTGTATTCTTGCCTCTATGAATTACCATGTGCATAAATGACATTTTTGGTGCAACACGCAAAGCATGCTGAAAGTAGGATGATTCTGCAAACCAGCCCTTTCAAAGTTTGCAACCTCTATTGATATATTCTCATTTTCTGTATTGCCTTTTACTCGAGCCTCACCCACTATCACAGCTACTGTGCTTATAAACCTCTGGTTTAAAGACTGCACTTGATACATTCAAACAAGTGGCTTCTAATCTCACATTAATATACATCTATTCTTTTTAAATATATCACAACACTTTTAAAAACTTTTTTTTGAAAGATGTATAGTAGATGTTCATGTATTTAATAATAAAACTTCTACATTAAAAACAGGAAACACATATGTGAGGTGAATAAGACACACTCTCTCCCTGTCTCTCTCCATTAGCTCCAAGGGAACCAAACATGTACACCTTGACCTTCACACAGTTGAGAGGGTGTTTTTTTAGCATTCCTGAGTCCCCACTTTAGAGTCCAGCTGAAACTGGTTTCAGTTGCTTCTGGTCCTTAGAAGACATGTATTTTCTGATACAGTGGTACCTGGCCAGGAAGCGCTCACCTGATGCCTGCCCGCCTCCTCCATCTCCTCCGGAGCTTCCCTCACTCCGGTCAGCAGCCACAGCTTCCCCCCCCCGCTACACGGAGGGGGAAAAATCACCAAAAAAATTAAAAGAGCACAGGAAGCCCAGTCAGAAGATGCTCCGTTGCTGAGGCTTTTAAGAAAAATACAGACACACACAAATGCTCACTCCGAAGCTGAGCACAGAAACCAACTCTCCCTGCAGAGAGAGACACACACACACACACACACACACACACACACAGAAGCAGAGCCACCAAAACCCACCCAGAAGGTTTTTTTAAAATTTTTTTATTTTATACCAAAAAAAATACATGAAAGAACTCATACATAACAACAAAAATACAAAAAAAAATTACAAGTAATAGTGCTTATTATAAACTAAATTCTAATGTGCACCCATACCCACGGGACTCTATTTACTGTGATAATTTTTTTTTTCTTACAGATTACCTCTCCAAAATTGTATTGAGTATTCTTTAGAGGCTTTTCCCCCAGAAGTTTTTTAAAAGGAGAAAACAGCAGCTTGCCTCCCTGCAGACACACACACACACAGGCTGACTCGGAAGCAGGAGGCTCTCCCAAGCCTCCAACTGTGACACACTCTATAACTGCTGAAAGAGCTATAGCACAAAGAAGCAGCCTCAGCGCCACCTAGTTAGAAAGTTGAATTGCCCGCCTTTTTTCCCTGCCTGTTTTCTGTTCCTATGTCGCAGCTCCTTGTGCAAGTCGAAGCAAAAAGTTGCCATCAGAGCTGTTCGTAAGTCGAAATGTTTAGAAGTAGGGATGTTCGTAAGTCGAGGTACCACTGTAATTAGAAGAAATACTGTCATGTATTGAGCTCACATAGTGTTAGACCCCTAATTTTACATAGTAAAAAAAACTTCTCAACGAATAAGAAAAGAGGAGGGTTTTTTTGTGGCTTGACGCAGATTTAGCATTGAATAACATGCCAGCTTTAGCATTGAATAACACGGCTAGGGACGCGGTGGTGCTGCGGGCTAAACCACAGAAGCCTGTGCTGCAGGGTTAGAAGACCAAGCAGTCGTAAGATCGAATCCAAGCGATGGAGTGAGCGCCCGTCGCTTGTCCCAGCTCCCGCCAACCTAGCGGTTCGAAAGCATGCAAATGCGAGTAGATAAATAGGGACCACCTCGGTGGGAAGGTAACAGCGTTCCGTGTCTAAGTCGCACTGGCCATGTGACCACGGAAGATTGTCTTCGGACAAAAACGCTGGCTCTATGGCTTGGAAATGGGGATGAGCACCGCCCCCTAGAGTCAAACACGACTGGACAAAAATTGTCAAGGGGAACCTTTACCTTTACCTAACATGCCAGCTAAGGGTATAAGATAGCTTGTTATCCTTTGTTCTGGGTCCCCTTTTGTTTCTGGGCACCCACAAATGCATTTGTGATTTTTGTGATTTCTGAGCTCAAAGAAATGCTCTGGTCTTCCCTCTGCTCAGTTTTCTGCAAGCTCTTTAGAGTGATAGGTATATAAAATCCTTAGAGGAAAGCTGAGACATATGAAACATAATAATAACAAAGTAAAAGATACTCCTAACTACCCGCACAATCTTAGTTTTTAGCAGAGATATAAAATTTCAGGGAAATCAACCCTGAGTGCTCACTGGAAGGACAGATCC
The DNA here is from genome assembly GCF_051106095.1 of Pogona vitticeps. Classification (NCBI taxonomy): domain Eukaryota; kingdom Metazoa; phylum Chordata; class Lepidosauria; order Squamata; family Agamidae; genus Pogona; species Pogona vitticeps. Next base: position 14,918,151 of record NC_135794.1, read on the forward strand.
TGAAGCTGAGACTCCAGTACTTTGGCCATCTGATGAGAAGAGAAGACTCCTTGGAAAAGACCTTGATGTTAGGAAAGTGTGAAGGCAAGAGGAGAAGGGGATGACGGAGGATGAGATGGCTGGACAGTGTCTGCCAAGCAACCAACATGAAATTGACCGACCTCCGGGAGGCAGTGGAAGATAGGAGGGCCTGGCGTGCTCTGGTCCATGGGGTCACGAAGAGTCGGACACGACTAAACGACAACAACAACATAAAATTTCCAAAAATTTCCATTTTTTCCAAGAAAAAAATGGAAATTTTTGGAAGCATAGTCAGTCAACACTAGGATGTGAGTGTGACCCCCTGCAGATCTTAATAAGGGTCCCATAATATCAATTCCTGTTCTATCAAAGGGATGGTCAATTAAGGGCATGGGAATGAGGGGGCTTGTCATGGCTTCCTTTGCGTGATCTAGCATTGTTGGCAAGTGTTACAATAGTCCTCTTTCCTTTCCCGTGCCTGGCCACCAAAACCTCTGTAAAATCCTGGATTTCATCTTCTCTAGAGCAAGATTGGGATATCATGAGCCAATCGCATTACCTCTTTCCTCCACTTAGAGGGCACTACTAGCTGCTTGTTCCCTTCCTGATCTATGGGGTATAAAAGCCCTTCTACCATCTCTAGCCCTACTTCTCCAGTTTGTAAGCTCCCTACTTCTCCCGCTTCTTGTAACACCTCCTGTAACGTCTTGTCGTCTCGTTGCCACATCTTGGTCTGCCCTCTCGAAGACTCCTGCAGAAAGCCAGTTTCAATCATATTTTCAGTCTCTTCCCCTTGTAAACCCTCTTTGAATGGTACAAACATTTGTGTCCCTGCCCAATCACGCCCCAGCAACATTTCCCGAGATAGCCCTGGAATGATCCCCACTTTGATCCACTTGCTCTCAGCTCCCACGCACACATCTGCCCATTCAGCCCAATACGTCTTAGAGTCCCCATGAATACATTGGATGGTAAACTCGTCTCCTGGCTTCGCCCCCCCCCCCAGTCTTGCACCAAAGTCTTCCCGCACCCAGTGTCTATAAACACCTTCTTCTTCTCTCCGTTCACCCATGCCATCATCTCCCTACCATCCCTCTCCGATCCCCATACTTGTACTGGTCCTTGCTCCGCTCCTACCCAGGAGCAGTCCAAACCAGGGCACTGTGACTGGGTTCTTTCGTAAGTGTGGGCAGGCCCAGGGTTTCGGCGGGAAGAACAGAAGAAGAGGAGGCGTCTGGTACAAATAACGGTTCTTTATTTGTCTTAACATCAAAAACACCTAAACCAAGTGGGTCCAACTTGTTCACCTCCTGCAACAGCTTATAACTTTCTCAAACTTTACATTTCTTCCTTTCTTTCTTCATTCCTTTTTCACTCCAAAGATGTTTGGAGAAACTCTGCTCTGTACTGGGAAGCTCAATACTGCACACATTGTCCCGCAACATGGGTGTTTCACATAATCTCCCTCCAGATGGGGGAGGTAGTTGCTGGCACCAGAAGGGATCTCCTTCCTCCCCACATCCATTGTAGGATAAACTACTCCTGTATTCCATCCAGATCTTTGACTTGGTTTGTCCCTCTTTACTTCACTAGGAGGGTCCGACAGTAGACTACACCCTATCTTTACGTTGGGGGATTCCTTTACTAGATTTATGAATTTGTACCTTATCTCTCCTGTTACTTTGGTCTACATGCTCTTGTCATCCTTTTCCCTCTGCCCCTCCTCCTCCTCCTCTTTTATCTTGTCCCACTTCATCAGATCTATCTTCCCACTTCTATCTCTGCCTTCCTTCAGCCAAGAATACTTCAACCGCCTTGTTCCAACCCATTTCTCCCTCGTCAATTTTAATAAGTTCTCCTACAACACATCCTTTGGTCTCTTTTGGTTGATTCTTTGGGGAGGACGGCACACTTGGTGACTCTCGCTCATAGGCACTCGCGACGGACGTGCCCCAGATGCCTGCAATCGAAACAAACAGGTTGCCCGTTCTTGCCCCAGGAACGCTCTTGAACAGCCAATAGTCGATTGTCATTGGGCGCACTGGCTTTGGCCACATTGGCTCAAAGAGGTGCCCTTTAGCAAGGTCTTGTGAGCTGGGAACTCCTCGTGGCACAGCTCTGTTTCCTCCAGTCGCCATCTTCTCACATGGCCGCACCTTTTCCCAGGTCAGGAAGTTGTCTCTGGTGCCCTCTTCAGCCAGGCAAAAATCCTCTATAAGTTGGACCTCCTCTTCTAACTTTGTTGGATGATTTCTCTGGGCCCAGTTCTTCAAGCTGCTCACGAGAGTTGTAACCAACTGCTCCATTACCGATATCTCTTAAGATTTCCTCCTTTGTTTTCTCTTCGGGTTTGAGCCATCTTACTAGGTTTGCCTTCATTCTCTGAGCCAATGTTCAAGAATGCACACTGTTCTTTAACTGTAATTCACGAAAAGAGAGGTTACTTCCCTGTAACTTTGGTTCTTCGAGTGGTCCTCTGTGAATTCACACTAATGGGTTATGTCTGTGCGTGCGCAGAGGCCTTGGAACATTCTAGAGCTTAAAGTAACCATTTTAGCACCTCCCCTCAAGCCCTCATGGTCCGCCTGCCCTAACAGTTACCTCAGTTCCCCAAATTCCGCTGCTGCTTTAAGGTGAGACAGCCGTGATAGAAAGAGGGGAGGACGGGTGGGAAGTGTGAATTCACAGAGGACCACTCGAAGAACCAAAGTTACAGGTAAATGACCTCTCTTTCTTCTTCATGGCCTCTGTGAATGCACACTAATGGGTGATTAGCAAGCTTACCTGTGACAGGTGGAGGGACGTCAGGGCAACACGGCAGCAAGAACCACACGTCCAAAGCAAGCATCCTTTTTAGCCCGGACATCCAGTCTGTAATGGGATGCAAAAGTAGACGGTGTGGACCAGGTGGCAGCCCTGCAGACATCCTGAAGTGGGACGCCCTGCAGAAACACCGTGGAAGTCACTACTGCTCTGGCAGAGTGGGCTTTGACTGAGCATGGAAGAGGCTTGTGTGCCAGTTCGTAAGTCAAATGTATGGTATGGTCTCTGGACGATCCATCGAGAAATGGTTTGAGGTGACACCTGATGTCCCTTATGAGGCCGGTGAGGAGAGATGAACAAACGTTTGGAGTTCCTAAAAGAAGCAGTTCTTTGAACATAGTAAGATAACACCCTGCGAACATCAAGCAGGTGTAAGGACTTCTCAGCAGGTGTAGATGGTTGAGGGGGAAAAGTCAGCAATATAATAGGTTGGTGAACATGAAAGCTAAGACTCCAACTCCCAGCTACCGGCAAAGGCTCCTGGACGTTGCGCTCCCAAAAACTCCTGGGTTACCCCAGGTTGGGAACAATTGATCTAGAGAGTAGAATTTCTGCTTTCCTCCCTGCAGAGTTTTTATTTCAGCTTATGTTTTCAGCACAGAAGGATGAGCTATATCTTATCACCTGTTTTTGTTCCCATCCAACAACTGTGGGACTTTAGAGGGACTCGCCCAGAGAGAGGCTGTAAGAGAAAATGGCTCAGAACAAATGAAATATTCTAGGATGTATGTAATTTTTGCCCTGTACTCTGAAGTCCAGTTCAATGTGACTGATAAAATTTTAAGATCAGTCTGTCTGTATCATGAGATAATAATGTTGGCCTCAGGCCTGTGATGCTGATGATGTCACAACCGGGTGAGTAAACTTGCTCACTGGCTTTCCCAGTAAATCTCCCTGAAGTTGGCTAGAACACCTGAAGACCGGAGGGGGGGGAGTACACCTGGACTGGTCATGTCTGAAGAAATGGCAAACAAGGAAAACCATCCTCCTGAGGCTAAGTCAAAAAGTAGAGCTGAGGTAAAATGGCCTCTCTTTTTTTGTATTTAATAAATTTTATTTTCCCAACTTAAAACTTACAAATATGTAACAAACAGCATCTTATATTTTTTGTATTTAATAAATTTTATTTTCCCAACATAAAACTTACAAATATGGAAGAAACAGCATCATATCTATCTATCTATCTGTCTGTCTATCTCTCTCTCTCTCTCTCTCTCTCTCTCTCTCTCTCTCTCTATCTATCTATCTATCTATCTATCTATCTATCTATCTATCTATCTCTATCTCTATATCTATATCTATATAGAAATATAGATATATATATAAACAATACATACTGTAAAGCTTAGCTTACTAGCCTTTTGTATACCAATACATTTTTTCAGCAATATCTTCTCCATATTATTCATTTTGGTCATTTACTTTCTATTTATTACAAAGCTTTTGTTTCTATTAAACTATAGCAAAGTAAAAGCAAGAGTGGGTTGGGCAAGTGGGCCAGTGGCACACTGGATTTTAGTCTGAAATTGGCCAGAGCTATCCCAGGTACTGAATTCCACTCCCCCACAAATAGCCCCAGCACGTTGAATGTTGAATAGCTTCTTTCATATCCTTTCGCTAAAACCTAGAGCGGCTTCACTACCCCTCACAAAACCAGAGTCTCCAGACTCCACTGGTGCAAGGCAGTGATTCCCCAAATGAGACGCACTAATCAATGTAGTCATAGGTTGTAGAGGAAGAACTGCGTAAGTCTATGAAACTGAGAATTCTTTCCTCTCTGTTTTGGCTTTTGAATCCTGTGGCTTCAGAAGAAAACAGGCAACCGAAGGTTCAATCCATTCAGTTTATTCTCCGAGGGACCAAAAAAGGTAGGTCTAAAGGGCTGAATCCTAGCTTTGGTGTAATCTAGACAGTAGCTGTGTTAGTCTGTTGTAGCAAAGGAGAAGTGGAAGTCAAGTAGCACCTGTAAGTGGAACTAGTTTTTATTTTTCATAAGCTTTTTACTCTCCAAGCACGCTTTTTCAAATGAATAGAGCAGCTTTGTTTAGTTTAGGTAAAGGTAAAGGTTTCCCTTGACAATTTTTATTCATTCGTGTCCGACTCTAGGGGGCGGTGCTCATCCCCATTTCCAAGCCATAGAGCCAGCGTTTGTCCGAAGACAATCTTCCGTGGTCACGTGGCCAGTGCGACTTAGACACGGAACGCTGTTACCTTCCCACCGAGGTGGTCCCTATTTATTTACTTGCATTTGCATGCTCTGAAACCGCTAGGTTGGCAGGAGCTGGGACAAGTGACGGGTGCTTAGTCCATCACGTGGATTCGATCTTACAGCTGAAGATCTACAGACCTTACAGCACGGAGGCTTCCTCAGTTTAACCCACACAGCCACCACGTCCCTTGTCTAGTTTAGACATGTAGTAATTAAATACTGTATTTTTCCGTTTATAAGATGTCCTCCCCATTTTCTAACCCCCAAATTAAGAAAACTTAGCTTTGAGAATTCATCCTCTTGGCTCAGAACACTCACGAGTCCCTGTTGCATCTGAGCCTACAGGCTCCACCTCCAAGAGGTGTGTTCCATTTGGTTTGTTCCGTATCCACTGTCGTCAGTTCCATAAGGCTTGTGATGGAGGAAGCTAAGCCTTATGATTGAAGGAAGCCTGTTTACAGAGGCAAGGTACAGGCAGTTTTGTTCTCTCTGTGTTGTCAGCACGTGGCGCACGAAACGGCTATAGAAACTAAGCTGGAGTCCCTTCCTTGTGCTGCCCTGAGCGATTTCACCCTTCTCTCCACCCAACCTCCTCTGCCAAAGAGTCGTTAGTCACAGCCTGTTGCCCTCTCTGATTACTTCCCCTTTGATTCCGCGTCACAGGATGATTACAGCTGTCGCCTCACAATCAGAGAGAGGGGCTTTGCTTTTAATCTCACATTTTCCTCTCTCAGCCATCAATAGGCCTGCTGGGAATAGCGCAGACCTCAGTCTTGCTGCCAGGGCAATGTGAAGAGGGGGTAGGGTTCATTAGGCTGGCAGGGTGCCTGTCACCTGATCTGTATGCACACAGCTTACAAAATGGAAGCCACTGGCATATTGTGTGGGTGGCCAGAATCTGATTGGTGTTCATGTCAAGTCTATGTAACTTACTGAAGAACAATGCAGCTAACGGACAAGGGCTTGGAGTGCATCTCAGTAGGGTGGTTGGTCATGTGCGGATTCTTTGTGAGGTCCCCAAATTGAATCTACATACTGTATTGGCCAGAATCCTATCAGTGGTTTACACTGGTGTTAAATGCATAAATCACAGCAGTGAACTGCCACTTGTTGACCTCATCATGCTCAATGTGCATGCCAAGGAGTACAAGTGGTGACTCTAACTAGGGGCAATTTGCTGTTAAGATTGACACAATTGCAATGGACCTTGGGCCAGCGTTGGCTCAGGGTTGTGATGATTTTCCAGTCAGGAGGGGATCAAGAGTTGGCTTCTCCTCTGCATACCTTTGTACAACCTGGCCCACCTCCCTAATGCCCACCAAGCCCATCTTTCCAACTCAGGCTGCCTGTGCAGAGCTCCTCGGATTGCTGAAGCTGATGTCAGAAAGCCTCTTGCCAGCAAGCTCAAGGGTGATCCATTGCTGGCCACATAGTGCTCTGTGCCATATTTTGGAAAGATTTACCCTCCATAGAGGAGAACCCCCAGCACGCTCTTGTACTTCATGCCACATTGGACAGAAGAATACAAACATGCTAACATTCCCATTTGAAAGTTAATTTTAAAAATGCTAGAGAGTTGGTCAAAAGTAGGTGTGGGAGGTGGGACCGGATGCCAGAAGTAAAGGAAATAAATTGATTTAGGAGTACATACTGAATGCAATAAATGCCGGTAGTATTGCTCTACGAAATGTGGAACAAAAATGGTAGAAGCCTCCCAGCGGGCTGGATTTGATGTGGATATAGCACAGGGGGGAAACAAAAGAATCAATAATGGCCGTACATTGTCTGACTTTGTTTTAAAAGTGTCAAAATTCACAAAGAGTAACTTGGAAACATTTTGCAAGTGTGACCGCAGCCAAGTTACAAAATGTAAAAACCCAATTAAACACAATATGAGATTCTGCTATTGAGAAATATGACGACAAGCATGGGATGAGATACATTAAAGGGAGAGCCTGTGTTTTACACAGGGGAGTTAGAGGTGGCCTGACAATTATTGATTGAACCATAAATCGCCAGTCTACCAAATCTCCTCAGGGTCTCTAAATCCACACCTTCTGTTCAGACTGTAAATCAATCCCTGCACTCAAGGCTGGGTTGCTTGGCGTGTGACTCTGTAACTTCAGATGTGAAGCCTTCTGGTGCTAGAGGCTGTAGGGTCCTGTGGTTCGAGTGTTGGGCTGGGACTTGAGAGATCGAGGTTCAAATCCCACTGAGCCATGGGAAGGGTCCAAAGCAGTGCAAAGATTTGTGTGGGAGGGGGGCCATTGCTCAATAGCAGAAGCTACTATTGGAGGACCTGTACAGGTCCTGCTGTCTTTAAAAAGCACACAATATTATAAAGGACACCTCGCACCTGGGACACATCTTTGCTTGAAGTACTGCCATCAGGAAGACAATAGAGATCTATTAAAGCAAAGACACAGTTCTTATCCAAGGGCGGCGACTTTGTTAAATTCAGTTAATATTTAATTTGATTTTATTGTAGGGCTGTATGACAAAGTAGAAATAGTTGTCTGTGTCTGCTGTATATTCAGCGAGCCTGCCAGAAGAGTCCACCCAGCCACCATGCAGCCCCTCAAGCTGTCCCAGGTGAAGAAAGTGATGGGCTGGACCGGCTCCCAGGGACCGTGTACCAGCCGCAAAGAACGCCTTGCGAATAAACTGACCCTGTGGTTCTCACCCCCCCCCCCTTAAACTTGTTTGTGTGATGCTTGCTCACGGACTGCTGCCTTGTCATGGTGAAGGGGCTTGAGTAACTCAGAGAAGCTATGGGCTATGCCGTGCAGGGGCACCCAAGACCGACAGGTCATAGTGGAGAGTTCTGACTCAGCGCGATCCACCTGGACCGGGTAGGTGGGGCTCGTCAGCCTTGGAAGGCAGCCCATCTAGGAGAAGGAAGACTCCGATTTCAAACCTCCACTGCCTTGTGGCTATATCCACTGAGGCTTCAGGAATAAACCTCAAGGCAAAATACAGAGCCAGAGTCCCGGAGGCAGTTCGTATCATTCTGGCAACTCCTGCGACATCGCTGGAACCAGTTGTATTGGCCCTTGCCTTTCCATTGGACTATTTCAGCGACCTGGAGAGGGGGATTTGCTGCTTGGGAAACAGCCTATCCTCCATATTATTTTACCCAGGCTTCGTGCTCTGGAGAGGACACTCATACAGAGCGCATTACCATGTTCTTTCAAGACTGAAGGATGCCTAAGAAGATTATGCTGTAATTTTTGTAAGGAGTTACATGGAGTCTTAGCTGAATGAGTGATGGATAGCACTCTGGTGATTTCGTTGCACATGCAATGTCAGTAAGGTGTTATTCTGTTCTGTTATTCAGTAGCTTGGTCCACAGAAGATTCCAGGCACAGAGACAGATAGCACAGAGGTAGTTTGGTTTGCCTCCAGGCATGGAGATATTGGGCATTTTGGCAGGGTTGGCCCCCAGCAGGCACTGAGACATTTGGCATTGTTATGACGTCTCCTGGATGGTAGGAGGTCTCCTGCCTTGAAAACACAGGAGTTCTCCGCCTGATGCTCTCCCTGGGTGGGTGGGTTTTATTTTAAATCTCAAGTCTGGAGCTTTAGATATTTAACGAGAAACAAAAATTCTCTCTCATCTATCCTCTTGAAGAAATGTAGTTTCAAAGACTGGGGGCCACATGTCAGGAGCCCCTGTTCAGTATTCCCACCAAAGGGCACACAAAAGGTAGTGGGGGATGGGAGGGGGGAAGCTTTGCTGCTGAGCTTGGGAAAAAGGAACTTTTGCAAATAACTTTCAGTCCCCCACTCCCCGCTTTCAATTCACTACAGGCCTTGTTGGTTGGTGGATACTGGCAGCTGCGATCCAGAAACTACTTTACCTGGGTGGTTATAGAGTGGTTGACCAGACCAGGTGGGCGGGATATAAATCAAATAAATAAATTATACTCTTCGAAAATTGCAATTCCCAGTTTAGAATTTTCTTTTCCCCCTTCAGTTTATACTATTGCTGCAATGCAGCCAACAGTTTAACCATTAAAATACCTTTTTCTTCCTTCACTGCACCTCCAAGCTGGGGAAAAGCTTCACCGGCTGAATTGTGGCTAAAATGATTTGTTTCAACTGTAGTGCTGAAGGAGAGTTTTGTGGCTATCTTGGTCATCCAGAAAGATGAACAAGTGGGTCCTAGATCAAACCAAGCCTGCACTTTCTCTGGAAACAGAAATGATGAAATCGAGGCTGTCATACTTTGGCCAGATCACAAGAAGGCAAGACTCGCCGGAGGTGCCAACCATGCCAGGAAAAGTTGCAGGCAGCAGGAAAAGAGGAAGACCAAATATGAGATGCATTCATTCCATAAAGGAAGCCATGGCCTTTGCCTTTACAGGAGCGGAGCAGGGCTATCCAGGATTCATAGGGTTTCCATAAATCACACAGTTTGATGGAACACAAGAATAACAGTAACACACTCTTTTCTTGAATTACATCATAACCTGATTTACGTACTGCTTCAGAAGGATTATCCTTGTTGCTGATAAAGATTAGCACTGCCCCCCCTCGTTCTTTAATGAACATTCATCAATGGCTAACTAACATCCTGAAGACTTAGAGCATTTAACCTCTGGGTGTTGAGGCAAGTCTGAAGCATGTTTTGGGTACATCAAAGGCACAGACAGAGGGAGGAAGGCTGACTGAATAATCCTTAACCTCTCTTGAAAGAGGTCAACCAAAAACCCCACAGCTTTCCTACAAAGATTCAGGTTTAGTCACCGTGGGTGGGAATCCCATCCGTTTTCCCTTTCCTGACAGCACAGAGATTTACTAAAACAACAAAATAAGCTGATGAAAGATGCAACTGCTCTGTTCTAAAAATCAGAATCTGTCTGTTCAGACCTAAACACACAAGAAAAGCAATTTTGGGCATAGAGGGGGAGGGGTTTGGGGACCTGAAATGCAACAATTAGCATGTATAGAAAGGGATAAGGAAGTACTGTGCATAGATTTAAATTCAGGTGATTTAAAGTGATGCGTAAAAGATAAAGGCCACTCTCTCCTCTACAAATATTTCACCCTCTCTAGCCTGAAAGCAAACATTACTAATGCTTCTTATTAAAAACCACAAAGATGGGCCCATGTTCTAATTAGTTGCCTCATTTGCCCTGAAGTCAAGACAATGCTGGTTTTTGCTCAGGCGCACTATCTTTTCATGAAATCCCTCCCCTGAACTTTGTCAGGAAGGACTCCAGATGGCAGGTGAAAGTTTCCTTAAGAGACTAGTCCGTTGACAACTGCACCGGTGGAGTACAACTTTTGAAAAGCGAACAAGCATCAAATGAAACAAAACAACCAGCCAGCTTTTAAGATGCTTGGAGCAACTACTTAGGAATTCACCTGGGAAAGTAGAAGGATAGCACTAGCCACAATGCAACCACTGTCTTTAATTTTTTTAATTGTTTCCATAAACCTTGGAAGGGATGGAGATTACCACCCTCCGTTTCATGTATAGGTGGTCGGAGGGAAAGAAAGAGAAGATTTCTTTATAAGCAGAAATTCTTCTAATCCTTGAGCACTAATTAGTCAAGACCTTTTCTGAAGGGCTTTGGGATGTGTGCGAATTTGCAGTGTACTTGGGATCAACTGAACTGCAGCTTTCGTAAGAAACGGACTGCCAGCTTTCATTATACAATCATCCAGGCTGTTTAAATCACTGTGAATTTTAAACAGCTATTGTTCCATAAAGATGGAGGGGAGGGTTCCTAATTGTTTGTGCATTACATCTGTTTTTTTGTTTTTTTGTTTGTTTTATGAGAGACTAACAGCAAAGTTCTACAAAGATCTTTTCAAAAAGAAATCTCATTGAGTTCAGTGGGGCTCCTGCCATAGGAAATGGGCACTAGATTGCAACCCCCCAGGTTCAGTCAGTGGCCAGGCCAAAGGTAATTAGTAAAGGAAATACAAAAGGTTTAAGAAGACAAGTTTGGGGGAAAACAGAACTTTACCTGGTTGCACTCAAGATCTACAAAGACAAAGGCAGCTGCTATGCAGAAAAAGAAAAAGAAGAAAGAAAAAGAAGAAAAGAAAAGCAAATTTCTCACAGCAGGCAGGCAAAAAAATCTTGACACATAAGAACTCCAGATTGTTCAAAGGCATAATGCAGCCAACATCGGTAGCCAGATTCCTTGCATGCTGTTCATGCGTCCCTTCCCCCAGAGATCCAGCCAGATGTGGTTTCAGAGGAAAGCGATGACAAACCTGGATAGGATCTTAAAAAGCAGAGGCATCACCTTGCTAACAGAAGTCCACATAGTCACAGCTATGGTTTTTCCAGTAGTGATGTATGGAAGTGAGAGCTGGACCATAAGGAAGGCTGACAGACGAAGAATTGATGCCTTTGAACTGTGGTGCTGGAGGAGGCTCTTGAGAGTCTCCTGGACTGCAAGGAGAACAAACCTATCCATTTTGAAGGAAATCAACTCTGAGTGCTCACTGGAAGAACAGATCCTGAAGCAGAGGCTCCAATACTTTGGCCCTCTCATGAGAAGAGAAGACTCCCTGGAAAAGACCCTGATGTTGGGAAAGTGTGAAGGCAAGAGGAGAAGGGAACGACAGAGGGTGAGATGGTTGGACAGTGTCTGTGAAGCGACCAACATGAATTTGACCCAACTCCGGGAGGCAGTGGAAGACAGGAGGGCCTGGCGTGCTCTGATCCATGGGGTCACGAAGAGTCGAACACGACTAAATGGCTAAAAAAAAACAACAATAACAAATAAACAGAGGAGGCAAAAAGAATGTACTCTATAAAGAAATGAAGAGAAATGGGCCTGCAGGGTTTTCTTCCTTCTCCACTCTTTCTGTTTTAATCAGAGCCCTGTGTTATGAAAGCCAGGGTGCTTTTCCTGCCCTTTCGTCTCCCTGCCTTTTTACTCGGCTCGCCCACAGGACTGGCTCCTGCCTGTTTTCCTCGAGTGCTTGGCTGGCTGGGGCTCCCTCGGATGGACAGAGAGCTCGAATCCGCTTAAGAGGAGAGAACAAATATGTTCCCTCAGAGCGAAATATCATTTTCTTCTGGGCATGGGAAGGAATTGAGGAAACATCTCAACAAAGGACTTTCCGCCCACCTGCGTGAGACTTGGAAAGTAAGGGTGAAATGTCACAGCTGGGATGAGTTGCCCATGGAGACAGATTTTTATAAGGGGACCCCAGAGTCAGTTGCTGATTCCCGCAGCCTTGCCTTGGGTGAGCAGTCTAGCTTTGCAAGGAGGCCCAGGGGCTGGAGGACAAAAGGGAGGGTGGTGGGGAGGGCTATTTCATCTTAACCCCAAGGAGGTTGTGAGAAGTAGCCTAAGCCATACCACAAATTGTAGCTCTTTATCCTTGGCACTTTTTTTCATTTTTATTAATTTGGCTCAATCCCCCAGGTCCATAAGTGTTCTGCCTTCCTTTCCACCATTTATGTCACTTCTCAATCATCTCAGTGTCAGACATGCAACAATGGGCTCAAGCTACAGGAAGCAAGATTTAGGCTGAGCATCAGGAAAGAGTTCATAACTGTTAGAGCAGTATGACAACGGAAAATTACCCCAGGAGGTGGTGAGTTCTCCAGCACTGGAGATACAGTGGTGCCTCGCATTACAATGTTAATTCGTCCCAGCGAAATCGCTATAGAACAAAAACATCGTAAAGCGATATTTAAAAGCCCATAGAAACGCATTAAAACCTGGTTAATGCATTCCTATGGGCTGGAAACTCACCGTCCAGTGAAGATCCTCCATAGGGGTGGCCATTTTCGGTGGCTGTCTTGCGAGGAATCCGTCCAAAAACACAGCGGGGAGCCACTTTATTTACCCGGCGGCCATTTTGAAACCGCCAATCACCTGTTTTAAAATCGTCATTTTGCGAGAATCGGTTCCCAAAGCAGGGAACCGATCATCGCAAAGCAAAATTCCCCCATAGAAAACATCGTTTTGCGGTTTCATCATAAAACAGAACACCCGTCTTGCGAGGCACCACTGCATTCAAGAAAAGATTGGATAACCCTCTGTCAAATCTGCTTTGGCTTGGATTCCTCCCTTGAGCAGGGGGTTGGACTCAAATGGCCTTACAGGCCCCATCCAACTCAATTGTTGTATGAACAGATCCTCACAAGAAGAGGGTAAATAGGCCACAGCTTGAAAACAATTCGTTAAAAGTAATGTTAATCTGTAGCTAGTTGTTTTGGGCAACATGCAAATATAACTCTTTTCTTTATTTGTCTCAGAGTTGCACAATCTAAAATTATGGATGTATATGAAATGTAGGTAAAATTAAAACAAATCAAAATATTAGACTTTTTTTTTAAAACCAGGAACCGGGCTACTTCAGTAGCGTTACCTCGGCCATTTGCTCCATCCCTTTGTACCTGTGGTGGGACATAAATTGCATGCACCTAGATTGAATTTCTCCACAGCCACAGAAAAATTGTCCTGTACCCAAGTAACCTCATTTTACTTGAGTATTCCTTGATCTTTCTACTTCACATTGGAGTCTGCAAGTAACTTCCAGGGGGCCCAGCGAGAGTCTTGTCCTGGTGGCAGAACACTCTTCAATACTCATCCTTTCGGCAAAGTGTGTAGTTTTTGCTCTCCCTAGGTTTAGCCTAACCTCAGGTTTACTGTTTAGAACTCGAGAGGTGTGCTGAAAACTTCTGCTCAACTTTAGCCATAGTTTTGGTGTCCATGAAGGGGATGGTTTTGGTGCCGTATTTCCTTATTCTGTTCATGAGTTGCTAGTACCGCTTGACATACTTCCTGAGGGGCAATGCCAGCCAAATAATGGACTTTTAAATATATATATATATTTTATATATATATAATTTTCCAACATAAAATTTAAAAACATTTAAGTACAACATCATGTATCTTTAAAGTGTAAACATAAAAGTATAAGCTTTCACCTGCAAGCAATCTTATTTATTGGTATAATTTTTCTGGCGAGATCCTATCCATACTATTCATTTTAATTCCATGATTAGGGGATTTTTGCTTTCCACCAATCATAAAATAAATTCCAGTTTAGGTAAAAAGTTGACTTTTCTTGTCCTTTTAATCTCTGTTAATCTGTCCATTTCTGCACTTTCTAATATTTTCTTAATAATCATGTCATCCTTTGGTGGATTTTCCTCCTTTCCAGACCTGTGCCCAAACTAACCTAGCTGCTGTCAAAACATGTAGTATTAGGTAGTAGCTTTGTGTATTTATGTTATTTGGCAATAATCCCAATAAAAATATTTCTGGTTTAAATTCTATTTCCTATTGTGACATTTGCTTAATCCACATATGAATTTTAACCCAATGCTTTCTTGCTTTATCGCATGTCCACCATGCATGGTAGTTCCTTCATGATTCTTGCATTTCCAACACTTATTTGACATGTTTGTAAACATTTTTGCAAGTCTGGCTGAAGGCAAGTGCCATCTATAGAACATTTTATATAAATTTCTTTATAGGAGGTTGCTAATGTTAACTTGTAATTTTTTTGCCGAATGATGGACTTTTTCAATGGGTGCAGGTTTCAGGCACCCAGTAATAACCCCACAAGATTCCTTAAGAGCTACATCCACTTGTTTGGCACTTGCTGATTTGTACCATATGTCATGACACTCGTGTATTCTGCTGGGGAGCAGCAAAGTGACAAAGCTCTTGTTCTTATTGCTCTCCATTCAGACAGAGAGTTAAATTTGTCTAACTTCAAAAAACCAAGTGCTTCAGGCTATGGCCTGAGATTTTTAAATGAACCAAACAATGCTTAATAGTCTACAGTCTCTCACTGTATAAGGAGTCAAATGCAATCTTAAAAATCAACAGTCTTCATATTCTGGAATATTTAATGATATCGAAGAAGAAATAGTTGTACGGAGATGAAAATCGCCCCTGAACTCACCTCTTCAACAAAAGTATTAGTAGCTGTTACCTAGAACGCAAGTAAATAAAGCCAGAACTGAGCATTAACTTCAATAATATCACACAGACAAGTTGTTGGCTTCTTTTTCATAGGATTTTTGTTTTTATAATCTCCTTTCATAGAGATAAGGACAGTGATGTTTATGCAGCAATCTTGAGGCAGGGTTTTGGAATCAATTTCATATTGAGAAATTTGACAGTTATTATGACTTTAATTTATTATCAAATAATTTATTTACTGTTATCATAAATCTATACATAGTATATACATACAATGAAATTCACACAGACACCCAGGACCAGACCCACATGCACACACATAAAAAATCCCCACCCACTAAAAATCCCCCACTATAAATACAAACATCTACACCATAGGCTAAGTAACACTGTCCAACTGTTCACTATTGGTGGTCTTTAAGTTCATTATTACGTGCAATTATAGTTCTGGGATAAAAACTATTCAGAAAATATGTGGTCCGAGTCTTAATTGTTCAGTATCTTCTGCCAGATGGCAACAGTTCAAAGAAGTTGTAAACAGGATGGGAATAAGGATGTTGTGTGACTTCCTCAGACAGCGGGATGTGAAGATGTCATCCAGGGTTGATAGCTGGAGCCCGATGATATTCTGGGCAATTTTAATGATTCTCTGTAGAGCGTTTTTGTCCACTACAGAACTACTCCCAAACCATACCAGAATGCCATAGGTTAGGACACTCTCAATGGTGCTACGATAGTAGGACAGAAATGCTGAGATAAATTTAACTTCCCAAGCATTCTCAGGAAATACAGCCTCTTCTCTGCCTTCTTCACTAGCATGTTGGCATTTATAGTCCATGAGAGGTCCTCTGAGATGTAAGTGCCCAGAAATGTAAAACTACCAATCCTCTCCACTTCCTCGCCATTTATGTACAGTGGCAAATGTGCATTTCTTGTCCTCCTAAAATCAATTATGAGTTCTTTCGGTTTTTTGATGTTAAATGTAAGATTATTTTCTTTACAGCAGAGTATCATAAGACATAAGACATAAGACATAAGAAATTTATTTGTCATTGCGCTCACAAGTGGGTGCAACGAAATGAGGTGCTCTTCCCCAAGGTAAAACTGGACAACACTACAAAAAAAAGTTAAAATATACACAACTTTCATCATCCAAATATAGATACCCCGTTTTCTCTCAGCAATTAAAATCCACCAAAAACCTATGGCCCCACATTTAAACTCAATACTGCACTTGGGTAAAAACTGTTCTTGAATCTGCTTGTCCTTGCTTTCAATACCCTGAATCTCCTTCCTGATGGTAATAGTTTAAAGAGCTGATATCCCGGATGAGAGGAGTCTTTCAGTATGTTAGATATCTTCCTCTTACATCTGTTCTTATACAATTCTTCCAAAGAGGGGAGTGAACAGCCAATGATGTTTTGGGCCGTCTTAATCACCCTTTGAATTGCCTTTTTCTCTGCCACTGTGCAGCTCGTGAACCATACACAGAGACAGTAGGATAATATGCTCTCAATCGAACTCCGATAGAAGGTGATTAACAAACTCTCAGTCAATTGTTGCTTTCTAAGAATCCTTAGAAAATACAACCGTTGTTGTGCCTTCCTGATTAACGCAGCGGTGTTTGCACTCCAAGTCAGGTCATTTGTTATGATAGTCCCAAGAAACTTACATTCAACCACCTGTTCCACACAAACTCCATCTATATACAGTGGCTGAATGTCTGCTCTTTTTTTCCTATAGTCCACTATGAATTCCTTGGTTTTTTGGATGTTAAATAAAAGATTGTTTTTTTTGCACCAGCGGGATAGCTGTAATACCTCGTCCCGATACGCAGACTCATCATCCCCAGAGATAAGTCCTACTAGTGTAGTATCGTCTGCAACCCTTGTACTTCGACGCATTGTTCTTATTTATGAGCCCACCACTGTCGTATCATCTGCAAATTTATTAATTGTGTTGGTGTTATACAGTGGGATGTGTGTACAGGGAATAGAGGAAGGGACTTAGCACACAGCCCTGGGGAGCTCCTGTACTTAGTACCAGGGTAGAAGACTGGTGAGATCCCATCCTTACTGACTGTGGCCTCTCTGTCAGAAAGTCCTTTACCCCCACACAAATCTTCTGAGGTAATCCCAGGTTGATCATTTTAAAAAACAGCCTATTAGGTAGAATGGTATTAAAAGCAGAGCTATAATCCACAAACAACAGCCTCGCATAAGTTCCCTGTTGTTTTAAGTGGCTTAATACAGTATGCAGAACAATGGACATAGCATCATCAGTACAGTGGTGCCTCGCATAACGTTTGCTTTGTTTAATGTTTTTTCGGTTAACGTTTATTTTTTCAGAGTCAGATTGTGCTTCGTATAACGTTTTTCCCTATGGGCGATTTTCACATAGCGATTTTGGGACCATGCTTCGCTTAACGTTTTTTGTTTTAGGTCCCCTGCTTCACTTAACGATGTTCATTTTTTCAATTACAAAAGTGTCTTAACATGTTGAAAAACGGTTTTAAATGCTTGGAATCGTTAGTGCACCTTCTAAAATGTGTGCATACTTATTTGGCGTTGATCTGACTTTTCGTTAATTTTTTGTGAATTTTTTTCTCCCCCATAGGAAACAATGTAGCTGTCAGATTTTGACAGCTGTCAAAAGTTGGGGGGAAAAATTCACCATAAATTAACGAAAAGTCAGATCAAAGCCAAATTAACTTTTGCATCCGTTTTAGAGGGTGCAGAAGCTAATCCAAGCATTTAAAACCATTTTTGACCCTTTTATGACACACTTAAATTTGCAAAAATTGACTTCGCAAAGCCATTGAAATGTATTGAGTCGGCTTCAATACATTCCAATGGAGGAAACATTGTATCGTTTAACGATGTTTCCTATGGGTTTTTTCGCTTAAGGACGGCAATCCGTACCTATTGGAACGGATTAACTGGTTTCCAATGCATTCCTATGGGAAATGGTGTTTCGCATAAAGTTTTTTTCGCATAAGGTTTTTTTTTGGAACCAATTAAAAACGTTATGCGAGGCACCACTGTACATCTATTTCTCCTGCATGCAAATTGCCATGGGTCCAAAGAAGGTGGAAGACTAGCCTTAATATAATCCAGCACCAATCTCTCAAAATATTTCATAATAAAGCTACTGGTTTATAATCATTGAGAGACACCACAGCTGACTGCTTAGGGACTGGCACTATAATAGATGTCTTCAAGCAAGTGGGGACAGAACACTGCAACAAGGATTGAAAATATCCATAAAAACTCCAACTAATTCTGCAGTGCAGCCCCATACAAATCGTCCCATGATTCCATCTGGTCCAGCTGCCTTTCGAACGTTAATATTCTGAAAAGCACGTCTCACATGTGAAATCTGCAGTAGCAGTGGTTGTCTGTCAATGGTAGATTCTAGTGATGTATTATAGACAGTAGGTGCTGGAATAATGGTTGTTCCTGTTTCCACCTCAAAACGGCTGAAAAATAGATTTAAGTGCTCAGCCCGACTGTCTTTGTTATTCTGCCCCGTAATTTGTCCCAGGCCATGCCATACCCGACGAGTGTCAGAGCTCTCAAGATGTTGCTCACTCCTCCGGCTGTACATAGCTTTGGTGTCCCTAATACCCTTTTTCAGTTTAGCTCTGGCCTCTCTACACTGTAACACAACACATTCTTGCATAGTTTGGCAAGAAACCACCTTGTGATGGAACTTCGTGTGAGGGATTAATTTCTAAAAATAGATGGAATCGGGTGCTGGTTCATCTGAAATTACTTTACAGTTAAAATAAACATGCTTTTAAAATAGATAACCTGGAAGTGCCAAGTTCCATGTATGCTTCCCTGGCAGCTCCTTTTTTACGGCTACCTGACCACTTCCACCATCTATTCCTTCAGTTATCACTCTATGACCACTCCTCTCCTTCCCTCTGTAATCTAATGTAAAAACTAAAGAAAGAGAACAAAAGAGAAGATAAATTCTAGTATATTGTAAATATTATGTTAACTGTTTGAAAGAATTATGTGTAATATGTTAACTCCTATGTTCATAATTTCTCTTTTTGCACTAAGTGCTTTAAAAATATAACACCACTAATTTCAGTCCACAAAGTGGAAACAGTTACTTCAGTTCCATTTTGACACTAATTATGGAGGCTGAAAGAGTATATTTTTATAAGAAATACACTGATGAGCATTCCATGAGGGTAATACAATACATTTCCTCTTTGCTGTCGCAAGCTTCTGTATCATTCAGGAGACCTGCAAGACCAAGGAAAGCATCAACAGATTTTAGGAAAACCACAGCAAACAACGTATGATGTGCCTTGAATGCAGAAGTAGAATGCTAGTCTTAAAGACATCACTTTATTCACCTTCGGGCAGCCACTCTCTCTTTGTCTTACCACCAGCACAGAGGTCATTAGCACATCTGCATTCTGGCTTTTTAAATCTAAAATGTCAGTGAGAATCGCAACTGGAAAGTCACTGTGGTGCAGTGATCAGGGACTCATAAGACCGTTGTAAAAATATCTCACCGTGAGCAGAATAAATGGAATACTGCTCTTTGTATTCATGTGAGAATGGCTTTGCTGGCTCAGACAACTCTGAAACTGCCATGGCTGTTGAATATTATATTGGCATCTACAGTACTCATGTATGTTATGGACCTCTTTTTTTTAAGTATCAGAACATTTTCCATGGAAAAATAAGCACTGAAAAAGTCCACCTCCCCACTGCTAAGGAACAAACTTAGCATCTTCCTTGCACATAAAAGGAGGCTGGGACAGACACTCATCCCTGGATTCAATTTACTTTAACTAGCAGAAAAAAGCTCCAAATTTTCTCACAGATCAAAACTGCAGACGTGGTCTGTGATATCCTGTTCTCCACGTCCCAGGATCTATAGGTGGATGGTCTCTCTTTTGTTGATACACACATCTTCACTTAAAGGATATGAATGGTTCACAGGACTCTTCTGCCATCAAGCAGATTAAGCTATTCAGATGGGAGAGGCTAGCCATGGCCCCTAATAACTGTTTTGGAGTGACCCTATGAAAGTGCCTATGCTGGCACTTAGGTTCTTATAGTACCAATGCCTTATTGACTCCCTTACCAGAGGCACAAGTTTCCTACACAGGATGTTTCAAAAAGGCAATTGCAAGAATATCACTGGAGATGGAACAGGCAAGGCAGCACATGGCATTTCCAATTATGAAGACTGCTCACCTACATTGGCTGGGTTCATGTGTTCAGCCGGAAGGGTGGTGCTCAGCTGCCATATTGTTTTAACCTTTTTCTCTTCTTGTCCACTGCTGATTTCCACTCTCCATACTTGGGGATCAGCACTGAAATAACAGTTAAATTTTTTAAAAAAATCAATTGTAAGAACCAACATTTTATACTCAACAGTTACAGAGATTCCAGGGTTCATAGCAGAAATTGTCTCTCTCCCTGTGGAAGAAGCATATTACAGAATGAACAGGGCCATAGCCACACAGAGAGAATCTGTGAACACACGACAGAGTTCTAACTCCTGTCCTCTGAAGATGCCGGCCACAGAGACTGGCGAAACGTTAGGAAGAAAAACCTTAACACGGCCAAACAGCCCGGAAAGCCCACAAGAACCATAGCCTTCCCTTCTCCATAATTTTTGCAGGCTCAGATCACTTGACAACCCACATCTTTCAACATCCTTCCTCCCATTCCTTTATCTGGATTTTTTTTCTCTCTGCCTAATAAACAACATAATGTAGCTATTATGACGTTTCATGTTTTCCCAATTCATAACATCTCTCCAGGAGAGAAGAATATCCTTCTCCTTGGTTCACAGAAGAAGGCTCAGCATTCTCTCTGTTCTAAAGCTTCATTTTCCCAAACTACCAACAGAAACAGGTACACACTCATCAGTAGGTTAGTATGGCTCCCCAGTCTCAATGATGTATTGCTCTGTTTTTTTAAAATAAAAAAAATCACAGAGACAAGGACTGGGAATCCAAGCGAGTGGGAGAGAATGAAAGATGAATGAATTAAGAGAGAAGGTGATTCAATGGCTCTTTGGCATTTAGTTGGTGTGTGATCCTTAAACATTTCCTCCTGAGCAAATGTGGCCCTCAGCTTCCAAATTTGCCCACACCTGGTTTAAGTACTAAGATTTGGCTTACTTTTGGTAGAAGTCCTTCACGAAAGTTGTCCTGATAGGTAGCTGAAATTCATGCTTTTCATTCAAGGGATTTTCCTTGTAGTAGTTTATGCAGGACCTATGGAAATATGTATTTTCTCTTAACATCTATAATCTTGAAAGAGGAACACAAGAACATCTACCACTGCAACCAATCTATAGCACACCAATTGTATTCTTTATAAAGATCAGTTGGCTAAAAACTAAACAAATACAGTGATGCCTTGCATAAAAAGCGCCCTGTTTAACGACAAATCTGCATAGTGATGCGGATTTTGCGATCGCTTTTGTGATCGCATTGTGATGTTTAAATAGGGAAAACATCGCATTGCGATGATCGGTAAGCGTTTCACTTACCGATCTTCGCATTGCGATGTTTTAAAACAGCTGATCGGCGGTTCCAAAATGTCCGCTGCATCAACAAAATGGCTGCCCGCAGCGTTTTCGTGCCATTTCCTCGCTTACCGAGGCGGCAAAAATGGCGGCCCTATGGAGGATTTCCGTTTAGCAGTAAGTTTATCCCCCATAGGAACGCATTGAAGGGGTTTCAATGCGTTCCTATGGGGTTTTTTGCCCCGTATAGTGACATTTCCAGATAGCGACGATTTATCCGGAACGGATTATCGTTGCTATGCAGGGCACCTCTGTACTAGGAAGACCTGTGCATAGCCCAACCAAGTGGGAATGTCTTATGCAAGAGCCCTGGCATGAACCAACATTGGGCAAGATAGCAGCTACATCACAGACCTGCTGTTTCTTCAGGAAAAAATAGTGATACGGCTTACATTACTTCAACTGGATTTTGAGTTGTCTAATAAAAATATAGCAATTTAAAACTATATTGATAAAAATTAAGCATTGCTCTTCTCCCATAAAAAGGAATATCAAAGTTGAAAAAAGTCAATGAGAAACAACTGTGCAGTTGTTTTTGAGAGGGTTTAATGCTGTGCAAAACTCTCTTAAATACAGTGGTGCCTCGCACAACGGGCGCCTCGTAGAGCGATGAATTCGCTCTATGAGGCCGTTTTTGCGATCGCAAATGCGATCGCAAAACGGTGCCCATATAGGCGGGAAATCGCAGAACAAAGGTCGGTAAGCTGCTCGCTTACCGACCTTCGCTTCGCGACCCGACAATCAGCTGTTCCGCGGCTTCAAAATGGCCACTGGAACAGCCGAAAGGGGCCGGGGCGCAGCGTTTTCGTGCCCTTGGTAAGCAAGGGGAGCGCGCAAAAATGCTGCGGAACCCCCGAAATGGCTGCGCGCAACCATTTCAGGGCTTCCGGCAGCGTTTTCGCGCGCTCCCCTTGCTTACCAAGGGCGTGAAAATGCTGCGCCCCGGCCCCTTTCGGCTGTTCCGGCGGCCATTTTGGACCCGCCGGACAGCTGATGGCAGCCATTTTGGCGCCCTCGTTGTGCGAGGGGAGGGCGCGAAAATGGCTGCCGGCCCCTGGGAAACATTGCACAACGGTGAGTATTCTATGGCATTGGAACGCATTAAACGCTGTTTAATGCGTTCCAATGCCTTTTTGTGTTCCGTAGTGCGATGTTTCCCACAGCGAAGGTTAATCCGGAACGGATTAACCTCGCTGTGCGGGGCACCACTGTACTCTTACAAATAAAAAAGATGAGTGTAGTTATTGCACACATTTGGAAAAAAGGAGAAACAAAATTTTGGTGCTTTCTCAACTTCAGTACTAGAACTTTTGTGATCATCTTTCCATATTATTTGACATTTTAAGGCAATCTGCTGTTCTTCATATTTTAGACAGATTTCCTGGCAAACCATTACTGTGTCAAAAAGATGAGGTTCTCGTGCTCAAGTTTGAGAAGTTCTACGCAGTTGTCCACAATTTCCAGAATGTGATGAAGTTTCTGAAGACGATGAACTTGTTCCGGCAGATCTACTGAAGTAGACATGAAGTAATCCTTTGACACAAAGAGATGACAATGAACCAAAAGAATCAACACTTAAGACGTTAACTGTGTATGTTTGATCAATAAAATTATTGAACACACAGCACATTGAACAGAATTTTCCCATGTCCCCTTAAACGGCAAAAGCCCAAATTACTGCTTTTGCTCTCAAACAGATAGAAAAAAAACTGAGGTATCTTACCAGATGAGTGGGTGTTGCAAATTCCTTCCCTGAAACAAACATTGTTCTCCTTAGGTATAGTTTTACACGACAAAAATATACACTAGAACACTGAGAGGTTTAGCTTTAATATATTTTAAAGGCCCACAATTGTAAGGTTATATAGACAACCGTGAGACTCCACACTTGCTTTGTAAATATATCCTGTCTAGTAAGAAAACTGGAATGGCAATCCAGATGGATAGGAAAGCTCCTCAGCACCTTGCAAGTTTGCCACAACCAAACGTTAGCTTCTGTTTGAAATGGGCCAAAGGCATGAGCCATCTGACCACCTCAGACGAGATGGTCTGTTCTGGAATACACTCATTATGCAACTCCACGGCCACCGTGGAAATGATATCACTGCAGTGGCAGATTGCTGCTTTTTTAAAAGAACTCTCTTTTCAATTTCAGGCCAGACACAACTTCATCTCATTGGACGCAAGCTGCATCCAATTTAATATAAAAAAGGAGCTCTTTAAATAGCAGCAATCCGCCACTGATGAGACTGTCATTCCGGCTGCACTAGGGAAATTTGCAAGAAGATCTTGACCATTATTGTAAATGTTATATACATAAGCCTTATTTGTGGGGTCAAATCCAACTTCTAATTAAATAATTAGCTTGTTAGAATTTCCAAACTTAATTGGATGATGTGCCCAATCTCAGCCTTCATGAATATATTGCCCAATCTCAGTTTAGGAATTGAAGGAGATTAATTCAAAAGGTGGCAGATTGTTAGGAGAAAGCTAAAGGGTAACACAATGGCTAGGTGAAAATTCAGACATACCTACAAAATAACTGACATAATCTCTCTTCATTTTGTCCATACCAATTTCTAGAAGCATTTGTATTGGAGTTTCACCAGTAAGAAAAACTGTCTCTACAGCTCCATGATAAGATTGCCTGATCAATTGACTTAGTAAGCTGCTACTTCCTTGATGAACCTGTGGAGACATAACATTTTATTTCTATCCAGCTGTATCACTACATATCTTAAAATATACCATATTTACAATGAAAGTTATATTTAAATGAACCTATTTCTGTAGACTACACAAATGAGACGGCCCCGGGTAGCTGGCTCAAGGTTGACTCAGCCTTCTATCCTTCCGAGGTCAGTAAAATGAGTACCTGGCTTGCTGGGGGGGGGGGCGCAACGTGTAGCCTGCATAATTAACTTGTAAACCACCCAGAAAGTGCTTTAAGAGCTATGAGGCGGTATATAAGCAGCACACTTTGCTTTGCTTCTTTTATCCCTATCAGAGCATTGCACAGCATGCTCTGCATATTATGAGCATATATGAAATATAGTAGGTAAAATTAAAACCTGATCAGTTAAATTATATACTGATAATCCTTTTTTTCCAAATAGCAAATTTAGGAGTTTGCCTGCCTATGAATTTGGAAGCAAAAAAGAACTAACAAGAATATAGTAATGATTTCATGTCTGGGAGACCGTCTGCACAAAAGTATACAGATTTATACTGTGGATTAGGAAAAAGAAATTCTTCCAGGAAGAATGGGATATGGAGGCGTTGTGGGAAAAGGAAGAACTGGCTTTTCCAAGCCTCTAACATCATAAGCATCTCAGAGGGAGGATTAAGTTCAAGGGCTGCTTGACTTTGGGTAAAACAACTCTTCTCTCTGCACTATACAGTAATGTTTTAGGAGAAAGGGGAAGAGATGTAAGGTGAACTCCAGTTAGCTGTTTCTAGTAGATACTTTCCCCTTCTTAGAATTTGTATCTTGGCTGTTCCTGTTCCGTGCTGTCAACCCAGAAATAAGTTACAGAGACCCTAACTAGGTTTCAAGATAAGTGAAATATTTAAGGAATGGTTTCACCAGTTCCAACTGTCTCAGTGAGTTTCCATGGCAAGGCCTGGAAATCAAACCCAGGTCTCTTGAGTCTTCGTCCAGTACTCTCTCCACTACACCATGCTGGGTACCCAGTGCCCTGGATTCATGACTACAAAAGGTTAAGGTTCAAGGCTAGTATCCTCCAACATGTTAAGTTGGGAAATTCTTACACCTACTATTGTTTATTGTTCTCTGCAGTTGGCAAGACAAGGAATCAGGCAGAAATCTATTACATCCTTTGCTATGTATCAGTGCTTAAGTTATCTGTTCCACCATCCTGTCTGATTAATTTTTTCATGTTATCTTTATCTTAGTTTCTCTTTTTCCTAGATTAAGTTGACTGATATGTTTGATTTTTGTACATCAACGAAAGGCATGCCTGTCATTAGGATGTTGCCAGGTCACTATTAGCAACATGAAACGGCTGCTAAGCAACCAAGCAGTCATACAAAATATTCAGTTTTCAGCTCATTTGTCAGCATAATGGGTGCTGCAGGAGACTCTTGAGTCCCTGGACTGCAAAGAGAACAAACCTATTCATTTTGTAGGAAATCAACCCTGAGTGCTCACTGGAAGGACAGATCCTGAAGCTGATGCTCCAATACTTTGGCCATCTCATGAGAAGAGAAGACTCCCTGGAAAAGACCCTGATGTTGGGAAAGTGCGAAGGCAAGAGGAGAAGGGGACGACAGAGGATGAGATGGTTGGACAGTGTCACCGAAGCTACTAATATGAATTTGACCCAACTTCGGGAGGCAGTGGAAGACAGGAGGGCCTGGCGTGCTCTGATCCATGGGGTCACAAAGAGTCGGACACGACTAAAAGATTAAACAACAACAACAAATCCCTTTTGTTTGCTGTTGCCTCGAACCTACAGATTCATCAGAAAGGTGTGAAACAAACTCCAATTTACTGTTTCCATTTACAGAAGAAGTTGCAGCTTCCTTTTCATAACATGAAACGGCATCCTGGTTGCCCAACGCTGCTTATACTTACTCAGTATACAATCATGCCACTTACTGTATGTAATCTCTAGGGAAACTCAGTTACATGACATATTCACAGACTGAGTCTTCTTGGTAAAAACACAGGTTATGCCAGATTCTAGATGGCTCTGTCTTAGATTAAGAGAGCAAGAAGAAGAATGGAGATGCATGCCTCTAAAGCCCTCTAGATTTCTTGTAAGAAGGAACCAATCTGAGCTGCTAAAAGGTTTTTTGTTTATTTTTCCTTGTAAGCATATTGAAACAGCAAAAGAAAGCTCAACTAGAACTTTTGCCAATATGACAAAGTAAATATTCCTTTGGAATTAGAACAAGATAAATTTTTAGAATTCCCAGTATTTTGTCATTGTTTTTTCTTCTGGGGGTGGGAACAGTATGTTTGCAAGGTATTGTGCATGGTAAGACAGACGTTTATAGCGGAGAGGGTTGTCCCACTATCGTCAGCTTCGTTGTTGGCAGCTAGCAAGTGCCATCACCGGCACAGCCTCTCACTGGTGGTCTTTGCTAGTGTTTCCAGGGACACAGGGAGCAGTCCAGCTATATTAAAACCATCTATTCATTTTCCAGTTATGGATTACTCCTTCTCCTCCCACATCGAGTACGTACAAAATATGATTATCCATTTTGCTGGAGCAGTGGCAATAGTGTCCCATATTCCATGCTCTGTAGCAGTCATTTCCAACCTTGGGTGACCCAGATGTTCTTGGATTGCAACCCTCAGAAATCTCAGCCAGCATTGCTATTGATGAAACCTTCTGGGAATTTCACCCCAAGAACATCTGGTTGGGAACCACTGATCTATAGGATTGCCTTGCCCAGCTTCCACTCCTGTCCTGTCCTACATACCCATGTCTGCAATTCGCCGCGTTGAAGGGATTTCATTATCAGTGTGAAACATTCCACCATTTCTCCATATGAAGTAACATCTTGGGGGAAAGAATTAAATGTTAAAATATAGGAAGGACAACAATTAAAGTAGATTAAACCAACAAATGAATTTTCAAAAGGGCATTTCATTCATCCAGCCAGTTGAATAAAGGCTAAAAATCTTAAAATAATGAAGATGTCCTGAGTTACAATCTAGAAATATACCTACTCCTCCATATTTTACACCACAGCTGTTCAACAAAGTCTAGGTCTCCTCTCTTACTAAAAAATGTTTTCATGGCGTCACAAGCTGAAGCATCATCATCCTGGGAATTCTGAGAAAAAGGAAATAATTTCAATACAATCCTTCAAAATAAAGCCACACATGTCAATTATTTATATTTCACTCTTGCATGTTATTTCCCCACCCCACCCCATCTCTACAAGAGAAACAGGAACACAGTTCTAGAACATTTAAAAAGAAACCCATAGAGTAATAACAGCTGCAAAACAATTTAGAGAAAAGCTGTTGAGCAATACCAAGAGGAAGAGGAGGCATGAAACACCATTTTGTCACTATCATCACTGCCAAAGAGGAGGACTGATAATGAGTAATCCCTCGTTTGGTCAGATTCATAGAGTACTCTCACTTGCACCCTAGCTCTCTCCCGGACTGCGTCATAACCCACAGCTCTCCAGAAAACAAAACAAAAGCCATGCTTCCTTCAAACCTACCTACTCCAACACTTTTATTCGATATTAGAAGTGCTTTGATGGAACACAAACCAGAGCATTTGTAAATTTTAAAAAATATGTATATCTTTTTATCTTCAGAATATTTTTTCCATTATTAAGGTTCAGTGTTGCTTGTCAGAGGATTATCCGCTTTCAACTCATGTAGTATAATGCTGTGTATATCCCATTACGTCTGACAGAATTCCCTTGCTAATCCTTCTTATACAGAGACTGGGGAGCAAGCACTAGGGAACTATTATACCATGAAATATTAAAAGCAAGTTAGCAGAAAAGGAAAATTGTGGAGTAATATTTTGTTTAGAGATCATTCCAGAGATCTGGAAGGTATCCAGAATTCATGTTCTTAAACAGATGCTTAAATGTTCTTAAACTACAAGGACAAAAACACAGTCCCAGATACCTGAGACCCCCAGGGACAGATTCATGGCGAAGCAGGCAAGCTTTGGATCCACCTCAGAAAGGCATGTCCTTGCTTTTAAAGCCAAATTTGACACTTTAAAAATCATCCTTAAGTTTTTAAAAAATCAAGTCATACTAATCAATGATGAAGGGGCGGCAAAAGAAAAAGGGTGTAGTTTTGTAACCAATACTTTTAACTATACTGTACTAACTTATCTGTAACCTGAATGGTGTTTATTTTTGAGTAGCCATATGCAGGACTGCCCTGGGAGTTGTTTTTTTCCTACTCTTTTGCTAACTGACAGCCAAGCCAAACATTGTGGAATTCAGTCTTAGACTCACGACTTTCCTCCTCTCTGGATCTCATCTCTCCTCCCCGCAACTGTTTTTACGTAAGGAGATTTATCACTTGCAAGTATTTTGTGCCCCTTCAAGTTGAAATGGGCAGTGTCAATCTTTATCTGCCTTCCCCTTGGAAAGAGCTGGTTGAGATTATGACTGCTTCACCCAGCTCGAAGGCCACTGCCAGTCTCTCCTACACACATACTTAGTGCTGATAGCAGCAGTGGTGGCACTACAGAGCTACCACCACCAGGTAAGCCTGGAACAAAAAGTGGAGCTCACTCGTAATGGCTCATATATCTACCCCATTATGGTATCACCACCAAGCATAGGCACACGAAGGAAGCCAGAGGCTGGGTCGTCCAACGCCCTAGCAGGCTTACTGGCAGTAGACTGAGATGTGAGCAGCATCTCTGCTCCTATTTCAAGCTGCTGCTGGCACTGGGTAAGACTGGAAGCGAGTAAGTGCTATGCAAGAAGATTGGTAGCAGACCCGTCCTCTCCCAAGGAGGACAGAATCGATGGCTATAGCAGCATTGCTGCCAGAGTCGCAAGACCCAGTCACTGTCGCTAGGAAACTATTAGGGTAGCTTACTGACATTTACCTCCCTTAAGTGGTTCTGGACATGTGTAGATCATACACTACATTGATACAAACTGACATTTGATAAATTTAGCAAGCTTTATCTCCTGGGAGGGCCAACTGTGATTGTATGTTTCAATACAGTTCTGCAAAAAAATATATATAAATTTATAAACATTATACTCAGTTTTTAAAAAAAAGGTTCAAAAGGCACCAAAGTGAGTCTCTGTCTGGGATCCAATGAGAAGAAGAATATCAGCCGTTTACAAAAGTGTTTTTTCCTTGAACAGTCTTATTAATACCTCTGAATCATTTTGGTTTGGCATTGTCAACCCATTCACTTCATCCTTTAAATCTGAAAGAGGAGACAGAAGATGCAATTACAAGGCAAAAACAAGACACTTTTAGAAGAGTCATATGAATGTAAAGCAGATCATTTTGTTACACATCACTGAATTTGAACAGATCAGACTTCTAATGCATCCAATTATCAGGATTTTGAATACCTTTTAAAAATATAGTTATATTAAGTTTTGCATAACAACTGCAACTGTTTATAGAAAATTACCAACTTACCTTTCAAAAGTTTCTTCACTAGTTCAACAGCAGGTTTCTGTCCCGAAGGCTTAGGCAAGTCAATCGTACCAGTTTTCAGGTTCTCAGCTAAACTCTTTTAACAAAACCCCAAAAGAAAACAAACAAATGTAGAGTTATGTATTGGTCATGTTCCAGATTTAGTACAATATACAAAAACAAACATGCAATCCTATTTTAAGCACTTTAAATATATTTACACAAAAGGAAGTCCCACTGCGATTACTCTCTAATAAGTAAGCTAAGATTTCATTCTTAATTATGCTTTTCCAAAAAAAGAAGAAAATGTTGCTGAAACTACCATAATCTTTTTCCTCCATATTTTAAAATGACTGAACCAATTTCATTTTCTTTAGATACTTCTTCCAAAACTTTCAAATTTCAAAAGACTATTGATTAAAAACAAACAAGCATCCTTGTCAATGGTTTTCTCCTGAATTGGAAACGTCATAATTATACTTACAAGGAGGAATTGCAGCTCCCTGTTCAGCTCATAAACAGAACTCAAATGGCTCCCAGATGCCATTTGAACTTTCTAAAATTTTGAAAAATAAGATTACTGAAATGGAACAAATCATTACAAGATCCAATTTATTTTAATAAATAGCTTTACAAACTGTCACTGGTTCACAATATTCATTAATAAAACCAGAGTTTCACTACTTACCAGTGTAGCAACTGAAGTGAGAGGGGGTGTCTGCAGCAACTTTGTTACAGTGTTCCAGGTAAAATCAGCATGTATATGTCTCCCCAGTGGAGTAAGGGTATCCTCTAAAGACAAGGATCCAAATGACGTAACTTCGAGGAACTCGTAACGGGCAAAACCCTTTATCGTCAGCTAGAAAGAACAAGGTATACAGCTATACCAAGCTAGCTCAAAGAGTCAATACTTAAGAAAAAGACTTTGAAAGTCCAAGTGAAAGTAATTACCATGCAAATTCTCATTAACCCTGTAATTCTAGCTGCTTATATGGGAGTACTCATCAGAGAGGCTTATTTCTGAGCAAATTTCTTCAGAGTTTAAATGAACAGACTACTCATAAAATATTTTCATTTCTGAGGTGTCAATTTCTGGGAGCTAGATGCTCTTCAAAGGCTCCACCTCTATATGAGTTCCATTCTAAACGCCATTATCATTGTTTTAAGAACCAAATCAAAGACTTACTGTATTTTTTGCACCATAAGACTCACTTTTTTCCCACAAAACAGGGGGGTGGAAAGTCTGTGCATCTTATGGAGCGAAGAAAACAGATTATATTTTCCTGTTTTCTTCTCCTAAAAAATCGGTGCGTCTTATGGAAAGGTGCGTCTTATGGAGCGAAAAATACGGTACCTTGAATTTTTCAGTCCAGTGCCTTTAAAAATGTATTAAGTTTTAATACTTTTACAGATGTGAACCAAAAGTATACATATACTAATACCTACATCAGATGAATGATGTCTCATTTTGTGTCTCTCTTTCAGTTCTTCCAAGTCCGCAGAATAATTTTTATTTGACACTGGACCTGGACAAAGAATCTGAGTTTAGCATGGATTATTAAAATACCAAAGAATTTGCAGAATGATGGGTCAATTTGCTTTGAAGTTTTGCTCAATTAGAAGTTTCCCCCTAATATTAATATAGTTCATCAATGACTTATGCCATACGTTAAAACAAACAAACAATATGAACTGCAATGGATGCTGGTCAGAATCATGTGATCAGATGCATTCCCAGAAATCCCTTAACTTCCAAGTGCAACTTAGAGAATTTCACTTACACATGTGTAAATTGACATGCAGAGCACTGGATAAAAGGGATCACTAGTAACCAATAATACACATCCTGCATCTGTTTAAACAAAGGAACACATGTACCTGATCAAGACTGAATTGCTGCATTTCCAAGCATTGCCATTAGAATTTAAATTAATGCTGCATCAACTAATACAACCAAAAATCATATTTGAAAAACTCTCTTTCTCAAGGACTCCAATTAAGCAGATTTTATTTATGTAGCAGACACACACCTTTTATCTCAAAGGGATTTACATACTTTCAAACATTAAGAAACTTTTGTTTCTTTTTTTATGCCATGGCAATCTGAGGTGAAACACCTAGAGAAATGTCCCAACCAGGAGAAAGTCTTACCAGTGCAGTTGACTGTATGAAGGCTGATCCCTGTAAGTTTGTTTTCTGTGTTGAGTGGCTCAGCTCCCAGCCAGATTGTCTGTTTGGGATCGGAGCCATCACATCGCACCCATAGGGGAGGAAACCCTGTTGGCATCTTTATTTTTAAGTGGTTCATATTTGGATTTTGAGACATTGTATAGAATGAAATCAATTGCCTAGAAACAAATGCAAAAACATCACACTTCATTAATGTCAGAGTTCACTGCAAGGGGAATATTGGTAAAATCTTCTCTATTGTCACATATGTTCAATTTTAGTTACCTTTATTTGTTAGTTACCTGCTACTCTTGCATTTGTTTTCCTTGACTTGGAGTAGCTCAATACTGTGTAGTAAACTGTAACATATAAAGCTCCAGCTTGGAACCTTAGGGTCCAACTAGAGATTCATCTCTTGCTTTAGTAAGAGGAGCTTTACAGAAAACTTCCCTCACTATCGTATCCTCACACTGTCACTTCCCAACACAATGCAATAAACAGGGAAGAATAGCAGGACACCCCCCCCCATCAGTGGGATCAGTACCTGCTCATTTACTTATCCACTGCCTGAAAATACTAAATATGTTTAAAAAAAAACACCCCAGAAATACAAATGTCTATGTATTTCCAGAATTGGCCACTAAAGGGAGCCAGAGACCATGCAATATATAGCGTTCAGTACTTCCACGTTTTTAGGCATCCACTGGGGAGCTTGGAACTGATCCCCCACAGGTACCGCAGCCCTACTGTATTCAATTAAGCACAGTTTCAACTTCCATCAAAATTCAAAATATGGTTATTTGGTTAAGAACCAGCTAGATGATTGACAGATTAGCTAAAAACATAAAATCTATTTCATTTTGCACCAGTTTTGGAACCATTACATCTGACCGTTTATTAAGGATAACGCTGACTATTCCATATACACACATAATTGAAACTATTTGGCTAAATAACAGAAAAATACAAGAGTTTGTGTTTTGGTTGTTGGATAAGAGGTTGTTGTTTTTTTAAATTAAAGGATAACAAGATTAAAATCACCTCGCTCTTGAAACAGGTAAAGCAAGCACTGAAGAACTGCTTTTCGGGACAATCAAAGAACTAGGAGTGTCATCGGTTTGTTCCTCTTCTAAACTGATGGGTTCTTCCGATGGTTTCTACAAGAATAAATATTCTTATTTCTGGTACTAAGACAACTCCTAGAAAAGCCACTTCATAATTTTGAACAAGTATACACAACGTACCATTTTCTCTATAACAAACATTACATCACTTCTATTCCAGAAGTTCTCTAAAGGATTTGCACATCCTTCGCCAATCAAATAGCCCTGCATTTCACTCTGCCAAAATAAACAGGATTGTTAGCATAGTTCACTTTTTAAACATTTGAAGAATTATACGTTATAACTAATTTATATCATTAGCATGTTCAAGCATGTTCCACTGTTCATGTCTACTAACTAACAACTACCTCTCAAAATAATATCTCAAGCATAATTTTGATGTAGTCTTGCTCTTGCAGATCCCCTTAATAGCAATACATATTTGGACTTCAGACCTATAATGAAGTGGTCTCCCACTGCTGTACATGGAAGCCTTTATCCCGAGATTCATAGGAGTATTGTAACAGTAGGCCTGCTACCCTACTACAGTGATGGCAAACCTATGGTACACGTGCCACAGCTGGCACACGGAGCCCTTTCTGCCGGCACGTGAGCCGTAAGTCGCCAGATCGCAATTCCCCCACCCCGTGCAGCCAAACCTGAAAAGGTGGTTGCAGCCGCGGTGCTGACGCTTCCGCAGGCAGATCTGGAGCAGCTGGTACTGGCAGGGGATCCAGAGTGGGGTCCTGAGGCACCTCTGTGCTGGGATTCCCCCTTCTGCTGCCACTGCCGCCCACATTTTTTTTCTCCCAGTTTGGGCATGCAAGCCCAAAAAGGTTTGCCACCACTGCTCTACTGTCTGTATTGAACAGGGCTACGCATGTGCTCTCTGATTCAGTGTAGAAACTAGAGATGGGCACTTTAGAAATGAAGTTTTCTTTGGAAAGCATGAACAACTGTGTCATGTTTCAGGCATTCGAAGATGAAAACAAAACTCTTATGTCTTAGTTGATCATTTTCCTTGTAGTACACAACAAAGGGATGAACAGTTGCCATCGAGTTGTTCCAGTGGAATGACTGGGCTTCATCTTGAATGAATAAATAGTTCTCAGAAAAATCACATCACCACAGCTTCGTTAGGGCAAAGTGTAATTTTCGTCTCTGCAAAAAAAGCAGGTTGCTGTTTGGTGATGAAATCATGCTTCTTCAAGATGATTAGCTAGGCTGAAAACTCCTCAACAAAATCCTCTGTGGTTTTGCTAAGTTTCAAATGAACAGCAGTCCACTGAAACCCACTGCTTGTAGGTGATGTTATCAATCATTCCTTCTTCAAGACTTGTCAGTAAGGCTTCCTTGAATTCATCACTGCTAGGGCATGAATCATGCTAACCAAAAAAAACATTTCTCTGCTGGAGTATTACATGTGATTCTTGATAAGCAATGTTGATATGTTTTTAAAAGAGTATCATGTCCTTGCAGGTTCACTTTGTTTAAATTAGCACCAGCAATCATGAGCTTTATATTCTGATGTATTTTGTGCACACACACACTGTGAATCCCACTAGCTCCTGCTATAATTTAGTTCCATAGTCTTAACACAGCAAATTTTGAAAATTCTATCTTTTCAGATGGGTACTTGGACTTAAAAATTTGGTAAATTTCTCTAATGTTACCAAGTATCACATGGTTTTGGACACGAGTTCGACAACCATCTTTGTCTTTGATTTAAATATAATCTTTCTTGCCGGGCATTTGCCTGCTGACTTCTACATTGTAGTAAAATTCCTTTACTAAACTAACTGTGTCTTCAGGTAACGTTTTTCCAGGTATGAGATTAGGTGAGGACAAAATTCCTTTTTCTTTCACGGGTTTCTTTGCCTTCCTTGCAATGTAGTTACTTACTCTGAATTCACTTTCTATTCTTTTACAGGACCAGCCTTCTGGTAAAACTGTCAAAATCATGAGCTTTTTACTTCTGTTCGCAATTTTAAAATTTTTGTGTAGTTGCTGAATAATTTCTGAGTCAGCACAGTTGCTTTCTTCCTCGTCTGAATCATCTTCAGAAGTACAAAATAACTCTTTGTAGGTCCTTTTAATCTTCCCGATCTTCTCTTTACAATACTTCTTAGATCTTTTTAATACTTTCTTCTTACACACCAAAGACACACCAAAGAAGGTCAAAGAGGCATTTAAGTGGCTAAAAGCTGCATTAGGGTCAAAATACTCAGACTCCTTACTATGACTAGGACCAGGAATCTCATAGTTCTCAGGAGGAATTTCCTGTTCAAGTATATTGTTTTCCATCTGATAAGGCTTCTCTTTTCCTTATCAGTTGGAAAACATCTGCAGGAAGTACTCATGTGTCATGAAATCAGTTACTTTCCTTAAGTCTTTACTAACCCAGTGCCCCCTTTTATAAAAGGGTTGCAAAAGTTTTTGACCACTTATTTTCCTCCATATTTAAAAGTATGTAGTCATCAGTTATTTAATTAAACTTAATAAACACTAATATAGGAGCTTCACAACAAAAATGTCCTAGACAACTGCACTAAAACACACTGTCCAAATGAACTGAAGTGCACACACTGAGATCCAAACCACAACTCAGTTTGCTGGAATGTAAAATGGTGGTGAAAGGTCACATGATTAAACAGGCACAAACATGTCAGGGCTTGTCTTGTATGTTTTGAACAGTTCCTTTACCAAGATAGCCACCTTATCTCCCTACACACACACACACAGAGAGTGTTTCAATCTGATTGTAAAAATCCTGCTATAATGTTTTTTGGATTCATTTCAGTTTACCACAGAATTTCATCAATGTAAATTGTAAAAAATGGACTTTAGGGTTTTAAATCCTTGTTACTGCCAAAAAGAAAATGTTTTTGGTATGATAACAATAAGATACCAGCCTGAAATTTGAATTGACTGGCTACAAAACACGTATCTTTAAGTGTGAATTATTTGAAAACTTAAGAAAATTCAATTTTCCAAAAAATTCAAATTTAAATTTTTTTCAATGTGTACATTTTTTTGAAAATGCACAACTGCATCATGTTGTATATCAAATGTAATCACTATTCATAAGCTTTACAATGACACCTGTTCCAGGTCTGTAGCTATCATAGGTATTTATTAAATGACATTTGAAGTTATGGTGCCTAGTGAATTATGGCATTTTTTTGCAATTTTGAAAATGCAATATCTCAGAAACGGGTGAACCAAACAATCTGAAAAAAAAATTTTTAAACACTTCAAGGTTCCATGCATTGGTTGATTTGACATGAAATGACCCTCAAGTTAATGCCTTGATTAGAAAAACTCTATTTTCTAGCATTAGATTATTTACCCTGCAGAAGAAAATTGCACAGCTTAGCACTAGAGACAAGAATTAAAGCATGTCAAGTATCTGGGGAAAACATAATGATTACTTGAGAAAAAAAATCACATATGCATACCTTAAAGGCACATGGTACATTGCTACTCTTCTTTCCTTCCTCATATACTCTGAAACATAGCAAATAATTCATTTATTGATCAGACGACAGAGATACTTGAAGTCCACTCCTTCCTTTCTTGGTAAAAAAAATGTTTACAATCTCTTTCAGAATATGCAAAATGACTTTAAAAAATATAATCTGGTATAGTGTATTCATTCCGCATAAATGTTGTGGCTCCCCCCATTTTCATTGTGATCTAACATGAAGAAGTCTAGAAAAAAAAAACAATAAGAAAATTTCTGGCTGCTATTAGAACCACAGGGCAAGAGTTGGGGGAGAAGGAGTAACCAACATACTGAAGGGTGCCAAGACTATTTCCTAGCTTTCTGCCTGTCTCTAATATATTAGTCAATCAGTCAAAGACAGAGAGATCCAATATATGTTTGTTTATTCTCAGCTGAGAGCAAGCAAATAGTCGCATTTCACACACAGAAACATGCGAGGAAGAGGCGCGCCGCGCTCATTATGGAGGATACTTTTATAAACCTTCAACTGAGTAAGGGGAGGCAAAGGACAGGAACAAGGGCAGGAGCAGGAGGGGAGAAGGAGCCTTTGCAGATGTCATCCCTCCCAGTTCCTGGCGCTTGGACTCCCATGTTCCTCCCATGTTCCCAAGGACACATTCTCAGCTAGACTAGTTAGTTACAAGCAACAGTAATTCAGGTAGCCTCCCTCCCTTTGTCTATTCTTCTCTACTAGGCAAAAACCTTGATACATTAGGTTTACACAATTATGTAGCAAAGCAATTTACAGAAAGCAAGGTGGCGCTGGTTAGGCTAAGATATATTTTAAATGTATTAATTTGACCTTCATCAAAGGAGCCTAATCAAAGCGCATATTTACAGGTAACAAAAATCTCAAAATATGACCCAAAGCACACATATGCCCTGAGAAATGAAGCATACTGAGAATCAAGCCTGTTCACAAACACACTTCCGTAGCCCTTCATTTACTTAGCCATATCCTGTCTTCTGTGGCTTGATTAACTCCCGATAAGTAGTAGATTAGACCTACAACCAATTTTGGAAATAAAACAATTTCTGAGATATCCCCCCCCCCCGCATGTCCTGATTCCTTAAGGGAATCAGAATTTCTCTGTTTCTGAAAAAAAATGCTGCTGCATCATAAGCTTTATGCAGTGCAGCTGCTAAAACTGCAAGATTTTAGCACCATATGTATAGCAAAACTGAAAGAAAAGGCCTGTAGTACTTTTGAAATTAACAAACTTATTTCATTACAAACTGTGAGGATTACACAAGGAACACAATATTGATACCAGAAATTTCTACACGTAGTGAGGAGCAAGATGGGGTAGATGACAATGTTGATTCTCAGATCAACAGCACAGCTATGGTCATGCATATGACACTACAGTATACAAACACATTCATAGCCTGGAAAATACTTTCTCAGCTCCTCTACCCTAAAGCCTCTCTCCTAACTGAGAGAGATCTTTATTATCTGGACTCATGGAAAGGAATCTCTTGAAAAGTTTCCTCTTCAGTAACATT
The DNA here is from genome assembly GCF_051106095.1 of Pogona vitticeps. Lineage (NCBI taxonomy): Eukaryota > Metazoa > Chordata > Lepidosauria > Squamata > Agamidae > Pogona > Pogona vitticeps. The sequence continues at coordinate 14,956,099 of NC_135794.1, forward strand.
CATCTTACCATCAACATGAACTGAGAAGTTTACACGAGCCATTCTCAACAGAGGCCCTGGCACATTTGAAGGGGGCCACAGACTGAGATCTGTGAGAAGATAAGCCCCAAGGGCTTGTGGGGGACCCCTAGTAACTTAACTGATGAAATACCTAAGCTGCATGGGCCTGGCCCTTTGTGCAGGCTCCTTGTTTTCATGGCTTTCTTAGAACAGAAAGGAGGCAACTTTGCCTGCTACCTTCCTAGTGATTGCTGATGCAGGCAGACTGCCTTTTTTTTCATTGGAAGCCAGTCACCTTGCTATTTTTTATTGGAACCCAGCCATGACTGTAACCTAACTGAGGCAATCTGCCTACTGCCTCCCCAGCAATTGCTGACATAGGCACCGTACTTGTTTTTCATTGGAAGCCACCCATGACTGTAGCCTGATCTGCTGAGGCATTTCTGCCAGCTGCCTCCCCAGCAATTGCCGAAGTAAGCATCCTGCCTGCTTTTATTGGAAGCCAGCTCTGAATGCAGCGAATGGGCTGCTGCTCTCTGTATTGTACAGTGGACCCTTGACTTACAGACGGCTTGACTTGCAGACTTTTTGAGTTACAGACTTCTCTGGCCGCAAAATTTAGGTTTGACTTGCAGACTGAGATTTGACTTACAGACCAGAAAAAAACCAAAATGGAACAAAAACGGCCTGTTACGGGATTAATCGGTTTTCAATGCACTGTAGGTCAATGGAGACTTGACTTACAGACTTTTTGACTTGAGAACCGCCTTCCAATACGGATTAAGTTCTCAAGTCAAGACCCCACTGTAATGTGTATGTATATGGAGTGAGTCAGAAAGCTGGTAGTACAGCATGGTGGGACCAGTGGCAGGAGGTGGGATGCAGGAGTGGGTTGCATGCTTGCTCTCTCTTTCTCAGGGGCCTCTCTCTACCTCTCTTGCCTCCAAGGGGCAAGAGGTCTCCTGGGCTCCTTGTTTCATTGAACTGATGGAAGAGATGTTGTTTGCCAGGAAAATTAAAACACATACTAAGGGACTGTCTATTTTTGAAGAAGTCAAAAGTTATTTAAATGGAACGATATTCCAATTGAGAATGTAACTGTTTGTGCAATTGATGGTGCTCCTTCTATGGTTGGTCAATACAGAGGATTCATTGCCCATCTAAAGACAATTACATCGTCTATCTTTACTCTTCATTGCATCATTCATAGGGAGCACCTAGTATCGAAGAACTTGGGAGGACACCTCAATATTTCACTTTCAGTTGTCATAAAGGTCGTAAACTCACGTCCTTCAGGATCGTCTTTTTTGGTAGCTATGTGAAGAAAATAACGAAGACTTCCAGATGCTGGTGCTGCACACCAAGGTTAGGTGGCTTCCCAAGGCAAACTGCCTTCAGTGTTTTGCTACACTCTGGGAAACCTTCATTTCCTTCATTTCTGATAAAGAGCATGGAGAAAAACTTGTCGATGCTAATGCAGACATACTGTATATTATCTGGCAGATATTTTTCAAAACTTAACGTGTTAAGCAAGACCTTACAGGGCAAAAACAGTAACCTTGTAGATAGTAAGGAAGCAGTTGTTTCTTTCCTCCAGAAACTCGAAGCCTATTGGCACAATAAAGGATGTCAAGAATGTTTACAATTTCCAGATCCAAAGATGATCGTAGAGGCACTGATGGACGATGACCTTACCATTTATGTGAAGCATCTCAAGAAGATACACAGGGATATGCAAGAAAGATTTAATGACCTGTTAAACCTGAGTATCCTGGATTGGATTTTGAATCCATTTGAAGTACAACCCACCCAAGCTGAGGCAGAGATCAAGAGAGTTTGAGTGATCTTCAGAGTGATTTAACTGCGCATCATCAGTTCAGTCAGTTTCAAAAAGATTTTTGGATCAAGAGTGATCTGTTGAATAAATTTCCAACACTGTGGGAAAAATAAATCTGCTAGTCTTAAAGGTACCAGTAGGCCTCTTCCTTTTTTGCTTTTGTTATACAAGCTGAAAAAGACTAACAGGTACCTATTTCGAAACTACAGCATACACTGGACTACAACCTTGACTCAGAAAGACCGAAGCAAGAATACAAAGTGAGGATGACTTCACTCATTTGATGACCAGCCTGCATAAAAAGCAGAGCAAGATAATGAAATGCTTCAGATTGTAGCTGATTATATCATTTGTGAACATTCATTAAGTAGAAAGCCACATAAGATTCTAATTTGTAACTGCTAGCCCCACTAAAGAAAATCATGTAATGTGACAAGAGAATTTGAAAATAAGTTAAATCTAGCTAGAATGGACAGTACCAGTTCAGTCACCTCATCAATTTCTGTGCAAATCAAAAACTCACAATAAAATCCAGCTTTGATATCAACTAGAGTAGACCCAATTGACTTATAAGTCGGATTTATTTCTGTAGGTCCAGTCTAACTGAGGTGGCTTGAAAAATAAGACTATTTAATTCTCTGTCTTATTGATCCAGCCTATTATAATCTTAATTGTTAAGAGATCCCAAATTTACCTTTTTGCTTCATAAATGTAACACATCTGGGGTTACAGAGTGTTTCTTGGCATGAAGTGGAAAATTAAGCTCTTTTACTATCAACTAGGTTTAGGCCTAAGCTGCCTTGAGGACTGTCATAAGAACATAAGAAGAGCCCTGCAGGATCAGGCCAAGGGCCCATCTGGTCCAGCTTTCTGTATCTCACAGTGGCCCTACCAGATGCCTCTGCGAGCACAGGAGACAACTAGATACTTTTCTCCTAATACCCCTACATTTGGCATTTGGAGGTAACTTCCTTCTAAGCCTGGAGACTGTACAACTCTGTCATGGCTTGTAACCTGTGATGGACTTCTCTTCCAGAAATATGTCCAATCCCTTTTTAAAGCCATCTACGTCAGACGCCAGGGATGTGGTGGTGCTGCAGTTTAAAACACAAAGCCTCTAGGCTACGTTGAAAAATCAGCAGTTCAAATCCACACAATGGTGTGAGCTCCCGTGGCTTGTCCCAGCTCCTGCCAATCTAGCAGTTCAAAAGCATATAAAATGCAAGTAGATAAAAATAGGTACCACCATGGTGAGAAGGTGACATCTAGTTGCGCTGGCCACGTGACCACAGAAATTGTCTACAGACAAACGCTGGCTCTATGGCTTGGAAATGGGGATGGGCACCGCCCCCTAGAGTTGGACGCAACTGGACATTTGTCAAGGGGAATCTTTACCTTTACCTAGGCCAGATGCCATCACCATATCCTGTGGCAAGGAGTTCCACAGACTAACAACATGCTGGGTAAATAAATATTTTCTTTGGTCTATTCTCACTCTCCCAACACTGTTTGAGTGGATGTCCCCTAGTTCTGGTATTGCATGAGAGAAAAGAGCTTCCCTCTATTCACGCCCTGCATAATTTTATACATCTCAGTCATGTTACCCCTCAGGTGCCATTCCTCTAGACTAAAGAGCCCCAAATGCTGTAGCCTTTCCTCATAAGGGAGGTGCCCCAGCCCAGTCATCATTTTAGTCACTCTCTTCTGCACCTTTTCCAGTTCCACTATATCTTTTTTGAGGTGTGGCCACCAGAACTGTAAACAATAATTCAGGTGTGGCCTTACCAGCATTTTGTACAATGGCACTATAATGATGGCTGTTTTATTTTAAATCCTCTTTTTAATGATATCTTAAAAGATGACACTGTTAAGGTGCTACATTCAATATGCCAGCTAGTTTCGAAAACTCAGCAGTGGCCAAAGGATTGGAAAAGATCAGTCTACATCCCAATCCCAAAGAGGGGCAGTGCCAAAGAATACTCCAACTACTGTACAATTGCACTCATTTCACACACTAGCAAGGTTATGCTCAAAATCCTACAAGGTAGGCTTCAGCAGTATGTGGACCGAGAACTCCCAGAACTACAAGCTGGATTTTGAAGGGGCACAGGAACTAGAGACCAAATTGCTAACTTGCGCTGGATTATGGAGAAAGCCAGAGTTCCAGAAAAACATCTACTTCTGCTTCATTGACTATGCAAAAGCTTTTGCCTGTGTGGACCACAGCAAACTATGGCAAGTCCTTAAAGAAATGGGAGTGCCTGACCACCTTATCCATCTCCTGAGAAACCTATATGTGGGACAGGAAGCAACAGTTAGAACTGGATATGGAACAACTGATTGGTTCAAAATTAGGAAAGGAGTACGACAAGGCTGTATATTATCTCTCTGCTTATTTAACTTATATGCAAAATACATCATGCGAAAGGCTGGACTGGAGGAATCCCAAGCCAGAATTAAGATTGCCAGAAAAATATCAACAACCTCAGATATGTGGATGATAACACTCTGATGGCAGAAAGCGAGGAGGACTTAAAGAACCTCTAAATGAGGGTGAAAGAGGAGATTGCAAAAAATGGTCTAAAGCTCAACATCAAAAAAACTAACATCATAGCCACTGGTCCCATCACCTCCTGGCAAATAGAAGGGGAAGATATGGAGGCAGTGACAGATTTTACTTTCTTGGGCTCCATGATCACTGCAGATAGTGACAGCAGCCACGAAATTAAAAGACAGCTGCTTCTTGGGACGAAAGCAATGACAAACCTAGACAGATCCTTCGGGAGCTCTTCACAATCCCTTCTGGTCTTCACCACGCGGAAAATTTTCGTTTCATCTGCAAACTTGGCCACCTCACTGCTCATCTCTGTCTCCAGGTCATTTATGATCAAACTGAAAAGCACTGCTCCTGAGACAGATCCCTGGGGCACACCGCTCTTCAACTCTCTCCACCGTGAAAATTGCTGTCGTCTCCCATATGTACCTGTCGGGTGTTAAGACCCTCTTTAGAGGCCCTTCTGCTGGTTCTCATGCTACTTGAGACAAGGCAGAACAAAGTCTCTTCCTCTTAGCTCCGAAACTCACTAAACACAGTCTCACTCAGTTGCTTTTTCTTCAACATGCTAACATTTTCAATAAATTCACTTCTGTTTTTCCTGAAAATAAGACCTAACCTGAAAATAAGCCCTAATAGGATTTTTTTCGGGATGCTTGTAATATAAGCTCTACCCCAAAAATAAACCCCAGTAAAGTGAAACCCCACCCTTCACCCTTGGGCAGTAACCAGAAGATGACAGGACTGTAAAATAAAACATCTCCTGAAAATAAGCCCTAATGCGTTCTTTGGAACAAAAATTAATATAAGACCCTGTCTTATTTTCGGGGAAACACGGTTTTAAGATGTGACTTGAGGTGTTCACCACTCGACCAGAAGCCCCAGATAGGCAACTTTGGCCCACTTTTACCTACATGTGAGGCTTGCCAGCAGATTCTTATTTACAAACCTTAACTTTGATGAGTCACATCAAAGCTGCACAAAGGAATTAAATTTCGTATATATTAACGTTGTAAGAGACTAGAATAGTGTTGTTAATGGGCTGACACTCATAAGGGCGAAATCCAATTGTTACCTTCCACCTGGAAACCTCTGGCCCGTCACAACACTCCTACAGATCTACTTCACAAAGCAGTTGTGAGGCTTTATAGGGGGGAGGAGAAAGATGCCCCCTTGAATTCACTTGAGAGACAAATGCACCGGACAACTAAAGGAAACCCATTGAACCAATGGGACTGGCGTCGGAGTGGATTTATGAAGTCCTTTTTCATTCTCTAGTTCTGGATTTACCTCACCCTTCACCGCTTCTCTCACGAAGCGCGTCCCTCCTTTAGGAGCCATTCGGGGACGAAAAACTCACTGCCTGTCCTACCTTGCAAGACAGTCGCGAGGGCTGTCTGACAGTCTGGAACAAAAAAAAGCTTTTTTTTAAAAAAAAACACGGCCAAATTACAAAAAAAAGAAAGAGAGAGGAGAAAGATTAGACTACTAACTGCTGGAGAAAGCCCTGGAACTGGCGAACCGGCTCTTCCGCCATCCGCCCCGGCCGCCGAGACGCCATGGCTCCCCCGGCGGGGCTTCTCCTCCTCGTCGCCCCCTTTTTTTTTTTCCCCTCCGCCTAATCAAAGCTGCGCGCCAGGACTTTTTCCTTCCCTCCTCCCGCGCGACCCGGATGAAGAAGAATCCCTCCGCCAAAGTGAGCAGGCTCGGCTTTCTCGCCAAAAAAAATAGTCCCTCGCCCTTCTGAGGCGGCTTCATGCGAAGGGCGCGCCTGGAGATATCATTTTCCTCAGCGTCCATTAGCTAAAAGAGCGGCACTAATTTTAAGTGAAGTCTCAGGAGGAATGACTGAATTTCGGGACCGGCGTAAACGGAGGGAGGCGGAGCTAAGCAGGGGAGACCGCGCAAGGAACAAAACGGAGTCGGCGGCGACGTGACCTTCCTTTTCCGGCTGGGCCGTGGCCGAGGGAGAGTGAAGCTCTAGGCGCTCCGCCGCCCGTCGCGAGCGGTGCCACCATGGTGAGAGAAGGGAAGGGGTGGCTGGTGTTCTCGGGAGGGAGGTCGAGGACGGGGCGGCTTCTCAAGGGCCGATGCCACGGAGAGAGGCGAAGAGGGGCTGCCGAGGGCTTCGGGGAAGCAGATTGGCGTGGCCAACCAGCCGGCCAGGCGCCATCTTGGAGCGGAGGATTCACCGTTGCCGCGTGGAAGCAAAGCCTGGCTGGGGGGGCCGGCCTGCGGGGTGGATGAAGAGGCCGGCCGGGGGTGGGGGAGGAGATCCACCGCCTCCCCGAGGAAAACGCCGCATTTAGAAATTAAGGGAGCTGAGAAGGGGACGGATAGCCGGCGCTTTTAGGAAGGAGGGACAAATGTATGGTTTGAAATTAAACAGTCTGTCGTCAGTTCTGACCTATAGTCAGAAGTGTGATTGACCATCCCCTTCTTTTGGGGGCTTCTTGTGGTTGTGCAGTCTGCCCAAGGCCACACAGGCTGGCTCTTCTCCCAGGAGGCCCGGTTTGGGAATTGAACTTAAATCCGATACCTTAGCCACGGAGCCATCCGGCCTTAAGGTACAAGGCAGATTATTTTTTTTAAATGCTGCATATCGATGCAGCAGAGCAATAATCTGCACATCCTAGATGTGATATGCTCTTGAAAACAAGAAGGCTTGCAGGCCGAGCAGATGCATGGGAGTGTAGGGAAGAGCCTCGGGTGTTAGTAGATGATACTGAGTGGAAAAGCCTGTAATCGTGGCTGGGAGTCGGTTTGTAAAATTATCGATAAAAGATTTCTGGACAATACGACTGTCAATAGTTGTGATAAATATTCTCTCCAGATTGAGAGAAAGTATGTGTCTCAACCTATAATGCAGGAAAAAGTAGAAATAGGATTTTTATCCAGAAAATTTTCCAATGTGTGTCTAAATGTTACTCAGCTTAATGTTATTAAGCTTGTTATTGAAGAATGTTAGCAGTAGAGAGCAAATATACCATACATAAGTTTGATCAAGATCTACCCAGAAGGCAACTACAGGAAGCTGTTGGTATACCTTACTTTTCAGTTTCCTCCTTGGTAACTAAATATTAGAGTTCGTCATTGCTTGACTTATGAGAAGAATAACTTACACAAGCTCATTTCCTATAGTTAGTGCATCTGATATTGATTGCACTAAAACTGCAGAGAACTTGAAATAACACAGACATGTGTGATGTGAGAATTTTCCTCCAGAATAATATAGCATGGGAAATTTTTCAGTCCCATATATCTGCTTTGAATGTCAGTTGCTGGGGAGCACAAATAGGAAAGTGAGGTTATGTTTGTGTAATGATATCTTCCTAGGCATCTAATTGGCTGCTAACAGAATAATAAACTAGATCTTTGAGCTGATCTCACATGGCTACTTGTTACATGCATATTAATATTTTTGCTGCTCGTATGCTCAAAAATAGTAGTACATATAACATACAAAATGTAGACCCTCTTTAACAACCTGTTCACATTTTTTCCTGTATTTTAAATTTCAGTCTGCATTAAAATGTCCACTTGCAGCACATCTCTATCTTGAATGTAGTGGCATTAGTTTTTGGAAGCATTGCCTTTGGTAAGCATCAGAATTTAGAAATCAATAAGGGCATATGGAATACACTAGATGTGGTTTGCAGTGTTTTATAGATTAGTGTAATTACTACTGTTCTATACCTGGCACAACACTATTATGAGTGTTGATATTTAAGAATGTTTTCATTTTTCTTCCCCTTCTCCCAGGCTTGTACTCGTCCATTAGTATCGGTGTACTCTGAAAAAGGTGAAGTATCGGGTAAAAATGTCACCATGCCAGCTGTGTTCAAGGCTCCTATTCGTCCAGATATTGTGAACTTCGTTCATACCAATTTGCGGAAGAACAATAGGCAGCCCTATGCTGTCAGTGAACTTGCAGGTGAGATTTAACAATATGTTATATTGTTCCATAATATAAAGAAAGTTTAGTGGACATTTTGGAACAGCCCACTGATTTTTAAAATAAAAATGACAATACGTAGCTGGCTGGAGTTAGTTATAACTTCCCTGTTAAAAAAGCTACACTGACAAGTTGTTTCAGGCACCAAGTCAAAGTGCTGTTTATGACCTACAAAGCCATAAGTCTGTCTGAAGACTTTATCTCCTAATACAACAATGAATTCACACAACGATGCCTTTTTCTGTTAAATTTGCCGCCTCACACAGCGATGTTTCCTATGGGAGATTTTCACACAACGATGTCTGTTTTTCGTTCCTGTAAAAGTGTCTTACAATGTTTGGAAGCTGTTTTAAATGGTTGCAATGGTTAGCCCACCTCCTGAAACCTATGCAAACTGATTTTGGTGGTGTTTTGACACTTCGTTAATTTATGGTAATTTTTTGTTTTTTCCCCCTCATTGAACTCCATGCATTTCAATGAGGGTGTAAAACAAAAAAATTGCCATAAATTAACGAAGTGTCAGAACAACACCAAAATCAGTTTGCATAGGTTTCAGGAGGTGGGCTAACCATTGGAAGCATTTAAAATGGCTTCCAAACATTGTAAGACACTTTTACAGGAGCGAAAAAGGACTTCGCAAAGTCATTGAAATGTATTGAGTCGGCTTCAATACATTCCAATGGAGGAAACATTGTTTCACACAGCAATGTTTCCTATGGGGATTTTCACTCAGCGATGGCAATCCGTTCCAATTGGAACGGATTAACCGTTTTTCAATGCATTCCTATGGGAAATGGTGTTTCACAGAACGATGTTTCACACAACGTTGATTTTTTTTTTAACCAATTAACATCGTTGTGTGAGGCACCACTGTATGAGCATTCACATGTTTGAAAACCAGGGGAAGCCTTTCTCTTGGTCCTGCAGCCTCATCTCTGGTAAGGATGTGAGTGAGGGCCTTTTTTAGGCTGTGGAAATTCTTTCCATGTCAGCCAACATTGGACCCCTTTGCTGCCTGCAGACAAAAAGCTTTTCTCTTCTAGCAAGTTTTGATCAATGGACTTGATTGAGAAGCACTGTTATTTAATTTTAACAATTCTTTGTTTAAATTAACTTGCAAGCTGCATTTATAGAAAGATGGCACATAAATGAAATAAAGTGATTTGTTACATTAAAATCTAGAGTAAACTAATTTTAGTTCACTTCATGTGTTGCTTGCATAAAAACATTGTGTGGATATTGTAGGGCTACATGTTTAGTCACTCAGATGTGGAAGCTGAGCTACAGCAGTTAATTTTTTATGTGCCACACAGCAATAATGAAATTCCACTTCATTGATCCATGTGTTTGAGCTCTGTGATATGGGTAGAAGTTCTCTTGTTGCCTTTTACACTTATAGGAATGACGCCTTGCATTTAGTAATTAATAACTTCTGTATTTAATTTTTTAGGGCATCAGACCAGTGCTGAATCTTGGGGCACTGGAAGAGCAGTTGCTCGTATCCCAAGGGTTCGTGGTGGTGGAACTCATCGATCAGGCCAGGGTGCTTTCGGCAATGTATCCTTAATTCTGGTTTCCCCTTCAGATTATGCACTCGAGAGCTAATAATGGTTTTCTCTGTAAAATAATGTTAATGTCAACACATAAAAAGTCATTGTGGTAGTGTGACTAAAAGCTTTCTGAGAACCATTAGGGCTCAATGTTTAGAAACACTGCTAGAGATAACCGAGAGCTTGATGCCATGTACCATATGTGGCATAGTTAGAAAACAGCAGACAGATCCATACTTGCTATGATGTCGTAATTTGCGTCTTACACTGTGCTCAGCGACAGTTGCCTGCTGTCATTAGGCTGGTACAGATGGTTGCTGAACACCTAACTCTGAGCAAGGCTGGAAGGTGGTCTTCTACAATAAAAATTGCAGTACTATTCTTTACCTGGCTGAATAGATGTGTCGTGGAGGTCGCATGTTTGCCCCAACCAAGACTTGGCGTCGCTGGCATCGTCGAGTAAATGTAACCCAGAAACGCTATGCCATCTGCTCAGCTCTGGCAGCTTCAGCCCTTCCAGCACTGGTTATGTCCAAAGGCAAGTATGTTCTTTATATGTAGCCATTAATATAAAACTGACTGGAAGGACTATGGTGGAAGAATTAGTATTTATAGGATTGTGGAAGACAGTGGATAAAAATCTAAAAAAATAGATTTTTAAAAAAATTAACTAATTTTACTCAAATTGGATTTTAAAAATTGTTAGAATGCTTTTTTTAAAAGATAAATTACCTTAGTTTTAATTAAAATGTATTGTAATTCTTATGGAGTAGTGTATGCAGTCATTTCAAAACTCTTGTAAATAGGGTCCAACCATTCCTGAATTGGTGCCTTAATTTTATAAGGTTCCATATCTGCGCACATTTACAGTAATTATCTATTTTCTTTTGTACATACTTTGGTAAATACTATTCTCAAAACTATATTCTTAAGCTGGTTTTATGTCTCCAGAAATACCTACAGCAATTCACTTTATTTTCTGATTGGAGTTTTGCTTCTCAATATGTTATATGATTGTGGAAGTTTTTGAAAGGCTGATTAAAATGTAAAGAATTGTTCTTAAGAATTTCTTTGAGTGATGCTGATTCCTTTAGAGCAGGCATCTTCAAACTTTTCAGAGTGAGGGCCACAACAATGCATGTTCCCGATTTTTGGGGGCCAAAGGAAGATATGCATACACGCTCCTGTGCACGCCCACAGGGCCAGATAAAAAGGCAAAGGAGGTTGGATGTGCTGTGGGAGACCTGTGCTTTAGAGTGACAACCTAGATGTTGCTACTGTGCAGTTTTGTGTAGATACAATTCAACTTTTATCTCTCTGAAAAGGCATACTCTCAGACATTCAGTATCAGTGAACAGAAGATGACTGCAGGTGGAGACAATCTGGACAAAAATTGTGAAACAATATGTGCTAATACTGCACATGCAGGAGTGCAGTTGAGGGGATCACATCATTAAATTTAACCTTTCTGAGTTCTGGTTCAAATAATACTTTATAGTTTACTTTAACTCAAATCCAAGCTGATAGAAAAGGGGTATACTGTATACTTGACTAGTGTGCTTGATAGCTTGGGGGGTATGTACGGAGTTGGGATGACTTTGAATTTCTAGGATTCCTACTCTGAGAAAGCACCAGAATCCCCCAAGCAGTGGGAAAGGTAGTTTCTTGAGAAGCTCCTCTATAAATCTTAATTGACGGTGAAACTATCCTTCCATGAAGTATTGCAGTGACTTCCAGCTGACACCTGGCAGCCAAAGCACAAACACATGGAATGGAACACTTACGCCCATAGGTATAACTCTTTTTTCTCTCTTACCAACAAAACTCATTCTGGGTAAATTTTGGAGTAGGATTCCTCGAAATCTAGAAGTAGAGAAATATCAGTCTATGTAGATAGCAATGGTCCATTGGTCCAGATAGGCAGGGTACAAATCAAATTACAGTAGTAGTAGTAGTAGTAGTAGTAGTAGTAGTAGTAGTAGTAATAATAATAATAATAATAATAATAATAATAATAATAATAATAATAATAATAATAATAATAATAATAATATAGGTTTTTCAATTCATAGCCATATAGAAGAGTTTCTTCCTGACTTTAATTTTCAGTGTCTTGCGCCATCACCATCAATGTGCATTTAAATACAAACTTGTCTTGTCAGGTCACCGCATTGAGGAGATTCCGGAACTTCCTCTAGTTGTTGAAGACAAAGTTGAGGGCTATAAGAAGACAAAGGAAGCTGTTTTACTTCTTAAGAAGCTGAAAGCCTGGAATGATATTAAAAAGGTGATCTGATCATTAATGCCAAAGTAAAGGTAGTATCAGGTAGTAGTGGAATGATAAAACAGTGCATTCAGTTTGAAAGTTCATACTTAGAATTTCTTGAAACACATTTCAGACTGATTCTTATTGCTGTTAGTTACTCGTGCAAAGTGATGAATTTTTCACTGGTCCGTGTTTCAGATGAACAGTGGTGATGGTGAAATACTGAGTTGCAGAAACATATTTGTTAAGACCTGAAAAAGTGGTCTATTTGGTGTGGGCTTTTTAATAACTATGATGTTTTCACCCAGGTCTATGCCTCCCAGCGTATGCGTGCAGGCAAAGGTAAAATGAGGAATCGCCGCCGTATCCAGCGCAGGGGGCCCTGCATAATCTACAATGAGGATAATGGCATCATTAAAGCTTTCAGGAATATTCCAGGTATTGTTTTGAGTTATGATATAAGATGTTGAAGCTTGTGGTTAAAAGTTTAAAAATGATGATATTCCACTTCATTGGTCCGTGTTTCTGAAACACATGATTTGGTGGAAGTTCTGATTTGATACAAATTGGGAAATCTTTAGAGGAAACGTCCTTTAGACACATATCATGTATCTTCTGAAAGTTTAGAATGTTATCTTGGTTTTTCATAGGTAGGATTTGTTTGCAGTTTTTAATACAACTATTGTCTTATCTAATAGGAATTACTCTTCTCGATGTCAACAAGTTGAATCTTTTGAGACTTGCTCCTGGTGGCCATGTTGGACGTTTCTGCATTTGGACTGAAAGTGCTTTCCGCAAGTTGGATGACTTGTATGGCACTTGGCGTAAACCAGCCACTCTGAAGAGTGACTACAAGTAAGATTATTTTAGATATAGATTGAATCGTTCTGTTTTAGTCTGAAATGATTGTAGAAGAGCATGTGGTGGAGTAGAGTCTGGAAGATAGTTTAGAGCAGGGGTCCCAGTCCGTGGAGACAGATCTCCTACACCCCTTGCACAGCCCCTTCACACATGCGTGCAAGCATGCCCCGCGCAAGTGCCCCCCTTTGCACATGAGCATGTGCACACACCCCTTTGTGCATGTGCATGAGTGCCCCCTTTGTGCATGGGTGCAAGCATGGGGGGATGGTGGGGACCACTGGTTTAGAGTACAGTGTGAGCCAGATACTGCTCCTCTTCAGGTTGGGATACTCAAACTTCTGCTCTGTCATGTCATGAATAGAGATGGAAGATATGTACGTAGCATGGTACCCCATATGACGCGTAGTTTGTTTGTTAGACAGAATTTGTTTTTTGTTTTAAATAGAGGAGACAGTTTAATTTAGCAGTAGTGTAATCTACAGTGTTTCCATACAGCCTACCAATGCACAAGATGACTAATACAGATCTTGGAAGAATCCTGAAAAGTCAAGAAATCCAGAAAGCCCTGCGTCCACCAAAGTAAGTGTTTTATCTTTCAGAATTCAGTGTGAATGGTAAAGGAGTACATGACTTAATTAGGTATTTTTAGAATACAAGGAGTTAAAGTTCAAACATCTGCTTCTATAAATGTCTTGTTCTGGCAAAAACATGCATGGGTAATAGTAATTTTCTTCCCTTTTCTTTCTATTTTGCCTCTGTAATAAAAAATTGATGTTCCTTAAAACATTAAGACAAATTTCTATTAATAATAGAATTATGCATATTCCTCTTAACTTCTTCAGGAAGAAGATTCACCGCAGAGTTCTTAAGAAGAACCCACTGAAGAATTTGAGAGTTATGATTAAACTGAATCCATATGCCAAGACTATGAGACGCAACACCATTCTGCGTCATGCTAAAAATGTGAGTAGAGTTCAGAGTTGATTAAAATTATATCTGTGTTTCAGAATAATAAGAGTAACGGTATTTTTCCTCACTACAGCACAAGCTCAGAGAAGAGAAAGCAGCAAAGGGGAAAGCAAAGGTTCAGGCTGCAGCTGCAAAGACTGAAAGTACAGCATAAACATGGCAGGTTTTTGCACTTTGCCTGTTTCAGTACTGAAAAGGGCTGTACCGTGAATTACAGTTAATAAAAATCTAACGATCTATTTACAGTAGTGTCCTCGCTGTGTTTTCTGTTACCTAAAATGGAAATGCAGAAACTAGTCAATACGCTTTCATGGACTGGGTGATTCTGCAATCCAGATCAGAATCTGTTCCCATAGGACACAGAACGACACTCCAGACAAATGTGAAGTGCAAGTGGGGGGAGGAAACTAGATTGCATCTGAAGATTGAATACCTTATAACCCTGAATGAGTTCAGATCACCAGGGTTGGATGAACTGCATCTGGAGGTGCTGAAGAACTCTCAGAACCACTGTCCATTTACAGGTGAGATGCCAAATGATTGGCGGAGAGCTAATGTTCCTGTCTTCAGTAAGGGCAATAATTCTGGCTAAAAGACTGCATCAAAAATAATGTAAAAACTATGTGGGAAGGAGTTAAACTATTGAGCGATAAACAATATTAAAAAGGGAGTTAGATAGAAGCAAAGAGCAGAACAGCAAAGAGATGCTGCTACCACACCCTACCCAGACTAATCTGATTTCATTGGGTAACCTTGATAGAGGGAACACTCTATTATATCTGGACTTCAGCAAAGTGACCCATGATATCCTGATTGGAAAGCTAACTACGTGTGAGCTGATCATGTGTCGGATGGATACACAGTTGGCTCCAAAATCATAGGTGATGATTATTTTATTTATTTATTGTATTTATACCCCGCCTATCTAGTCATTTCGACCACTCTAGGCAGCTTACAACAAATGATAACAAGTTCTAAAAAATTTATAACAATTAATTAATTAGATGATTCTATAAGATGGGAAAAATAAAAATAAATCAAATAAAGAGAAGGAAAAAGGATAGGAATTAACTGGAAGGGAAGGCCTGCCTAAACATCCATGTTTTTAGTTGGTTCTTAAAAGTACCCAGCGAGGGTGCAGCGCGAATCTCCAGAGATAGGTTATTCCAGAGACGAGCCACCGCTGAGAAGGCCCGGTTTCTAGTTCTTTCTTTCCGGCCCTCCCTTGGCGTCAGGCTCCTCAGCCTCACCTCTTGGCTCGCACGGGTGACACGGGTAGAACTAGTTGGGAGTAAGCGTTCCGCCAAGTATCGAGGTCCTAAACCGTTTAGGGCTTTATATGTAAGCATTAACACTTTGAAGTCAATGCGGAAACGGATGGGCAGCCAGTGCAGCATGGCCAGAGTAGGAGAGATATGCTGGTATTTTCTCACTCCAGTAAGGAGTCTGGCCGCCACATTCTGCACCACTTGAAGTTTCCGCATCAGCTTCAAAGGAAACCCCACGTAGAGCACGTTACAGTAGTCTAATCTAGAAATTACGAGCGCAAGTACTAAGGTAGTGAGTGCCTCCGTGTCTAGATAAGGTTGCAGCCGGGTAATCCGCCAAAGGTGGAAAAAGGCGGTGCGGACTACCGATGCCACCTGCGTTTCCATGGTGAGCATCAGGTCCAAGTGTACCCCCAGGCTGCGGACCCCACTCTTCGCGGCCAGGGCCACCCCCCCCAAACATAAGGGAGTTTCCCAAGCCACCATCCACAGGGCCACCCACCCTCAGAACTTCCGTCTCCTTCTCCAGCTGGGAGGAGGTAACAGGTGGGGTACCCAAAGGCTTACCCCTGGGACTGGTACTCTTCAACATTTTTGTTAATGACTTAGATGAGGGAATGCTTATCAAATTTGCAGATGACACAAAATTGGGTGGAATAGCTAAAACCCTAGAACAGCGGTCCCCAACCTTTTTTGGGGACACGGACCAGCTCAGGGGAGCGAGCTCCATATGCGAGGTGGCACCCCCTGTGCCCATGCAGGGGGTGTGTTGTGCTCACACATGAGTGACACCCACTATGAGCATGACATACCACTGGCGCGACACCCCCCACGAGCATGACATGCCCACCAAATGTGCAGGTTGGGGGGTGGAGATCCGTATCTGCAGCCCAGTTCTGGCAAGCCCACAGACCAGCACCGGGCCGTAGACTGGGGTTTGATGACCTCTGCCCTAGAAGACGGAAACAAACTTCAAAATGACCTCAATAGGATGGAGCAATGGACCAAAAGCAACAGAATGAAATTCAACAGGGATAAATGCAAAGTACTGCACCTCAGAAAAAGGAAACCAAAGGCACAGTTACAAGATGGGGGATACCTAGTTCAGCAAAACTACGGGCGAGAAGGATCTTTGAATTGTCATAGATCACAAGCTGAGTGATGCACCTACAAAAAAAGCAAATGCTATTTTAGGTTGCATTAACAGAAGTATAGCTTCCAAATCCCATGAGGTGCTAGTCCCCTCTATTCAGCACTGGTTAGGACTCACTTAGAGTACTGTCTGGCCACCACACTTCAAGAAGGATGTCTGGAAGCTGATCCATGACAATGACTTCTTGTTGGGTTGAAACGGTTCAGGCAGAGGAGAGCACCCCTGATATATCCTCGACATAGTGAAACATTTCAACCATGTTTGCCATGTCTCAACCTTACCTGGATGCCTGAGAATCTTCACAGATTCAAGAAGGATGCTGACAAATTTGAACAAGTTCAGAGGAGGGCAACAAGGATGTTCAAACCAAGTCCTATGAGGAAAGACTTAAAGAATTGGGCATATTTAGCCTTGAGAAAAGAAGACTGGGGTAATATAAAACTTCAAATTCTTGAAAGGCTGTCATACAACGGAGGGGCAGGATCTGTTCTTGATAATCTCAGCGCAGGACGCACAACAAGAAGCTCAAGTTACAGGAAGCCATATCTCATTTGAGTATCAGGAAAACCTCGTTAGAGCAGTGGAATCAATTACCTTAAGGTGGTGAGTGTTCCAACACTGCAGGCATTCAAGAGAAATTTAGACAACCACCTGGCAGCCTTTATAATCCTGTATCGAGCAGGGGGTTGGACTTGATGGTCTTACAGGCCCCTTCCAACTTCAATATTCTATGATTCTATGTCTCTCAAATGTTTACCAGGTTTATCCCCCTTCCTTTATAGATATTGCTGCTTATGATGCTTAAAATGCACAATGTATTCTCACAAATATAGCACAACATTGCTGTGACTTACTCCTAGCCAGACTACCCCAGAATGAATAAATGTTGTATTGAAATTTATAAGTACAAGTCTGTGTAAAACAAACTTGCACCTATAAATTTCAGTACAATTAGTGTAATGCCTGAATATATTTTAGCACTCTGGCTTTCACATTGCTTGTGTGGTCCTGCATAGGCTTTTTTATGCGCATAGGATTGTAGGAAAGATTGCTGTCTCTAGTAAACACCTAGATCCAGTTGCCTCTCCAAGTACAGCAGATCCAGTGAATCTTGCAATAGTAATTCAGCACTTAATATAACTCTAGTAGAATCAATGGGCATGTTCTTTTGGGACTAGCAACTGAAGTTAGGCCTTGCATTTTAATCCATTTCAGGATACTGTACGTAAGAGCTTTGGTAAATACAAACCTAACAGCAGTATTTAAGTTTGGTGTAGACACGTTTGTAAACTTGCTTGGACTAGTCACCAATACACGCATCCATTTAAAAAAAATACAATTTTTTCAAAAGCCCTAGTTATAGGATTTTGTTTTGGTGACCTTAAGAGGAATTTCACTGAAAGCCCATCAGTCTTGATTACACATTAATTACTTCTAGCTGTGTAGCAGAAGTGAAGGGATTCACAGAGCAAAATTAGCATCAAGTTCCACAGAGTAGTCCACCCCTTTTCCTCATCAACGGGCACTTACAGTCTCAATAATTCAGACATCTGAAGTAGAAAATAAAAAGATTCCATGTACTGTTGAAGATATCGACAGCAAACTGAACATGTCTGACTGATTCTCAGCAGCAGGCTGCAACAGACTCACTACTTTCAACAGACTGATTGCTTGTAATGGAGAAAAGAGGTGGGGCAGAGCAGAGAGGTGGATATCTCCTTGCATCAGAGGCAGGGAAGGAACTACAGTGGTGGCCCGCATAGCGACGATAATCCGTACAGCTATGTGAAAAGAAAAAGCCCATAGGAATGCATTAAAACCCATTTAATGCATTCCTATAGGCTTAAAACTCACCTTTAAGTGAAAATCCTCCATACAGCTGCCATTTTCGCTGCCCGGTAAGCGAGGAATCGGTGCGAAAACACAGCGGGTGGCCATTTTGTTTACCTGGTGGCCATTTTGGAACTACTGATCAGCTGTTAAAAAATCCTCGCTTTGCGATGATCGGTAAGCGAAACGGTACCGATCATCGCAAAGCAATTTTTACCCATTTAAAACATCGCAATGCGATCGCAAAATCTTCGTCGCTATGCAGATTCGTCATTAAACGGTGCACCCATTAAGTGAGGCACCACTGCATTGGTTAGTGCTAGATAGACTGACAGTCTATCCTAGGCCAGAAAGATCCTTCAAGCCACACCAACTGGAAACAGCACATGAGGTTGCAGAAACACCCATCAAGTACAGCCCGTAGCAGCATCTCAAACTAAAATTCAGCCCCCAAACCTGTTAGAGTTCCCTACACTTTGATTTGTCATCAGATCTGTCTAATGAGGAATTTCTTAATCTTCGAGCACGACTTCTATGCCATCCTTGACAACAGAGTACAGATGGTATGGAAGGCAGGCTGGGTTGTGATTAGGCATAAAAGTGCTGCTTAGTACAGTAGCTTGTGTTTATAATTATGGGCAAATATTATCTTTCTATCCTTTCATCCCTAGCGGGATGGATAGAGAGGTTCTTGTGTTATTGTTCTTTTGGAGTATTTGGGATTGAAGCCAAGATGGTTAATGAGAACAACTCTGTAATAACGGTGTTCCATGTCTACTCGTGTTGGCCACATGACCACGGAAGCAGTCTATGGACAAATGCTGGCTCTACGGTTTGGAGACGGATATGAGCACTGCGCCCTAGAGTCAGACACGACTGGACTAAATGTCAAGGGGAACCTTTACCTAAGTCTGAATTGACTTGCTGGATCATAGTTACAAGCAAAATAGCCTTCTGAAGCTCCTCCTCTTGTTATTCTGTGTGGAGAGCTGAATTCA
Organism: Pogona vitticeps; assembly: GCF_051106095.1. Lineage (NCBI taxonomy): Eukaryota > Metazoa > Chordata > Lepidosauria > Squamata > Agamidae > Pogona > Pogona vitticeps. Next base: position 14,975,340 of record NC_135794.1, read on the forward strand.
CAAAAAGTAAAACGATATGAAAGTGTAATTTTAAGCTGCACAGCCAGAGGAAGATGAATTAACATCAAGCTAGCTGGCTGTTCGATTTTTTTAGTGGTCTGCTAAAAGTATCTGCTCTTGCACATGAAAGCCTACATGTATGAAAAATAGTTGAAGATGATGTTAATAATCATGCTGCCATTTCGAGGAAGTTAACAGACCTAGGACCAGTTTCCAGAGCTGTGCTTAGTATGTGGCACCGATAGAATAGTCATATTCCATCCGTCAGAGAGACAACGTCTTTGTTCGGATAAAGTGATATATATTTTTTCTTTTGGACCATATCTTTCTTTTAATCCTATATTCGTGCCAAGGAACTATTTATTAACCGGCTTCACTCCCGGGGTCAGCAGAGGCCTCCTTTCTTGCCGCTTTCAACTGGAAGGCAAAGTGGTTCAGTCCATTCCCTCTCCTCGGGACGGGTCCAGGAAGCTTCGAGGCTCAAGTTTTCGTCTTCGTGTTTTTGATTTTTGCATTCGGCCCCGGGTGTGTGTGTGTGCTTTCATCCTGCAAGCTACAAGCTGAGGACCAGGCCTCCCGCTTGCTGAGCTCCCGAGACGGTTCCTCGGAGAAAGGCTTGGGCACAAAGGGCGGAGAAGGGGCGCGGAGGGGTCACACCTCGGGGTTCGAGGCCCATGTGGGGCGGTTGGGGGGGCAGTGTTTTAACCTGCTCTTCTGAAGGGAGGCGGCCTGGACGGCGGGGCCCTCCCTTCCTTAATGCTTCTTCTCCCCACCCCCGGGCATGAGCGCTGCAAAACAGGCGCGTCGTCGGGAGTGGGATTCGCCCTCAAGGGAGGCGGCCCGACTTCCGCCCTAAAAGAACATGGCCTGCCTGGCAACGTCCCACTTCCTCCCTCAAAGAACAGGGCCTGCCTGGCTCCGCGTCGCTGTTATTGGGCGTCGGGAGCGCCGGCGACGTCATCGGTCCGCGCCGTCCGAGGTGGAGGGGGGAGAGCAGGATGCTGAGCCGTCTCCAGGAGCTGCGCCGGGAGGAAGAGACGCTGCTGCGGGTCAAGGCGGCGCTGAACGACCAGCTCAACCGCCTCAAGGTCCGGAGCGGAGGGTCGGGGAGGAGGCGGCGAGGGAAAACTGAGCTGGGAGGGCGGCGGGTGTGTGTGTGTGTGTGTGTGTCTATTTGCAAGGCTGATGATGAGGTCGAAGCTCGGCTCTGCTATAGCCCCGACGGACACGTGTTATTTGATGAACGTGGGCATCTCTTTCTTCGACGTGTTTTTTGCCACCGGTGTGTTAAAGCAACGAGGCGGTTTATTCTGGCTTTTTGGCCCTCCGGCGCTGCTTACAATTGGCTACGATTTATTTAAAAAGGAGCAGGGTCCCCTGACAGGTACTACCTATAGGTAAAAATGAACAAAAAAACCCAAAAACGTGACGGCACCTTAAAGAACAAGTCCACATCCTCAGAAAAGAAATAGATATAACATGTCAAATCTTTATACATGGCATCAAAATAACAGAGATGGTGGCTGGTAAGAAAGTCAGTGAGTGTTTTAACATTGTGGCGACAGCCTTTGATAGGCAGGTCTTTCATTGATGTTTGTGCTGTAAGGAAGTGAGAAAGAAACAATGATAGAATAACTCGAATGTTAATTAGACTGGCTTTTTACAATTGCTAATGAACTTTATAGGTTTTGTAATCAGCTGCAATGGTGTTAGAGGGTTTCCTTAGTCTCATACATCGGAGGGGTTGAAACTCAGTAGATCAGGGGATCCTTGGCCCTTCAGGTGGTTAGAACTGCTGCTCCTGTGATGGCCGATCCCTCCCCAGACTGCATGGAGTCGGAGGGCAATCCCAGTCCAATTGTGGCGCTGGCCCTCGTGGGCCCTGCTTGTTTCCCCAAACACAGAGCTCACAAGGTACCTCTTAATACGCTGCCACCAGGTGATCTCTTTTATCAACTTAGTTTACTTAGAAAAAGATGAAGGTCCATCCAGTGTTGACGTTTCAACAGAACAAGTTTATTAATTAAAGTTGGTAGCTGGAATAATTCATAAGCATATTATTCAAGATTCACTAATTATTAATATTAACCTTCTATATTAATTATCACAGGATACACTCTAGCTAATCACTCCTCGGATCCCCAACCTATCCTTCTCACTCTGATTCCAGACTCAGACTCTCTCAGACTGCGCCTCTTCTCTCAGGCTCCGCCTTTTAACCATATTAACATATAATAAGAATAATGCATAACTTACAATGCATAACTTAGGGTGAATGCTACATTCCTCCTCTCTTAAATATGTTTGTTTGGGAGGGGAAACTCGTTTTCCATCCTAAACAAACATGCATCGTTGCACAAAAACTCTACTTACCCTCTGGCAAAATTCTGCAAACAATAACATCTTATCTAACAATCACACTATCTTATTGCGCTAAACACTCCAATGCCGTTCAATTACATAGTTTGCCATATGCCCCCCCTACCCTTCCGTAGAGAATCCCTGTACATTGAGGCCCACAACAGGGAACATACATAGAAGAGGTTTATTTGGGAGAAACAAAGGTTGTTCACTCGTCAAGCCCATTCATTGCACACTGAAGGTCCCAGTTTTTGTACCCATCAGTTTCACTGAATTGATGCCTGGCTTGATGTGTTCAGAGGAGACTGAAAAGTTCTTGTTATCCACACAAAATCCTTTCAGGTACCTTCATTGAGACCAAATTGCATGAAAGTGTGGAAATTTTTGATGTCTCAAAACTTCATGAGTAGGTAGTTTTGTGTGTGTGTGTGTTGTTGTTTTTTTAAAGGTTGTCATCATGGTAAGCTAAACCTTTGGCCAGATGTAACATGAGGGCTCTGTTCAAATGCAGTCATAACATGGACATTGTAGAGTTGCTCACAGGGGTACAGTATTAGGTTATAGCAATGCCCTCTTTTGAAGACGCAGCTTGCCGTCACTCCGATATTGGGCTCTTGCCTTAGGTTCTGCAGACACCCTAGAGAGTAAGAGTATAAAGAAACATCATATTTATTCATATAAGAAAAGCTGGAAATTAAAATTTAACATATTAAATATAAATATACACTCATATTTATGCCTTGTTATAGATTGCTCCCACAATTTTTTTTACTGATGTTTTCAATGCCTGTGAAATGGGCTGGGGTGGAGCATATGCTTTGTGTAGATGGTGGTCCAGGTTCAGTCATTGGTATTTCTAGGTAGGCCTCGGAAAGACTCCTGAATGAAACCTTTGAGCCAAAATACCATGGGAACAGTTTTGGAATAAACCTGCTTTCTCTAGTTTGTCTGTTTTCTTAAACTGAGCATAACACAGACCACCTTTTGCTAGTTCCATTAAACTTCCCTTGGTTGCTTTCAAGTTCTCCTGATTTTCCTGGAAGTAGGACAGATCAGAGACTTGCCTTGGTCTGACCTAGCACAATTCTTGATGTGTCTTTATTCCTCATCACTCCAGAGATCCCTCTTCACTCCACTCATTGTGCTTCTGATTTTTATGTACTGTATAAATATACAATGAATTCAAGATAAAACATGTCCACTCTCTTTTCCTCATCCAAATCTGCCGTCACAATTCTTAATGGTTTTACAAAACTTTAGTTCTCGTTCTGTGTTCCACAATTCTCCCTTTATGTGCATGGATGGCTTTTTGTATCACTATAGCTTTCCTATTTTACTTTTTGAGAGCAAAATTATGTCAATTGCTTTAGATTGGGGAATTAACCAAGATTCTTTGCAAACACATTTATGCACATTTTATAAATATGTGCCATCCATTTGATTCCAAATTATGGCAACCTTTGCCAAGTCTTTCTTTTTGTGCTGCTCTGGGTTCCCCAAGCTTCCCTAAGGCATAACAGAGTTCTGGTCGCCTTGGCTACTTGCTCTGGAAATCAGACCCTTGTTATTTACAGCAGCCCACCTTACGTGAGCAGGTGTGAGATGAGAGGGTCCCTTAAAGATCTGAACTCATGTGGTTGTTCACATTTTTTTATGGAGGGGTTTGTGTCCCATTTAGTACAGACCCATTGAATCAGTAGCCTTTTTAAGTCTTGACTCTTAAGGTTTCATTGATTTGGTGGATCTGCTATAAGTTGAGGACTAATAATTAGTCAACATTTAGACCTGAAACTTGAAAGGGGGAAACCCCTTGTATCTAAACAATTAGGTGGGCTAAACCACAGAAGCCTGTGCTGCAGGGTCAGAAGACCAAGCAGTCGTAAGATCGAATCCACGCGACGGAGTGAGCGCCTGTCGCTTGTCCCAGCTCCTGCCAACCTAGCGGTTCGAAAGCATGCAAATGCGAGTAGGTTAATAGGGACCACCTCGGTGGGAAGGTAACGGCGTTCCGTGTCTAAGCCGCACTGGCCATGGTGACCATGGAAGATTGTCTTCGGACAAAACGCTGGCTCTGTGGCTTGGAAACGGGGATGAGCACCGCCCCCTAGAGTCGAACACGACTGGACAAAAATTGTCAAGGGGAACCTTTACCTTTACCTATATCCTTTAGAAAATTAAGTTCTTTCAATGTAGTATGTAGCCATAAAAGGACTTGACCAGCCTTGCACCAGACCTGACTTTTGCAGTGTGTGTTTAAATGCCACAAGATTTGGAGAGTATTAGCACAGCTGTCTGCTGGGTGGTGTGAAAAGGAGAGGAAAGGCCAGCACACACAAAGGGCCAGTGTTATAAATAGATGGCCAAGAATGTGCTTTCCGGAAGGAATTAAGAGTTTAAGCTCAATGGCATGTGCAGGCTACTTTCTGCTGTGCTAGTGGAGGCTTGTTACTGTTTCTGCACCTAAAAATTGTGCCGTAGGCATTCCATGTACTGGAATCGTAGACTTTAACTTCCTTAGGTCAGAGACCTATTGGCGGCTTATACAGGCATAAATAAAATCAAATAAGTCACTGCAAAGAATTGGTGCTAATTAATTAGATGTAGTCGCATTACTGGTTTTGTGGCTGTTGCATGACTGGACACAGGATCAGCAATAATAACACCTCATTAAAATTAGAGGCAATTTGCTGCTGTGATTAGTGTGATTTCACTTATGCACACATCAGTTACCAGTAAGATTCTGACTTTGGACACTCAAATGTTTGTATTATTTAAATAGTTTTTAAAGGTAGTTTCTGGTTTTTGCTGTCCTACAGTTTAATGTATTTTGCAGTAATGAGAGTTCAAGTTAATGTATCTGCTCATTTAAAATAAACTCCTAACGTATTTATATTTGGACTTTGGTGCAGGCCCTGGTCATCTCCTGGATTGACTACTGCAATGCTCTCTGCATGGGACTTCCCTTGAGCCCGATTCAGAGACTTCAGCAAGTCCTGAATGTGGCAGCCAGACTGGTAGTGGGTGCGAGTAAATTTGACCACATCACTCCAGTCCTGGCTCACCTCAACTGGTTGCCTGTGGTATCCCGGATCAGGTTCAAGGTTTTGACACTTGCATACAAAGCCCTCCACAGTTTGGGACCATGTTACTTGTCAGAGCGTCCCTCCTTAATGTCATGTTCCCGACGCACAAGATCATTCCAGTCGAGGCTCTTCCGGATGGCCACCCCGAGGGAGGCTCATAAATCCTCTACAAGAGGTAGGGCCTTCTTTGCGGTGGCTCCAACCTTAGGGAACCAGCTTTTGGAGGAGCTCTGCCTAGCCCCCCCCCCTCTGGTGGACATTTAGGAAGCAGTTAATAGACGTTGCTTTTCAGGGAGGCTTTCCACATCAACCACAGGTGATCACCTTCCCCACCTCCTTTCCTCTGTCCATTCTGGGTTTATATGATTACTCTTTGCCACAGGGCTTGGAAAATTTTAGAATGTCTCACCAGTCAGTCAGAAATTTCACCAGTCAGCATGACTGGACTATAGCCTTGCAATTTGTGTTTAACCTTAAATTTAAACTAGGCACTTTCTACATAACAATGTGTACAAACCCAAAATAAACCCTCAGACTTGGGTTGCTTTATTACCTGCTTACCTGTGGGGTCATGAAGCTTGTATTTTGAATGCCTTTCTTTTGGATATCTCCAGCAAAAATAAAACTGAAAGCAGAAGTGCCTGGCCTCTTAAGGAGCCAGGTTGTTCGGTTGAAATTGGGAGCAGGGAATCTCCATATTCTCCAGCATGGGACTACTCTACATTCTCCTGCAGAGCTATATATCTATGTGCAGCTCGAACTCTCTACTTGGGAGAAGAGGGCTGTTATTCCTTTTACAATGGGAAGTGGGAGGGGAGGACTGCAGGATCAGAGAGAGAGGGGGACTAAGGGTAAGGAGGGAGGGAGGGAGGGAGCTGTGGCTTGTCAAGCAGCGCCTTTTCACTTGTCACAGACAAGTGGATTTTTCGAGCCCTGCTGTGCCATCTGTTTTTAGGACTATTATTGTTGCTTTTAATGTTTTTATCTTTATTTTTGTTCTCTGTTATACGTGTTGTAACTGCCCAGAGTAGTGCCTTGGCAATAATGGGAATGGCATACAAATTGAATGAATGAATTAATATTTATGAAGGAGAGTAACTAATTCTTTGTAGATTTTACCACATTACTGTGTGATGGTGACCAGAGGTTGTAGCATCAGACAAGTATCTTGTATCCATGGTGCTCAACCTTGGGTACTCAGATGTTCTTGGATTACAACTCCCGCCTTCACCACTAGCTATGCTGGTCAGAATTTCAGGGAGTTGTAGTCCAAGAACATCTGGGGATCCAATGAACAAAAATTGTTATAGAGCATTGGGCCCCAACCTTGGGCCTCCAGATGTTCTGTGACTTCAACTCCCAGAAATCCTGGCCAGCATAGGTGGTGGTGAAGACTTCTGGGGGTTGTAGTCCAAGAGCATCTGTAGACCCAAGATTGGGGACCACCATTCTAGAGGTTTTGTACTACATCTTGGTCAGTAAGGCTGACAGCTGGGAGGGATGGGAAAACCACCTGGTTGCTTACCCCAATGAATTAAATTGCTTTATTAAGCAAATCTTGGGACTGAGGCCTTTTATAATCTGCTTAGCCTTAATTTATATACAGTATTCTTTCCTCCAGTGAGCTCAGTCAAATGTTTCTGGTTCTCCTCCTCACTAATTTATCCTCACAACATTCCTGTGAGGTAGATCACACTCAAACAAAGTGTCTAGTCTAAGCTCACAATGTGAGTTTCATGGTTACTCTGCACCCGTTCTCATCCCTCCTTGTGAATTTGACTGACCTTGGCAACTGAATTTTTGTGTTTGAATTGTTGCACTGCAGTCTTTTTCCTGTTTGCGGGTAAAGGAGCTGAATGAAGAGACTATGTGTTGCCTAACCATTGTTTCAACACCAACTATTGGAAACTTTTCTAGGTGGAAGAGCTGGCTCTTCAGTCCATGATCAATGCAAGGGAAGAGAATATGCCCATCTCTTCTGCGGATCTAACGGAAGAACATCAAAATGTAAGCCCCCCCCCCCTCATATCTGCTTTTGCTTATGAGGAAATCGGCTTTTGCATTTAGTGCCAGAGAAGACAAGTATTCTGATTCTAAGGAGGCGATGCAAGGCATTTTGCATGTCTGAATCACTATGCCATTTATTTCCTCCCAGCTGGAAAAGAGATGATGATTTGCTTCCCCTGCCAAAATGTACTTGGAGCGGTTGAATTATTTGTAGCTGTGGTGGCGTGCTGAGCCACTACTGTCAGTCAGTGGCAGGAAAGGTTGGAATGTGAGACAGTACCTAATGGCAAACAAGGAGGTTAAAAAATACAAAATATATTTAAAGAAGCATAGTATCTGAGTGTGATACCTAGTGTGCTGTGGGGTTATGGTGACAGACTAGGAGGCCTGGGTTTGAATCCCCCCCAGCCATTGAGGCTAACTGGGGGGCATGGAACTGGTAAAACGACTCCTGAAATACCTCATTCACCTTGAAAGCCCTATTAGGGTCACTATAATTGGGTCCAAATTGACAGTGCATAACAAGAACTATGTAGTTCTATCCCCATTGGTCCTCTGTGGTCGGGCACAATCCTTGTTCTAACCTCTTAATTGGAGTCACTAGATTAGGGGCTAGAAGTGACCTTGACTTTATAAATGAGGTGGGCAAGCTTGGAAGCTCCAGGGATCATTTCGCCAGCGCCAACAGGTGAAATAAGACACTGCTGGAAAGTCATGTCTGGTTTTAAAGCTAAGCAATAAAAAGCAAATGAAGGTTTTTGCCTAAGTGGGCAGAATCCTGCTGGGCGTTTCCACTGGTGTAGGTATAGGTGTAATTGTGTAAATCATAGCAGCAAACATGTAAGCTGCTGCTCACAGTCCTGGTTATGTGTCTGTCACACGACTTTGCATGGAATGCAAGCAGCAATGGCAATCCACCAGAGTTTATGCTGTTATACTGGTGTAAAATTCCCAGTAGGTTTCTGACCAATGTGCATCTTCGTGGTGTATCTTGTGTTAGAGGAGAACCACCAATGTAGGAGTTCAGTTCTACTTTTTGGGAGGAAAAAGTTTTCTGGGGAACTTTTAAGGCCACAGAAATAGCCTTGAGGGCTGCATGATTCCCACCTACACTGTAAAACAAATGAGCATGGGAAACTGAATGGAAGTTTGTAAAGCACCCAGTGCCTTCGTGGTAGAGCACATCTGGATGGCTCAGCACATCTGGATGGCTCTTGTCAGCCAGTACTCCTCCCGTTTCCCCACTTAGGAGGTCTGTTTTTGCTCTCTTCTGGGCTGTTGGCAACCCCATGGATTCTTCCATGCGGGAGCAGGCTCTGCTCCAGGAAGGCCGCCTTGAGGGTGTGTGAAATGTAACGCAAGGGTGTTAATGCAGGTCCTTACACCCTTCAAGGAAAAGATGCTCTTCTCATTTGTGTCCCTTGGCTTGAAGTAACCTGTTTGTTTCCCTCATTCTGAATTCAGGAGCAGATGGACAATGAAGCAGCTATCAATCAGACTAAACTGCAGCTACAAATGTGTATCAGTGAAGAAGAGGAGGAGGAGGAGGAAGAAGAAGAACAGGAATCGGATTCCTAAAGTGGGGCATACAGCAGTCTGACTACCCTTCCCCACCTCCCACTCAGGAACCTCCCTGTTTTCCATTTAAAAAAAAATATGACTGTACGAGACTTTGCCTGGTGCTGCAGAGATCCGGCTGTACTAAGAAATGCAACAGCATTTCGCAAAGCCTTCCAAAAGTGAAGATAAACTGTTGGTAGGAATGTGGTGTTGATTCATAACTATGTAGCATGTTTTATCCTTAACACACAAACACACTCTTGGAGCCAAGTAGCATTCAGGAGATGCCAGGACACAGCTCTCAAAGCAATAATTTCTCCATGAAACATCTATGGCTGGTAAAAATGATAATTCTAAACAAACGGCAGCAGCAAAACCACATTAGGTAAAACTGTTCAAACTATAAAACAAAGGAAAAAAGAACTAATCCAGGACTCTGTGCATGTAGCTATTTGGTGGGTTTGCTGTGGCATAAAACCACTACTGATAATGATATCTAACCATCTTTTGTTCGTTGTATAAACCTTTGAACACATCATTAATTGTCTGCAAGTAATATTAGAAGGGATGTGGTGACGCTGCAGGTTAAGCCACAGAAGCCTCTGTGCTGCAAGGTCAGAAGACCTGCAGTCGTAAGATTGAATCCACGTGACGGAGTGAGCTCCTGTTGCTTGTCCCAGCTCCTCGCCAACCTAGCAGTTTGAAAGCATGTTAAAAATGAGAGTAGATAAATAGGTACCATCTCGGTGGGAAGGTAAAACGGTGTTCCCTAGTCACACTGGCCACGTGACAACACAAACTGTCTACGGACAAACGCTGGCTCTATGGCTTGGAAACGGGGATGAACACCATGCCCTAGTGTTGGACATGGCTGGACTAAAATGTCAAGGGCAACCATTACCTTTAATATTAGAAAACAACTGGTTTTTATTTTTTTTGGTGCTTCCCTTCATAAGGGTCCTGTGAGAGTCCAACAAGTTTCATCCAATTATTGTATAATAATTATTTTTTCATCTTTTTTTGTGAAAGTTTTCCTGAATGGGGTGGCCCAATTATTCTCACTCGCCAACACTGTTTGGCCACTTGTAACCTTTGCTGCAGGGTCAGAATACCAGCAGTCGTAAGATCGAATCCACGTGATGGAGGGAGCTCCCGTCACTTTGTCCCAGCTCCTCGCCAACCTAGCAGTTCAAAAGCATGTAAATGCGAGTAGATAAATAGGGACCACCTCGGTGGGAAAGTAAACAGTGTTCCGTGTATAGCCGCGCTGGCCACGTGACAACGGAAACTATCTTCAGACAAAACGCTGACTCTACGGCTTGGAAACAGGGATGAGTACCGCCCCTAGAGTCACTGTAATTAGGTTTAGGGTAAGCAATGAGTCTCTTACCTTAAATTCCTTAGCCTGAAGCCATATTCTGCTGTAGGGTTACGAATGTGGCTGTGCCCAAGTGAGACAGGGAATGTTTGTAGCAGTGGCTTCTAGCATAATGCGGAGCTATCCTTCCCTTTGTTTGGTCATCATAGCCTCGGAAGGAGGAGGAACTGCTGCGTCATCACAACAGCCTTGCGGTTGACAAAGTGAGTAGCACTGGTCATGTTCCTAATGGTTTTCCTTCCATGTGCAGGCTTTAGTGGCTGTCTCCTGTTTTGCCACTTACAGGCAAAACGCTCTTAGACCTGGAAGTATTAGGGAGTTTATTTGGGCAGGTCCCTGTGTGGTGTCTGCTGAGAGTCGCATGCACCAGCTCACCAGACTCCCAGGCTGAGAGGAGCATCGGCTACCGCAGGACGAGCCTGTTTTAGAAGGTCCTCCCTTTGTGTCCCTGGCTAGAAGTGGAGAGGACCAGTGAGGTCGGGGGGCGGAGGCCGTAGAGACCAAGGCGAGAGGCACACCCACCCTTTCATTACAAATGCTTCGAGCTGCAAGCAGCACTTCCTTAAAAAAAAAAGCAGTTCCCTGGAGTAAATTCATGATATATTTATTAGTGTAAGATGAAATTGCTCAACATCTGAAAGAATAAAATGATTAAAAGAATTTTCAAACACAAAGTCTGCACAGTTTTTCATATCAAACATCAGCTGATATAGAAGGGAACCGATACTGAGGCATTTGGAAAAAAAACAATTTTGACCATGGCTGAGGGTTACTCCTATCTCTCATTCTCAAAATACAAATCTCAACTGAGAGAAGTGCACCACTAATTCCAAAATATCTAACCGACACTGGAAAAAATAAATAGAAGTGCCAACAGATTTCTTTATGTTGACAAGAGGAGGCTTTGCTGAGGTCCTGCTCACATTACCAAGAGTTCATTGTAAAAAGCTCAGAACAGTGACTGGAACTCGGATTTCGGATTCATAGCAGCTAACACATGCTCGGGGAGAGGCCTGTTCGAAGCATCCCTTACCACGTCGCTTGAAACTGACTAAGCAAGACTGAAAAAGTACCACCAAGTTACAAATGCTTCATGTCAAAACAACCTAGGTAAGGGGGTAGGAAGGCAGTAGCTCCAGCCAGATTTCCCATTGCAAAAGGGTATCCAGCATTTACTCCAAATCGGCATACCACTAACTTAAAGCATCACATGTTTGGTCAGTTAACAAAGTAAGTAATCAAAACACAACAGCTGTCATTTTAGAATCTGAAAGAGAGAGAGAGAAAGAGGTTGGCACAGAAAAATAATTTGGCACATGCTAAGTAGAGAGAGGTGTTTTTCCTTAAATGGGATGGGGGAAATGCACTTTTTAGTAGACAAGAAGCTTTGAAGAAACAGGACCAAAACAGCGTTGCTTTAAATAGCTAATAGGAGGAAGGACCCAAATGCCAATCCACCAAGCGCCCTTGGGTCTTCTGTGGGGCTCCCTGGTCAACCCTCTCCTTGGAATGATGGTTGTGTAGCAGCAGCACTTGGTGGATTCTCCGCATCCTTGTTTGATTGTCAGACTCCGCCAGCGTGGGTCGGGGTACTAGGCTGGTTAAGGCCAATGGTGGAACACAGCCAGCCTGCAAAATCCACTTCTTCTGCTTCGGATCTCTTGATGAACGTGTGGACCTGAAGGAGGCCAAAGAATAAAGTTACCACCACCCCAAAGAAAAACAGGGCAGAGTTCCTAACTGCGTGCTGGCTCCAAGGCAAGGAAGGCCTGTCGTAGAGTGGCACAATGCTTTCCTCCTTACTTCCTTGTGGCCACTGTTGTTGCACACTGTTGCGCAGCACACAGAGAGCCAGAAGTGTCACTAAAGCGGCGGTTGTGGGCTTTTTTGGGCTCTTTGGCTGTGTTCTGAAGGTTGTTCTTCCTAACGTTTCACCAGTCTCTGTGGCCGCCATCTTCAGAGGACAGCACTGTCAGAGAGACCAGCCACAGAGACTGGCGAAACGTCAGGAAGAACAACCTTCAGAACACGGCCAAGAGCCCGAAAAACCCACAACAACCATTAGATTCCGGCCGTGAAAGCCTTCGCGAATACAATGTCACTAAAGCCCTTCTTTTTTTGTTCATGTCAGAAACAACACAGTCTCATTAACAGAGACAGCAGATACCGTATTTTTTGCACCATAAGACACACTTTTTTCCCACTAAACAGGGGGGTGGAAAGTCTGTGCGTCTTATGGAGTGAAGAAAACAGATTATATTTTCCTGTTTTCTTCTCTTAAAAAATTGGTGCGTCTTATGGAAAGGTGCGTCTTATGGTGCGAAAAATACGGTAATTGTTGCCCAACAACAGGCAACATCAAGAACACTGAGGGCAGCTAACGTTAAGTCTTCTAATGGTCCATATTGAGAGGAGTACAGAGTACACTGACAGAGGTGTCAAGTGGCTGGTTTCTTCTTCTGCACTCACAAAAGACTGTATATCTTGAGGGGAAAACCCAATTTTCTTAAGTTCAGATTGGTCCTATCCACTCTAGCCTTTAGCCCGAGTAACCCAGTGCTGGAGAGGGCTAGTTCTGTCTTTCCACATTGTAGTCCTAGCACTCTCTGCTGTTTCTTTGAGATTCATCGATATTCGAACCAACCTTTTTCTTGATTTTAATCTCGGAGGGATGGGATGGGAGACAAAGTGTGGAGGGCACAAGGAAAGCTCAGAGAAAGAATCAGAACAGGTAAACTGAAAAATTAGGGTTCCATTTACCATAAGCTGCTTTAAATCCGCCCTCTCTGCTGGATTCTTGATCAAGCTGTACAAAAAAGAACAGAGGGAGCCATTATTGCGCGTTCCAGTTCTCTCAAAATCTGATCAAAATGATAGCAGAGGCTGCTCCTTTTGCCTAAGACCTGGCACCCTATTGCCTGCAACAGCTCTCCATAGCATGAGCTGCATGGCTTTCATTCATTTAACCGGGTTGGAGCAAGACCTCCCCGGAATGCCAGGTTGTACCACGTTATAAACTAAGGGCAAAGCTGTGCCAGTTTGGTGTGTGAGCCGGAAAATCCACAAACATCTTGATCCAGCCAACTTGTTTTGAATTGTTTTCAAAGAAAGGAAATACATCTTTCTTTTCTTTCCTTCCCCATTCATACTAGCGCTCTTAGAATTCCTTTTAAAAAGGGAAAAAAATCCTGGGGGGAAAAACTCCTCAGGAGTTGAACTCACCATTTGTTCACAAAGTCCTGGAATTCTGGACTAAAGACCCCACTGGGAAGCTTGGGAGGAGGCTGCCGGGTGACATTACGAAGAGATGGATGCAAACAGGAATCAACGTTAACTTGTGGCATTTTCATTGCTGTATAATACTTATTATTATAAAATACTTCTATTCTAATACATCAGCTCAACAAGACAAAAAAGTATGGCAGATGATGCTATTGACAGGCAGAGATTCAATATTCGTGGGGTTCTTTGTAGGAGAGAAGGATCAGGTTTATTCCCACATGCAGCAGCAGAGGTAAAAGCCTAAGCTGAATTTTTAAAAGCAGAGATAGACTGCCAAACCACCCTGTTCTTGTGCCTTTTAAATATTAAATGTTAGCTGCCTTTTGTGTTGCTGTACTAACAGGCATCTATCCTTGCAGGCTGCTGATGCCATCGGTCAGGGACCTGACGGCAAAATTTTGAAAACTGGCTTTATTTCAGAATGGCAGACAAAACAAAAGCAGTTGTCAATCATCAGCAGAAATGTAGAAAAGCTACGAGGTAAAAGCCCGTGCATAGAGGTATACAACCGTGACTCTAAAATCAGAAGCCCAGAAAAGGAGATCACACAGCTCTCGATCCTGTGCTGTCCCCTCAATCAGGACATGGGAGGCTGAATCACAACCGGATAGGTAGGTGCAATCAACAGGGTCATAACTAACTCTGCAGAATTTAAGTCATTTGCAGCCTTGCTTGGTTTAGGGATACCAGAGAATAACGGCTGCCAGAACAATATTCTGCGGCAGTCGGAAGGGGTCTTTTGCATCTCAGGTGCAAGTTGACAAATCGCTTCAAACGGGCAAAATCAGCAATTGTCCTGATTGGGGAGAGCAGCAGTTGTTAGTAGAAAAGAATGTAGTGGTGTACCCTTAAATGTGAAATGTGACACAAGCTAGCTTACCTCATTGACTATATAATCTAGGAGTTCGAAGATAGCCATTGGTGGTCTGCTATCGGAACCGTAGGCTGAAAAAGCCGTAGCAGAAGGTTATAAATCGCAAGAGAGGTTATAAACTAACAACGTGCTCTGTACCATTTGTAACTTTTCTTCTGCTAGTACTAGTTATTAAAACTGCTTTAGCAGGTTCAAACAGAGAGACAACAATTTGTTGTTGTTGTTAGGCACCCTTCAGTCTCGAAAGACTATGGTGACGTGCTCTGACTTGGAACAGTGTCTAGTGTGGCTGAGGAGGCCAATTCGAGAGTGACAATCTCTTCCACACTTTAAAAAAAACTACAACCCTGCTCCAGATGGCTTGGAAATTCATTCCCCTTTGTTTTCAGAAGGTGAGAGGAGAAGCGGGTATTGTGATGCTATGACAAGCATTACACTGGACAGAGGCCAATGTCGTAAGCTATACTCCCCCTACATTTGTCTCCACTTAAAGCCAGATAATAATTGATAAAAAAAATTCATATGAAAGGAGCACTGCGTTTTTGCACTTAATTACTACCGCATATACTCGAGTATAAGCTGACCCGACTATAAGCTGAGGCACCCAATTTTACCACAAAAAACTGGGAAAACTTATTGACTCGAGTATAAGACGAGGGTGGAAAATGCAGCAGCTACTGGTAAATTTCAAAAATAAAAATAGATACCAATAACATTACATTAATTGAGGCATCAGTAGGTTAAATGTTTATGAAGATACTGCCCTTCTGTATTCTTTACATTTCACTGTTTGTCTGTGATACAGCCATCCTGGAGCATGTGAAGGACAGCTGGCAGGACTTCACACGCCACACACAAGATTGCTGGCTTACACACTTGAATCCCACAAGATGCTGGCCCAGTTATTTGCTTCTAGTTTAAAAAAAAAAAAAAAAAACATAAAATTCTGCTTCAGAGTTCTGAAGAAAGAACGCCGGGCCTTATTTTAGAGAACGGCCACTCCTGGTGGCTTTCAGAAGCAGTGATTTTGCTTCTCCCGCAAGATAGGGAAGGGCCCAGGGGCAAAAACTGCCTTGTGAGTTCATGTGGAACCCAGAAGCCATGTACAATCATACCCCAACCTCAGAAAACACTCTTCCTTTCTAGCCCCCGCACGTAGCCAAAGTTGCCTTACCACTCATGGGACGGCCTGGTGTTCTTTGCCTGGGCGACGTCTCCGAGATCGGCGAGTCAGCCCCAATGGGGCACCCAAACATGAGCTCCAGCTCCTTCGAATCTGGTGGGGGAATCGGGTATCTGCCAATAGCCATTTCTACCAGCGAGAGCCCCATGCTCCAGATATCCGACTGCACCGAATAGTGAGTCCCCTGTAGTCTTTCTGGCTACATGCAGAAAATGACAACAACAACAACAACAAAAATGAAAGCAAGTAAAACTCTGAGGGGCAGCAGAAATTTGCAACATGGTCTAGGGAACATTTCATTCAGCCGTAACCTGGGAAGTATGACAAGGGAAGCAAAAGGGAGGGAGAAGCTTGACTCTACATGTTGTCTCAGGTACTCTTTCTGTTTTGGGTTTTCTGCTTCACCCAAAGCCACCCACCCACCCACCCACCCACCCCTAAATAGCTAACAATTTGGTTTGGAAGCCTGTAGGATGTGCAGATCTTCAAGGGTGACTGAGCTGCTGAACATTCCACAAATACCAACATGTTTAAAAAATATTTGCTATTGGTGTACTATCTATTAAATCTCCCCCAACAAAGAAAACTGTGTAACCATCTGGCTTCCACAACCATTTTTAGCATCTCCTATTAAAACTGACCCTGAAATGAATAGGTACCATTTCTATCAAGGGGTGTCTCTGTACAAGGCAGATACACCAGAGTCAGAACTACGATTCCACACTCCTACCCACCTTGCGCTTGGAAGTTCAAAGACCACAGAGGTTCCTTGCAAGGTCTGATCCCAGAAATGTCAATCCTGACTACAGCATTTCTGGGTCGAAAGCAGCTTGTGACAACTGCACACACCTTATTCTGCTGCAGGGCTAGCAAAAGACATCAGCATGCATCACAGAAAAAAATCTACATGCAAATTGGGACTGCACAAATTCCTATCCCATAGCGTTGCCTGCATAAGAGGCATTTCTGCTGTGGACGATCTCAACCATCTGTACTTACGGACATGTACGACCGTGTGCCCACAAAGGAGTTTGCCATTGAATCTATCAGTTGTCCACTGACACCAAAATCACAAAGCTTGATCTCCCCTCTAGAGTTTACCAAAATGTTGGATGGCTTAACATCTGGGAGGGAAAAAAGAAGAAGGTGAATGGAGGATATATTTTTAATTTTATTTAAGGCCTTTCAGCCCTGCCTTTGATCTCTGAAGTTCCCAGAGTGATTACAATGAAATGGGAGAATTGAGCCACAAAAAGGAACCAAAAAAAAAAAAAAAAGAGTGAAGGGTGACATGCTCCCTTTCTTCTTAATCTCTTTTCTACTTCCAAAAACACTCATTTTCCTTTGATAGCAAAGAGGGCAGAATGTCCCCGGGATGATCTGGGGAGCAGCATGGTCACCTCACAACCTCTGGGAACAGGTTTTCCAGCTGTGCTGCAAAGAAACCCCACCTTACCCATGATGTTTGTTTTTAAACAAGTCACCGATACACACAACAAGTTGTGTATGGAATGTGCACCTTGTTTGTCACCAAAGTAGTACAGTATTTGGATGACGTTTCTGGGAGCACTAACTGGTTTTCAGACAAGTCACAGAATCCCCCACACATAATTGGTTTAATGAGGAAGAGGTTTGGGTTGTTGTTTTTTTTTAAAGAGCCTTTCCCGCCTCTACTGCCACCCCACCTCACCAAATTCTGGAGGTGCAGCAAGAGTTGTTGTGACAAGGGATGCAGGAAGACCCTCAAGGATCCACAAAAACATTTGGGGAGTGAGTGTTTAGCCCTGCACTACAGTAGCATAGTACAGGTTATACAAGTATAATAATAATAATAATAATAATAATAATAATAATAATAATAATAATAATAATAATAATAATAATAATAATAATAATAATAATAATAATAATAATAATAATAATAATAATAATAATAATAATAATAGTGTGCCATCAAGTCAATTGTTTCTGACAAGCTGGATTCCGAAGAGGCAGAGGAACTCGAGACCAAATTGCTAACTTGCGCTGGATTATGGAGAAAGCCAGAGAGTTCCAGAAAAATATCTACTTCTGCTCCATTGACTATGCGAAAGCCTTTGACTGTGTGGACCACAGCAAACTATGGCAAGTTCTTAAAGAAATGGGAGTGCCTGACCACTTTATCTGTCTCCTGACAAACCTATATGTGGGACAGGAAGCAACAGTTAGAACTGGTCATGGAACAACTGAGTGGTTCAAAATTGGGAAAGGAGTACGGCAAGGCTGTATATTGTCCCCCAGCTTATTTAACTTATATGCAGAATACATCATGCGGAAGGCTGGACTGGAAGAAACCCAAGCCGGAATTAAGATTGCCGGAAGAAATATCAACAACCTCCGATATGCAGATGATACCACTCTGATGGCAGAAAGTGAGGAGGAATTAAAGAACCTTGTAATGAGAGTGAAAGAGGAGAGTGCAAAAAACGGTCTGAAACTCAACATCAAAAAAACTAAGATCATGGCCACTGGTCCCATCACCTCCTGGGAAATAGAAGGGGAAGATATGGAGGCAGTGTCAAATTTTATCTTCCTGGGCTCCATGATCACTGCAGATGGAGACAGCAGCCCTGAAATTAAAAGGCGCCTTCTTCTTGGGAGGAAAGCGATGACAAATCTTGACAGCATCTTGAAAAGCAGAGACATCACCTTGCCAACAAAAGTCCAAATAGTCAAAGCTATGGTTTTTCCTGTCGTGATGTATGGAAGTGAGAGCTGGACCATAAAGAAAGCAGACCGCCGAAGAATTGATGCCTTTGAATTGTGGTGCTGGAGGAGGCTCTTGAGAATCCCCTGGACTGCAAGGAGAACTAACCTATCAGTTCTAAAGGAAATCAACCCTGAATGCTCACTTGAAGGACAGATCCTGAAGCTGAGGCTCCAGTACTTTGGCCATCTCATGAGAAGAAAAGAGTCCTTGGAAAAAACCTTGATGTTAGGAAGGTGTGATGGCAAGAGGAGAAGGGGACGACCGAGGATGAGATGGCTGGACAGTGTCTGCGAAGCAACCAACATGAACCTGACACAACTCCGGGAGGCAGTAGAAGACAGGAGGGCCTGGCGTGCTCTGGTCCATGGGGTCACGAAGAGTCGGACACGACTAAACGACTAAACACACACACATCAAGTCAATTCTGACTTGCAGTGACCCTTCTCCAGCATTTCTAAACAAAGAATACAGTGGTGCCCCACTTAACGATTACCCCGCTCCACGACGAAATCGCTTAACGATGAGGTTTTTGCGATCGCAATACCAATCACAAAACAATGTTTAAATAGGGAAAATCTGCTTGACGATGATCGGTTCCCTGCTTCGGGAACGGATTCTTCGCTTTACGACGATCAAAACAGCTGATTGTCAGGTTCTCAAAATGGCCACCTGCTGTTCAAAATGGCTCCCCACTGTGTTTAGGGCGGATTTTTCGCTTTACAGGCACCGGAAAATGGCTGCCCCATGGAGGTTCTTCACTGGACGGTGAGGTATTTCGCCCATTGGAAGGCATGAAGCAGTTTTCAATGCATTTCAATGGGATTTTTACTTTCGCTTGACGACGATTTCGTTCTACTGCGATTTTGCTGGAACAGATTATCATCGTCAAGCGAGGCATCACTGTACTCAGAACTGATTTTTAGTTCTCTGCTTCTGGGAGCATCCTGGGACTGTGCAGCTTGCCCAAGGCTACACAGGCTGGCGCTTCTCCCTGGAGGCAGAGTTTGGGAATTGAACTCCCAACCTCTGGCTCCACAGCCAGATATCTCACTCACTGCCAGCTTGTCCAGGTATAGTAGAGCTTTAGCAGGAATTCCATTCATCTAATATCTTAACTTTGTGATAGAGCAAAGACATGAATAATGATCTTCCCCAGTTGAAAATAATTCCTACAAGTGATCTTTGGGAGTGTGGTTTTTGCCCTACGATGCACTTGTCGTGAAATGAATAATGGAAAGCACTAAAGGAATGAAGGGAAGAGGTTATGTCCCAGTGTGGAAGTGTGTGTAATAAAAGCCTGTGGGAATGAAGCAAAGAATTCTTTCATTGAGTCTGAAAACCTGTCTTGAACAAGGAAAACACCAGGATCTTCATGAATCAAAAAGAAGTCTTCAGATGTGCTGAGGACAGATTCTTCTGACCTTGCATCTCTGCCAGTGGTGTTCTCTGTTGAATGGGTCATATGTTCCTCCTGTATATCTGCTCTTTGCCCACGGTCTTCCTCTCTCTCTCTAACCCACCTCACAAGACTATTGCAAAAGGCTAATGGGAGAGAAGCTATGTACTGAGCTCCTTGGAGGATGTTTGGAACACATAACCAGTGATGCGTGCAAGTGGTGTATGCCAACATCTTTCATGCATTCAGTGAGACAGCAGTTCACCTACTCAGAGTTCACAGACATTTGTAATAGCCTGAATCATAACACCACTCCTGAGAGCATGACAATGGGAGCAGGGAGATTGCTACCTTGCAAGTAGAGATCTAGTTCAACAGATAGATAAGTAAATGCCAAATAGAAACCAAGATCTTAGAATCTCCTCACCATTGACAAGAAGCTTCCTTAGACTGAGTCAGCCCACTTGTCCATTGAGCTCGACATTTTCTGCACTGGCCAGCAGTAGTTACCCAGGGTTTCTGGAAGGATTATTTTGTATTGTTTTGACCTGAGGTCATCTGCATGGAAAGCCTGTAATTTTCTGCCCCTCTCAAGTGACAAGCTTTGAAAGCTACTATGTCATGGAATAATAAACCAAAGCAAATTAGTTGAAAGGGATCCCACTTTCCATAAACATGTGGAACACATGGATGCTGGTAGCCCATTGCTTATTGTACCCCATTAATCAATTTAAGATGCACTGAAACTTTTAATTTTTGCAGAAGTAAAGGTTCATTGGAAAAGAGAGGTGGTTGTCTGAATCCAGCCATCATGAGCATGCTCCTATAAATATATTCTGACTTCCTTAAATGAAGGCTGCCGGTATCCAGGCAACTGAAAACTCACTATTTATGAATGCTCAAGCACTCGAAGCAATTCCTTTCATCTTTTCTACTGTAGGCGTAGGACACCACTCTGTAGAACAGAGCACTTATCTAGTCATTAGCAGTGCATTAAGCCTTATGAAGTAGGCAGACTTATCTGCAAATCAATTTTGCCAGTACAGAGAAAAGAAAAAGAAAAAAGGTGGGGGGAGAGGAAATATACACTCAGTGATGGAGAGTTCAAGGGAACAGAAGAAGCAGACACCTCCTCACACGTTTACTTGTGAAATGAGAAATAGGGGAACAGTAATGTCTAGAAGCCACAGGCTCTTCTCCACTTCCACTTTTACACTTTCCTTCTCCACTTCCACTTTTACAAAATCATCTCTGTGGGTGCCGTATAAAAAGAGTCCAAAGATGCTTCCTGAGAGGTAGCCTAGCCGTGCTCATCTACTACAGCACCTAAGGATGCTGATTCTTGTCCTTGAAATGGGAACATTCCTCCCCTCATAGTGCAGCCAACCTCCCTTCCCTCACCTTAGACCCTCCACTGATTCTGTGCACTTGAACTAATGCTTGAGTACAAAATTACTCCTCCCTGGACACTCAGACCAAACACACAGCTTAGGAAAAACATCACCTTTCTATGCTACAACTAAGAACTGACTAAACAATACGGCTACCTATGATGGTGGCTGAGAAATACTGGGATTATACAGTCGAAAAAGGTACACTTCCAGTCTCTGACCCTGTGTCACTCAAGTCTTGTGCTTAGCAACACATTTCCAAGATGGGGTAAATGGCAGCAACAAAATGGCCAGGAAAAAAACAACATATTACCATGGACCCCAAAAACTTCTAATAAGCCCCTCCACTGAGACAGATGAGAGCTAGGAGCTCAGTCAGTATCGCCCAACTGAGGACATCTTTTAAATGTTAAAATTAAATTAAAACATTGATATAAATTTATGGAGAGAGCCTAGCATGTCTACTGGGTTCCGAGGCAGAGGCCTGTGACGGACAGGTTGACTGAAGAGCCTCCGAAAGACATCTCAGACAATCCGACTCCAGCACCTCAACAAACTCTGATGTAAGACTTATTATCTTCAAATGCTGGGGCTTATCAGGGATGTGGTGGCGCTATGGGCTAAACCGCAGAAGCCTGTGCTGCAGGGTCAGAAGACCAGCAGTCGTAAGATCGAATCCACGCGACGGAGTGAGCTCCCGTCGCTTGTCCCAGCTCCCGCCAACCTAGTGGTTCGAAAGCATGCAAATGCAAGTAGATAAATAGGGACCACCTCGGTGGGAAGGTAACAGCGTTCCGTGTCTAAGTCGCACTGGCCATGTGACCACGGAAAGATTGTCTTCGGACAAATGCTGGCTCTATGGCTTGGAAACGGGGATGAGCACCGCTCCCTAGAGTCAAACACGACTGGACAAAAATTGTCAAGGGGAACCTTTACCTTTACCTTTTTATCAGATGGGGCTGAGGGTAGTTGAGTCTGAAGGGGGCGAGCAAATTGGCAGACAAGGCTTTCTTTCCGTTTTCTCAAGTTGAATGAAACAAACAAGAAGAGGGCTAGAGGTGCTTTGTGTTGTTGTTTAGTCGTTTAGTCCTGTCCGACTCTTCGTGACCCCATGGACCGGAGCACGCCAGGCCCTCCTGTCTTCCACTGCCTCCTGGAGTTGGGTCAAATTCATGTTAGTAGCTTCGATGATACTGTCCAACCATCTCATCCTCTGTCGTCCCCTTCTCCTCTTACCCTCACGCTAATAAAAGCAGACTAGCTTTTGGTAAGGAGCTCCCTGACTGAAAAGTTATGGCAGATTCTGAACTCCCTGCGAACAAACACACTGAATCTTTGTACCTTGTGCAAAATAATTTTTTTTAACATTTTATGCCACCTTTTCCCAGTAAAAGGACTCAAGGGACTCACCCATTGTTAAATTGTAAATATGTCTCTTTAAAAAGAATAACCACTTGCCACCATATCCCTTGTCAAGCATTTTAAAAAAGACTTCACTTTCCCTTCTAGCACCAGCCATGGTTTATGCTTCTATTTAAGTCAGGGTTTGTTTATCTTAAGAAAACCCTTTAAAGCTTAAACATTATCGGCTTCAGCTGGTTTACCATCTCACCATGACTGAAAGCAGTATTATTAGTCTCTAAATTTTAAGGAGTGTGTAAATTAGAGGTTGCTCCCAATCTTTGTCACATGGCCAACCTCCCTTATTCAGAGAGAGAGAGAAAGAGAGAGAGAGAGAGAGAGAGAGAGAGTGCCACCTGGCTCTGAGAGGAACAGGCTGTATCTGGTCCTCCAGATGCTGCTGGACCACTGACTTCCATCATCCCTATAACTCAGTCCATGGTGACAGATGACGGAAGCTTCAATCCATCAACGTTTGGAGGGCCACGATATCCCAACTGCTGCCTTATAACGATGTTATCTGACACTCCTGAAGTGCAGTGAGGGCTCCCTAAGAAAGCTGATTGGCTTGAGTTCAAACCCTCACAAGGTGGGACGTTGCTGTGCCTTTCACAGACACGGACCACAGTACAAATAAGGACATCCAAGTTCTTTATGAGATGGAGCGGAAATTTCAAGTCAGGACCAAACATGTGTGGAAAGACAAGGGCCACTGAAAGCTGCCTTACGCTGAGGCAAACTTTTCGGCCATCTAGCCCAGGACGGTCAGCGTTGACCAGCTAAGACTATTGAGGAGATTCCTTTCAAGCCCGATCTGGATCTAGCACCAGAAAAGAGACTAATGACAAAATGAAGAAGGAGCAGTTAAGTCTCTGTTTAGCAGGACTTCAACATGGCAAGTCCTTAAAGGAAGAAGTGCAGTAGTTTTAGATGCCCTTAGCTTTCCTACTGTGTTTCCCCAAAAATAGGACAGGGTCTTATATTAATTTTCACTCAAAAAATGCATTAGGGCTTATTTTTCAGGGGATGTTTTAATTTTTTTATGTACAACACTCTACATTTATTCAAATAGTCGTGTCATCTTCTGGTTGCTGCACAAGAGTGGAAGGGCAGGCTTTCACTTAACTGGGGCTTATTTTGGGGGTAGGGCTTATATTACGAGCATCCTGAAAAATCGTACTGGGGCTTACTGTCAGGTTAGGTCTTATTTTCGGGGGAAACAGGGTATTAGCTCTTCTACTCAGTTCCCATCCAGGTTATCTCGGATGCAATCTTTAGCAGCTGCTTCCTCTGACCTCCCTCAGTCTTGCTGCCATCATATCCCAATGTTTTATGGCTGCCAAAGAAGCTGGCTGAGAGCTTAAGTACATGCAGTCAATTAGCCTAATGCAACTATACCGTCCGATGGCTCCCTTGCCAGCACCTAGATTGAAATGCTACTCCAGTTATTTATGGTCCTCAAAGAAAACAGGCTCCCCTCCCCATCATCACGACACTTTCTTTCAGGTGGCCAGGCAGTATTTCATTCTTATTTTCATCCAGGAGGTTCTTCTGCGCAAATCTCTCCACCTAGAAATTGTGGACTCAGCTTATCGGCTGCTATGGTAACTCCTGGGTTACTCAAGGTTGGGGAGGAGTCTGTATATGCCTTAAATCTCTGCATTTGCTCTCCAGAGTGGGTGTCCCCACTCCACCTACGTACATAACTTTCACACCTTCCTAACTAAACACATCCACAATCACCTTAACAGTCCTTCCCCCACGCCCAATCAGTAGCTCAGACTTCACACTTTGTCTGGGGTCAAAGTAAGATGCAAATACATTTTAATCCATTTCAGCAGAGGTTTTTTTTTTTTAATTTAGTAAGACTCTCCTCCCCTGTCCAGTTCAGTGGGATTAATTCTCAAGCCCTGTTCCCCAGACCTCTCAACAAGATGGTTGCAAAACAGGTAATTCAATGAACGGATCTGAGTCATTTCTAGGGTGGAATGTGCTGATCTCCCTAATGTGTAGGGACACAAGGACAACCTTACTTGTGGGGAAGGAGAGACAAAACCGCAAATGGAAAACAACTGGCCTGCAAGCAGCTAAAAGTGCACCGAGGAAGATAAAACAAAGCAGTTCGAATCCAGGATTAGAATCCCAGAAGATAATCCAGGAGAGAAGGAGGGGCTCTTTAAGCAAACATGCGCACACGCACGCACACATTCATGCACAAAGAGAGAGAGAGAGATTTCTTATCCTTTTTACCTCCTCTTCATCTGAACTCTCTACCTTCATTGATTTTTCACTGCCCAAATATCCAATAATGGCTGGCAGGAAGAGACAGGCTGATGGGAACGCTGTCAGAACACGGACATTTGAAAACAGCATGTCCTAGTTTTGTAAACATCAAAGCGCCATCGACTCCTGAGGAGCTGCAAAGGGGTTGCGCTGAGGCACGACCTCTGCTGCCTGCCCTGTTGGTAAACTGGTACAGGAGGGAAACGTCACATTGCCTTTGGAATTGGGGGGGGGGGCAGGAATTAGCTTTAAAATACAGTATATTCATTGTGTGGAACTGCATGTCTTTCAAAGGACACAAACAATCTTGCTTGCAATAACACGTACAGGCCCCTTCACCATCTCCACAGACACTTCCGAACAGTTGAAGCATCACTAAACATCGGGACGAGATTGAAAACCGTGGAGGAGCCAAAGATCTATTATATTTCAGCAGCACTGCACAAATGTGTACTGTATTACATAAAACTTGAAACTGACCCATTTCCTGTTTTTTTCCTCCTAATTTATAGGCCCTTCATAAATCCGAGGCCCTAAATCGGGGGTGCCAAAGTGCAGCCTGTGGGCCACAAGGGGTTCGCAATACCTTTTCTGAGGTCCCTACTTCCCCCCTCAACGAAAGTCTGGCAGCGGTGGAGCAAATTAAAATCTTGCCACAAAGCCAGGCACAAACCTCTTAAAACAAAACTGGAAATAGTATTCTGGGAAGGTGGGGTATCTTTTTTTTAATCCTGTCTTTACTCCACAGAAATATGCACGATTGCTCCTGATACGGCAAGTGAGGTTGACAGGTCCAGAACTGAACCACACTCTCCCAGCCCAGCAACAACCTTCTGCTCTTGAGTAGATTGCACGAGCTAGCTTTAGAAACCACATTTTCAAATATTTTACAGGAATACAATATTCAATATTTTGGTTAAGCTAGAGACAGACTGAGCAACAGAACAGCAAACGTCAACCAGCACAGATGCTCTGAAGAGAAATATCTGTTCACTTCAGTCTCATATACAGACACACCACTCACACATTTCTAGAAATAGACTAAATAAGCAAAGGCATTTTAATAGACTCAAACAGGAACGCAGATTGAAACATTCTTACCTCTGTGCATTATCTTATGTTTTTCTCTCAAATATGTTAGACCTTTTATGACCTGTAACCCAAAACAGAACTTTAATCAAAACAATAATATTGGAAATGAAACATCAGTTCAAGGAAACTGTAATATTTCTCTTCAGTTGGAGGAGATATTCTTTTGGACAGACTGTCCTGCTTTGCTTTACTTATACATATGGATTATGATGCACAGAGAACTCTGGAATCGTGGTGGAGATGGGGAATGATTTGGTTGCACTTTATTATTATTACTACACCCAAAATATCACTTTTCAAAAGAAAAAGGTAACAGTACTTGCCTGGAAAACACACACACACACACACACACACACACACACACCACCACCACCACCACACAAAAATGACCTCGTTTGTGTGTTCCTAAATTTTTTGGAGACTGGAGGGTTATTGGGCTGGTGATATCAGAGGCAAGACAAATACGCAGAGGAAAGAAAGGCCCCTTGTTGTCTTCCTCTCCTTTGCACGCCCCGTTTACTCTAAGCTGAATCATGAGTCTGGAGCAGGAATGAGATCGAGTTCTCAGTGGATCCCTGCAATGGCTGCTAAAAGCAGGATTTGCTATGATCAGCAAATGCCTTCATGGGCTGCATCTCCTACATAAAGCTGAAGATCTATTCAAAATGGAAAACCAATGCATTCACCAAAGCACCGTCAGGTAAGCCCACTGCATTCTGTTTGGTCTCAAGGAAACATTTTTTCCAGCAGTCTCTGCCTTCAGGCATGACCTCCTGATGCCAACTGTATTTGAATGCCTCTTTCTGAACACCAAAGCAATATACTTACAGCAATGCTAACTTTGCCCAGAATCTGTTCCGGGATTCTGCCAGCCTTTTTCAGGACTTGATCCAAGGAGCCACCATCCTGATCAAACGGAAAACGTTTTAAAATTCAGTGCATTTGTTGCATTTATCCTCAAAGCGTCAAAAGCCTGATGAAGGGGGTGGGGTGGGTGGGGAGAGACAGCATCTTGATATCTGACCACAGAAAATGAATGGCTGGGCTGCGCCTGTGAGGAACTCAATAGCAAACAGTGGAGATCTAAGTGCAGAGTGAGAGAAACCTTTTGTCTTTTAACACCAAATTGACCACTGGAGTACATGTGTTCCAAGATGACCTGGTCCCTAACTTAGAGGCTGTTCTAAAAGTACAGGCTTTAGAGGTGCCATCTTGTCATTCTTCTCTGAACAGATTCAGTTTCTCTCCCTCAGGGATGTTAATAGGATTCTGGGATGTGTGTTCTCACCTGCGGTCTGGATCTTTAAAGCTTAAGGCCTGTTCAGAGAATGTGAGACTTCCTGTGACCATAATTAACATGTCATTGTCAGAGACTGTCTTCCCAGAGGTCTTGAAAACAGCAATTATAACACTTCTATGTTCCCACCCCACCCTACTGCCTAAGAAGGCTTCCATGGAATGAGAAAATTCAAAACCAGGTTCTACTTCTACTTGATTCTCCTAATATGCTCGCCTTAAGAGATTCTGTTTCCGATACTTCAAACCCCTTGGATACCTTTAATGAAATTACAGCAGCAATTAAGCCTCTCCTTGTCTCCTCTAAACCCCCAAAATATGACTCTTCTTCAGCAGGCGGCTGGTTTGACAAAGACTGTCTAATCCAGAAGCGCGTACTTTTAACAGCCCTCAGAAGACTCCGCAAGTGGGGTTCTACTGCTAACTATTATGCCTTCACTCGATTGAGGAGGGACTACAAAATCCTGCTCAGAAGGAAGAAAGACGAACACACTAAAAAGTCATGGCAGGCCTTATCCTCGGCCGCCTTACACAAGGAACCTGCCAAATTCTGGGCCTTGGTCAACAGAGGTATGAAGTCTTCATTTGAGCCCTTGGACCATCAGATTTCTTCTTCCCAATGGCACCAGCACTTTTCCGCCATTTACCGGGAAAAGGATGATACCAACTCGCTCACTCACTTACTCGAGCTGAATGTCCCCTCACTTCACCTGCTACCTGAATGGGACCCAGTTTCTAAGGAAGAACTAAATGAACTTATTACCGCCATTGCTAACAACAAAGCCCCTGGACCTGACATGCTGCCAGGTGAACTCTTCAAATGTAACCCAGACTGGTGGTCTGATGTTTTATCCAAAGTGTTCTCCTTCATTAACCACTCAGGTGAATTTCCCCCGGTGTGGTTAGACAGTATTGTCTCTCCCATTCACAAAAAAGGATCCAAACTGGACCCAAAAAACTACCGTCCCATAAGTCTTCTTTGTGTGGTTTCCAAATTATACACGAAGTTCCTGCTCCTTAAGCTGGAGAAATGGGCATCAGAGAATTCTATTATCGCTAAAGAACAGGCTGGCTTTCAAAAAGGGAAATCAACGCTGGACCATTCCTTTGTTATCCACCATTTGGTCCGTAAATACACCCAGGCGGGGAGGAAAAAATTGTACGCTGCCTTTGTCGACCTATCCTCGGCCTTTGATACAATAAATAGATCCCGTCTATGGCGGAAACTTGCAGAAACCAATATTGACAAAAGACTCCTCCTTCTTCTTATAAAGCTTCACACAAACACCAATCTCAGAGTTAGACTCGGCCCACATGGTATGCTTTCAGAGGAAATTACTACCGAAAAGGGGGTCCGCCAAGGTTGCTTACTGGCTCCGTTTCTTTTCAACTTTTACATAAACAACATTGTACCTGAGCTCCAAGGTCTCGATTTCTTTCCGCCGACAATTGGGGACATAAAACTTCCAATATTATTATATGCCGATGACATTGCTCTTTTTTCACTCACCCCGGTTGGGCTACGCAGACTACTGGCCAAATTAAGTACCTACTGCAGCCATGAAAAACTAACAATAAATCACGCAAAAACCAAAGTGATGACCTTTGGGAACCATCGCAGAAAACATACCTGGAGGCTTGGCGACTTCCCAATCGAGCAAGTGTCAGCTTTTCGTTACTTGGGTATTATTTTTGGCCCTCATCTTTCCTGGTCAAAACACCTGGACTCAGCAAGGCTCAAAGCCGCCCATGCCATCCAAGCCCTCCTACACTTTACTAGGTCTAAAGGAGGCAACTTGGTTCCCCCCGCTACTGAAATTTTTGCCAAAAAACTGATTCCCCAAATGACCTTTGGGGCCGAAATCTGGGGATACACAAACATTTCGACCCTAGACGCCGCACAGAACACCTTCATTCGTTCCATCTTGTGTGTCCCGCGGAGTACTCCAGCCTCCTTACTTAGGGCAGAAGTAGGCCTTATCTCTGTAGCTGCCACCTGCCATTTAGCACTAGTCCGGTACTGGCATAAACTGTCCCAAATGAATGATACCAGTTTACCTAAGATCTGCTTCAGAGAACAACTGGCCAACCCCTCTCCTAAATCCTGGGTGAGTGCTGTGAAACAAATAACTGACTCCTATGGCATCGACTTAGATTCTTTAACCGCTCTTCCGCTCAAATGTGTGAAAGCTAGTCTCAAGGACACAATTCGCCTTTTTCATATCAGAAGTGACCTTTGCACCATCTCTAGCTCGCCTTATTCCTCTTCACTCCCACTCTATAAGTCAACCTTTGTCATGGAAAATTATTTGACCTGGATAACTACATTCGCCCTTCGCAAGGCCTTCACCGCTCTACGTTTTCAATGTATGCCTTCAAGAGTGTTAGAGGGCAGACACGAGAATCTGCCCTATCATCTAAGAATTTGTCCTTGCCACCTGGGAGAAGTCGAAGACATCACTCACTACCTTTTGAGATGTCCACATTACCACTCCCCTCGATCAAGGTTTTTGGCAAGTTCTCTGACTTCCATCCAAGACAGACCTAATCTCGCCCAGGTCTGTTGGCTCCTGGCTGACATCAACGCCAATACCACCTTAAACGTGGCAAACTTTGCCTTGGCTGCAATTAACATCCGAGCTCGCTTGTTTCCTGTACCTTTGTCTTTTTGATTCCTATTTACGTCTCATTGTATTTGCTTTTTAATTAATTATCTCACCTGCTGCTTTTATTTTATTTTAACGTATTTTAATGACTTATAGTTGATAAATAAACTCTGCTCTTTGTTTGTTTGGCTACATATTCCATGGATGCACTAAAAAAAAATAACACTTCTATTACCTACAATGGAAAAGACCTCTGGTAAAGAAGCCTACAATGGAAAGAACTAGTTATTTGGGTAAGGCTGTTGAAAAGGTGGTCGCTGAGTAACTTCACAGACAACTACAGAGTGCGTTCTTTCCAGTCCAACTTCTGACCTAGCTATGCCACTGAGACAACTTTGGTGGCCCTGGTGGATTCTCTCTTTTGCTATCTGGTCAAGGGAAGAGTCATTCTTGCTAATACTGTCAGATCTCTCAGCAGCCTCTGATATCGGGGAACATTGTCTTGCTGAGGAGACTGGAGAGAGCCCTGAGTTTTGCTAGACCAGTATTGCTTTGCCAAACCCCACAGAACACTCAGTCTGAGGAGACACGACCTCAACCGTGTGACTGCCTCAGCCTTCTTCAGTTGGAAGACTACTGGGCCGCAGGGCAGATGATGGTGCACCAAGAGAACCTCTATTTTGTCCCAGATAACCAGCCTCAAAGGAACTCAAAGCTGGCAAAGCCTGGAATAAGCATTTTATCAGGGTGGTGTTATTCTCATAGACCAGTTTTGTGCCCCCAAGGGTGAGCCTTCTCCTGCGTAACTGAGACACTGCTGCCTCATCTAGTTTTATGATACATGCCAGCGGAGCATGATGATCTAGGATCAGATCCTGGGTGTTTAGAGTTGTTCCATGAACTAACCTGTCATTCAACAGTTTGACTTAGAAAGCTGCATATAGTACATCGTTCACTGACAAGTGCATTATCAGTGTTTATGATCTTGAATAATAAGTCCTAATCTGACAGGTCTCAATCGCCAAGATGGGCAAGGATCCAGAGGACAGGGATAGAGGCCCAATTTCCTAGAAGGTTTCCAACCTCACTAGGTTTTACAGGCAGAAATATATCCAACGCAACATGACTAAACAGCATCCTGCACATCTCTCACTGACTCTGTAAAAAATATGGCAACCAGTCTAGAAAGAGAGGAACTAATTCTGAAGAATGTAATGTGAATTGATTGCAGTGAGCTTCTGAGGCCCCACAGTTATGTATGACGTCTGGAATGCTCTGTGCCAGGCAAACAATCTCACCATTCAGCACACAATGATATACATTACTAAATTGGAATGAGATGTTCAAGCCCAACCAATTTGCTTCTTCTAGGCAGGATTTTATTCTTGAATGTTAAGATAAATAAAGGAATGCAGGAACTGTTTGTATCTCATACATGATCCACGACTTCAGGAAAACTGCAATACAGTAAAAATCGGAACTTATTTATTTTCCTTTCCGTGAAAAAATTAAAATGTAGTCTTTTTTCCTGTTTTTTAACAGAGGTGAGCATTGTTTAAAGGCTGTTCTTGATTTTAAATGGCTGTCTTTTATGAAGAATAAATGTGGCATACACCATTTCCCCTCTTCTGAAGCTCTTAGCAACAGCAGTATTATATTTAACTTGGAAGGGGTGTGTTTGCTTTCTATAACACATTAAATAAGGCCTTGATAAGCCAAGAGAGTTATTTATTCTTATTTACTGGATTCCAAAAGTTTTTTTGTGTTGCTTTAATTGTGTCTGATTCTCTGCATCCTTTTCTTCTTACACGGCTACTTGTGGAACTAATAAATTGATTTAGCCCCTTTCGCATGCCTTCACGTGCATGAAGATCAAACTTCATGAAATCTGGGACAGGATACAGATCCTGATGTTTAAAAAACAGATGGGTGCAGATGGGCAGAATTAGATCAGTACTCTGTTGGCTGCAGAGGATGGTGTTTTGCTTTGCTTTGTTAATTTATTTAAATTTATTCATTACATTTATATCCCACCCATCTAGTGGCAAGCCACAGGTCTGGGCAGTTTATAAAAGTCCAACATATACCCACAACATGCAAGCCAACAATAACATCCAACTCCTTTGTTGCCATTTCTCTGTCTGAAGCCCGTTTTACCCGTGCTACCAACTCTGATGTTTGCCTTGACGGGTAACACACACTTGTCCCTGCGGTTTTATGGACTGTTCTGCAGCTTAAATATGATATGGGGGAAATCATTTCAACTTCTCCAGTGCTTAAGAACCATTTGAAGGCTTCTCCAGATTTCTTTTTAAGAGATACCTAAAGAATCAAAAGATACTTGTTCAAGGTTGTTCAGCTAGATCATTCTCCCCCTTTGCTTCCTTTTGTGTTGGAACAAGGGAATAGTTTGCTGGTGATAGTGAGATATGAACCAATTTTTGTGCAAAATTTTGTTATGTTTTGCATAGTTACATATTCCTTGAACTAAATTTTTCAAATCAGAAATTACATGAATTAGCCAAAAATTGGATGACTGCTGCTTTTCCTCTGAATTTGAAGCACCAGATGAGTTAGAGCCTTTTTTCATTATCTCCAGTCCTTCTGTTCCTGTTGCATATTTGTAAATGTCCTTCTTCACACAAGAAAAGGACAAGAGAGACATTTTATGCAAATTCCAAACCCTTGAATGGTTGGAAAGACCTCTGTCTTTTGGAGGGGTCTCCTCTTGTGGATAAAATAAAGAGGAATTTACTGTGTATTTTTTCCATCCTGCAATAAGGGGCTGTTAGTTACTGTTGACCCAAACAGGTTAAACAGAGGAGTTGTATTCAAAAGCAAAGTAGTCTCTGCCATGGAGTAGATGGGTAAGAAGAGGACACTTGACTGCATACCTTGTGAATTTCCCAGAAGCATCTTGTTGACTGAAGCTGAATCCTCCTGATCCGGCACATAATGTACAAATGTTGTAGGGCTACAGCTCCCAAAATCTGCTAGCTGGCAGGGTCACATAGTGCAAAAAGTAACTTCAAAGATTAAAACTAGTAAATTTACTTGTGCACTAAGGTAACTACCATTGATTCTCAAAAGAACATGTAATTTTTTTAAGTGGGATGAATGAACCTGGGCAAGAGGGAGGTCCTGAGGGTGGGTGGCCCCTCCATTGGTGGTTTGGGAAACTCCCTCTCTTTTGGGGGAGTGACTCTCATCACGAAGAGTGAGGCTCACAACTTGGGGGTCCATTTGGATCTGGCACTCACCATGGAAACCCAGGTGGCGTCATTGGTCCGCTCCACCTATTTCCATTTGTGGTGGATTGCCCAGCTGTGTCCCTATCTTGATATTGGGGTGCTCACCACTTTGGTCCATGCACCTGTAATCTCGAGATTAGACTACTGCAATGCACTCTACGTGGGGCTACCTTTGAGAGTGATGCAGAAGCTTCAAATGGTGCAGAATGCAGTGGCCAGACTTCTTAGTGGGACAAGAAATGCAAGGCATATTTCCCCCACTCTGGCTGCCTTGCATTGGCTGCCCATTCATTTCCACATTAATTTCAGAGTGTTAATGATGACATATAAAGCCCTAAATGGTTTAGGACCTCAATATATAGCACCCAAATCAGTCATTCTAGCCAGGAAGGGCAGCTGAGGGGCCTAACGCCGAGGGAGGCCCGGAGAGAAAGAACAAGAAAGCGGGCCTTCTCAGCAGTGGCCCCTTGCCTTTGGAACAGTCTCCCCTCAGAGATCTGTCTGGCTCCCTCGCTGGGTGTTTTTAAGAGCCAACTGAAGACCTGGCTCTTTAGTCAGGCTTTCCCTCCTGTCATCACTTGATTTTTTTATTTTTTTCCCCATCTTGAACTATATTATTATTGTTGCTTTTTTATTTTATTATACTGTTTTTGTTCTATTTTTATTGTTAGCCACCCAGAGTAGACATGTGTCTAGATGGGTGGGAAATTAATTAATTAATTAATTAATTAATTAATTAATTAATTAATTAAATAAATAAATAAATAAATAAATAAATAAATAAATATTTATAGTTTTACTTCCACAAAAAGGCCTTGAAGTAGATATTCTGGTGGATGGGAATAATGTTTAAAAAAGATTTTGCTTTGACAAACCATTCTACACCTCTGCAAGGGAAAACAAACTGCAAAACACTCAGAAATCACACTACCATTTCTCTTGTATTCAGCAACTCTTACGTCTTGGACAAGAAAGACTCTAGGCTTATGTACTTGTGAAGCAGGATCAACAACCTTTTTAGAACTTCCTTCAAACTCCTTAACAAATTTGGTACTTTTTTCTGTCAACCTGTCCAGCACAAGGCAATGACCAGCAGAACTTGCTTTTGGGATAAGACCTCCCAATTTTCAGCCGATATAGCTAGCAGCCATGATGGTCAGGGCATTCTGGGACCTGTAATTCCCCAAAATCACTTTTCAAAAGTTCTGTGCCTGCTGCCAAGCCATGTTCAAGGAGACAAATTCATTATTTATCATTTATTATTTTCCTTTATATGCTGTTCTTCTCTCCAGAGAGATCAAGAATGACACACAACAAAAAGATATACAGATAACAATAAACTATTCAATACAAATAATAAAACACTGTACAATATAACCGAGCAACAATGAAAACACTAACATATAAAAATGCATGTCACGTAAGTAGTGAAGCAGTAATATCTAGCTTCCGAAGGTTTGCTGAAACAATTCCACCTTACATCCCTTCCTGAATCCCAGCAAGGATGTCATATGTCACAGGGACTCAGGAAGAGCATTCCAGAGCATGGGGTCAACAACATGGAATTATCTTTTTTTAATACACTCTGTATTACTTTGGTGGTTGGCACCTTTAGATGGATAGTTCCATCTGACCTTATATGCATAGAGGTGGTCTAATAAGCCGCCCAGAGACCTTTGGGTAGTGTGGGCGGCATATAAATTAAGTAAGTAAGTAAGTAAGTAAGTAAGTAAGTAAGTAAGTAAGTAAGTAAGTAAGTAAGTAAGTAAGTAAGTAAGTAAGTAAGTAAGTAAGTAAGTAAGTAAGTAAGTAAGTAAGTAAGTAAGTAAGTAAGTAAGTAAGTAAGTGGGTCCCAAGCTATGTTTGACCTCAAAGGTAATAGTCAACACCTTGACTTCAATGCAGAAAACCACTGGCAATCAATAACATTAGCATAACATAGGTATCATATGAGAGCATAACGGAAAGCAGCCATTTATAGCCTGGCTTCTATATATTGTACCATTTGTACCTCCTGAGTTGTCTTCAAGGATAGCATAATGTAGAATAAATTACAGTAATCTAATCTCAAGGTTACAATTGTAAGGAGGAAGTTTCTCTACTGATAGATGTTTCTCTATCAGTAGGATAGAGAAGTTTCTCTAGATCAGTGGTTCTTAACCTTGGGTTTCTCAGGTGTTTTTGAACTGCAACTCCCAGAAACCCCAGCCAGCACAGCTGGTGGTGAAGGCTTCTGGGAGTTGCAGTCCAAAAACACCTGAGTAACCCAAGGTTAAGAACCACTGCTCTAGATGATAACATGCTGACCTGGCCACGGTTCCTATCTGTTTCTTCAGGAGGAACACTGGGTCTGATAAAACACCCAAGCTCTTTCCTTGGTTCACAAGGTGAACTTTTTCTCCACCAGTTACTGGAGAAGTGACAGCTGGATTTACCGGTTGCCAAGTGACCAGCATCACCTCTATCTTGTCTGGATTCAGTTTGATGACCTTCAGTCACTTGACTAAGTGCTGTTCCAGTTGCCTCTGGTTGCTTAGGTAATGTAAGCCACACAGTAGCTTGCTGACCTCAGCATATTGATAATACTAACTCCAAAGACACAGATGGGTCTCATGTATACGTTGAACAGCCCTGGAGCTAAAACTGAGCCCTATAGGATGCCCTACAAGTTCCCAGAAGATTGACAGGCAGCCCTCTACCATGACTCTCTGGGTCCCCTTGCAAAAGAATGATGAAGACCACTGTGGTACTGGTCTAGCAAGACACAGGGCTCTTTCCAGTCTCCTCAGCAAAAGATTACGATCCGCTGTATCAAAGGTCACTGGCAGCAACAATGACTCTCCCTTGACCAGAGAGCAAAAGAGAGAATCCACCAGAGCCACCAAAGTTGTCTCAGTGGCACAGCTGAGCCAGAAGCCAGACGTGAAAGAAGACATTCTCTAGTTGTCTGTGGAGCTGCTCAGCTACCACTTTTTCAACAACCTTACCCAAAAGAGAGTGAGTTGGAAACTAGAAAATAACTAGACAATTTGGTCCTTTCCACAGTAAATTTCGCTAACAGAGGTTTTATAATTGCTATTTTCAAGGCCTCTGGGAAGACAATATCTGACAACGGTGTGTTAATTATGATCAGCAGGAAGTCTCTCACTTCCTCTGAACAGGCCTTAAGCTACCATGAGGGCAAAGATCCAGACCGCAGGTGGTAGCCTTCACACACCCTAGAATCCTATTAACATCTTTGAGGGAGAGAAACTGAATCTATTCAGAAAACAATGACAAGATGGCACCACAGAAGCCTCTACTTTTAGAATTACCTGTAAGTCAGAGCCAAACACTACTTGAACGCATGGCTGATAAATTCTTGCACAGCTTTAAATATTTCTCTTGAATCACTGGGAAGCCCTTGATAGTTTGCCTGTACAATATGTTTTTCTGGCAGCTACCCTGTTTCCCCGAAAATAAGACCTAACCTGAAAATAAGCCCTAGTATGATTTTTCAAGATGCTCATAATATAAGTCTTACCCCCAAAATAAGCCCTAGTTAAGTGAAACCCCGCCCTCCACCATTGTGCAGCAACCAGAAGATGATGACAGGACTGTATCTGAATAAATTTAGATTGTTGTACATGAAAAAAATTAAAACACCCCCTGAAAATAAGTCCTAATGCGTTTTTTGGAGCAAAGTTAATATAAGACCCTGTCTCATGTTCAGGGAAACACAGTACAACTGCTTGTGAGCAGACACACATGAATTGTCTATAACGTTCTTTAAAGGAAATGGGCTGAGGTTTCCTCTACTTTTGCCCTAGGTACCGGCCAAACATTTTCATCTCAGGTGTGAGACCACTTCAGGAAGTTCATCCAAGGCACCCACTGGTGAATTAGGTGGACATTACATTAATCAGAGTCCCACACACGGTCCCTGGACTCAAACGCAAGGGACACACAATCAATGTTTGCCACTGTCTGTACAAGGATTCTCTGAAAGGGAAAACACTCCTAAACTATCAAAGTAGGGTATTTTCCTTAGCCATCCCAGATGAACCCAGGTCAGACCCTCCCCTCCCACCATTTCTTGTTGTGCTCCATTTGGCTTTCTATGCTCCCTCATTTCTCCACCCACCTTCATTTCAACAACTTCTTCTCTATTCCAATGGGTTATGTTTTTTATTAATATTGACTAAAACACAAACTTTCATCTGACCGTATTAGAAATATTAGTGTCACAAACAGAAGATGACAATTAAGGTTTCTATAAGAGCAAGACATAAATAGCTAGGTTTAATGTTGCATAAACAGCTATTTTTCTCGAAACCTTCCTCACTTAGCCCCAGGGCCCGTTTTGCCTCACACAGCATTTACGCTCACATGTGAAACTGTTCAATGCAAGCTGAGGAGAGGAAGGGATTTAACCAGTTCCTAGTCACTGAAAGGGTGCTCTAAAAGTAGAACTTCCATCTGGCTAAACAAAGGCAGGCAGATGTTGAGAGCAAAATGCCTTTTTTATATACGTATATCAGAGTTCAAACAAGGTGAAAAATGAAGTTAGAAAGGGAACAGTCAGAAGGCATCAGGATAAGTGACAAAGGTTTGCAACTGCTGGAAAATGGACGCTCAGGGGCTCCGAGTTGGCAAACAACTAACATACAGATCCACACATGGTGCAAATTCACAACCAGCAGTTAGGACAGCAGGGGCTATATATTTATTTACTTATTTTTTGTCACATTAAGGAACACTGCGAACTGTTTTTAATGAAAAACATTGTCCCATGTGCTCCAATACTCTTGACTCCTGCTAAGCCATGACTCTTCAAGGTTAGAGGCAGAATTCATTTTTGGCCCTCCCTGGAGATTACCTGGTGATTTCCTTGTGGAGCAGTGGTTAAGCTGCTTTGCTGCAGCCAAAACTCTGCTCACAACTTGGGTTCAGTCCCAGAGAACTGGCTCGAGGTTCACTCAGTCTTCCTTCTGAGGTTGGTAAATTGAGTACCCAGCTGGCTGGGGGCAGGTGGGCAATGTGCAGCCTGCATAATTTAAATTGTAAATTGCCCAGAGATTGCTTCAAGTGCTATGGGGCAGTATATAAGGATCACTTTCCCCACCACGACCAAGTACTAGCCAGCCTTATATTAAGATACCGTAATATTATACTATCTTTGGTTTATTCTAATTAGTTCAGGGTGGTGCAGCCAGCGCTCTTTCTTCCCACTTCATCTTTACCTTCCGAGGTGGGTCAGGTTGATGGATTTGACTGTCCAAAGTCATTCAGTGATCTTTGGGTCAATTATGGCTGCACAATAGTTACACAATGGAGACTGCTTTCATTGTCTTGGTGGATGAGCTACACCTGGACAGGAGGAATGTGCCCCTGTTGATTTTGCTGGGTCTCTCAATGGCTTTCAGTGCCATCAACCATACTATCCTTCTGGGCCGTCTCTCTGGGATGGCAATTGGAGGAACTGTTTTATGGTGGCACTGGTTCTTCCTGGAGGGGAGAACTCAGAAGGGGGTGTTGGGGGACTCCTGTTCGACATCCTGGTCGTTGGCCTGCGTTATCCCTCAGGGTTCTGTTTAGTCCCCCATGCTATTTAACATCTACATGAAACTGCCAAGAGCGGCTGTCCTGAGATGGTTAACCTGGGCTGGTGACAGGAAAGACATAACTTCCCTGTTGCAGCTGTTCCACAGGCCGCTACTCCATTTCTGGTGCAATTCAAAGTGCTGGTTGTAACCTATAAAGCCCTAAATGGCTTGGGTCCAAGCTATCTGAAAGACCGCATCTCCCTTCGTGAGCCTGCCTGGGTGTTAAGACCATCAGGAGAAGCCTTTCTCTCAGTCCCACCATCCTCTCAGATGCGTTGGGTGAGAACACAGGAGAAGGCCTTATCTGTTGCCGCTCTCAAGACTCTGACGAGATACCTGCGTTACCCAAGGTTGGGAACCATTGCTGTAGACCATCTTTACGGCTGACATTGTTTTTGTCAACATTCAGGCTGCCCCTTGCTACATTAAGCTTGACATTCTTTTTCCTGCTCACAGCAGAGGCATAATATTATACAGTGATATCAAGCCATTTCCTAGCATTCTGAATCGTGGTTACAAAAGCATAATATCCCACATTTATAAACCAGAGGTTTTTTTAAAAAGAATTGAATAGGGAGTACGTCTGGGTCTTGCAAGCTCTTGTCCAGGACCGTAATTAGTGTACCACACTGCCTAGAAGTGGTGAAGAAAAAATGAAGTATTGCTTTCTGATTAGCAAGCTAACTAGGTGTAGGCTGGACAGAACCACTGTCAGGTAGATACACAGCTGGCTACAGAATCGTACTCACCACAGTGCTTCTCAAACTGGGAGGAGGTAACAAGTGACCCCTTCCAACTCAATTATTCTATGATTCTATGAGTGAGTGGGTGTTCTAGGGGAGTTCAAACCTCTCGCTTTTCTGTTCGTGCAGGGGACAAACTTTTGCCTGAGAAAGAGGCAGGAATTGTGGAGGGATTCTGTAAAAACAGGCTCTACAAAATGATAAAGCGTGGGCCATGTATTAACCTGGGAAACATGTGTGGACTTTGAGGACCAAATGGAAGAAATCGAACCTTTGAAGAAACCTTTTCATGCTTTGCCCTCTGCCAACTGTGATGGCCAGGAAGAATTTCAAAAGGGCTGACCCCTGGCTGCCCTGCTTATCCTGTGTAGTTCCTTCAAAGTAAGCTTTGATAGATAATGTATGTTAGACTTCATTGAGGAACTTGTCTTCCTGCCTGAGGGTATGGTAATTGGAGTGAGGGATGAAGCCCCATTAAGGAAACAATTCATTAGCCTGGAAGTACTTGAAAGGTATTAACAGCAATGACAGGTAATTAGGGCCTCTGTGACATAAAGCTTGTTCTGTATAAAGAAAGCCTGGGAGATACAAGGAAAGGCGACAACTTAGCATCCTCATGTAAAGGAAAAATTCATCTGTCAGAATGGGTCCGCCTATGCTTGACAGAAACCTTTTTCACCAAGAATCTTTTGGGTAACTTTCACCTTTTCACTCTTTTGTAACTATTTTATCTTTTGGCTTATTTTTCTTTTTAATAAAATACAAACAAATCCTTTCCAGGGGTCTGCTGGATTTAAAGTCCAGAGCAAATTTAGGTGCTAACTTCTACTGCCTTAGCCTCGGCTATGCTACTGGATTTTTGAGACGAGAGGACAGGATGTGGGTAATGGTGGAAGTTATTTTATGTGGGTAACACTTCTGAAAAGGCACAACCACGGAGAAGGGGGTTGCATGCCAGGGAGTCGAAACAGCCCAAATTGAGTTTGATGGTTTCACTAGCCTTTTGTGCCTTCCTTAGGTCTCCCCACCTCAAGGAGGAAAAGGGCAAAGGAGTAGAGAGACTTCCTGAGAAGTGGATCAGGACGCCATGGCAGGACAGGCACACAGGAATAAATCTAGCAACTACCCCACAGAACTAAAAAGGTTACACCAGAAAACATGGAGGTATGTCAAAGCTGCTTAACAGTTACCCAAAAGGCATAAAATGAAGCAACTATCATATGGCACACTCTTAGATCCTTTACCATGTGGGCCACCCTTGTTTGAATCAGAGCTCAGAAAAGTTATCGCTTGGGATTACAACTTGCAGAATTCCTTACCACCCATAGGTACATGCCAAGAATCCATTCCTTCTCAGAATCCTGTCTGCTAACAGAGTGCCAAATAGGGGCAGAGGTGTCTAAAATGACACCATGAAGGCATCAGGGTGTTACTTCTCAAGATACATTAATTACAGGCCTGTTTTCATGAAGCCGCACTTTTAGCCACCAACTGATCCAAGCAAAGAACTACACCATTCTTTGTCATGAGGTTTCATGCATATAATCACCTAAAGGCTTCTTTTGTGCCACCCCCTTGCCTCATAAGTGATCCCAAAGTTTGTATATTTGGAAATAACAGTATTCAGAAAATCACAAACACCAGAAAGCAAGCCATGCAGGTCAGTGAGAAAACAAAACAAAATCCACAGGCAGGTGATAATACTGACAGAAGCAAACAAATAGCTACAGAAGCCTGCAAAGTTTTCATCTCTCCAGATCTACACTTCAGGCAATATGGGACAAAAAGCAGGAGATGGAGAGGAAACAAAAAGGTCCAAATCTCTGTCCAGATATTGTGGCTGCGAAGTCTGTAGCTTTGACTAAGACTCAAAATGAAGATTTTTCAGATGAACGAACTATTGACCAGGGTCACGCATACCAGAGTCTATTTATCAGTGCATTCTGGGACAAAGGGGACATGAGTACCCAATATAAATGTCTGAAATCACAAAAGCCAGTGGCAATAAAAATTTTACTTCTGCTGCTAACCATGACCCTCAGCAAAAAAAATAAAAAAATAAAATAAAATTACAACAAAATACATCAGCAAAGTAAAATAGAAAAAAACATAGTCAGAACCATAACATACCCTTCCATCACTACACAGGAATATGCAGGCTAAGTACACAGAACCCACACAGCAGACAAAGTGTAAGATGTACACAAGCCTAAAGGCTTACTTACCATGTGCTCCATGCAAATGCTGATCTCACCATCACTGTAGAATGCTCCATAGAAGCCGACTATATATGGAGAATTGCATTCATGCAGGACTTGAAGCTCCCGGATTATCTGGTTGCGAATTGCTGGCTTGATTTCTAGGTGAATGAGCTGCAAAATAAATCAATTGCTTTAAGTTTCTTCTTTGGACAACTCTTAGGAACTGAAGAAGGAAAAAAAACATATCCTTAATGTTATGGCATATTGTTTTGATGTGGGAAAACCATTTATCGTCCAAGCTACCTTTCATGGAGCAAAATCTTGCCGAGTAGCAACATTAGAAATCAAGAGGATAAAATCTGTGATCTGAATTTCCTGCCAGAATTGTTCCCATCACTTGTCTCAATCAGTCACTGTGGATGTGTCAACAAGAGCCAAAAATCTGATGATGTGGCCAAGTTGCAACTGCACAATGCCCCAAATGGCAAATGTCACATGACTCTGCCTAACACATGTGGCTGAAGAAGCCAGCCAGGAAAAAAAGGCTGAATGAAGAGGCATCTAAAGAGCAGACCAGCCAAACAAAAAACAACCGTCATCAAAGTTCACTGAGTAACTTTCCAGACAGATAGGACACATCCATCTCTAGTCTAAAATAACACACACACACACACACACACACACACACACACACACACACACACACACACACACACACACACACACACACACACACACACACACACACACACACACACACACACACACACACACACACACACACACACACACACACACACACACACAACCTTGCAGCACTATGAAAACTAGCAAATGTCTCAGGGATGAGTCGCAAATCCCTGTTGAGTCTGACTTACTTTGCACTTGTGACTTGACTCGACTGAGGGGTAATGTCTCAGGGATGAGTCGCAAATCCCTGTTGAGTCTGACTTACTTTGCACTTGTGACTTGACTCGACTGAGGGGTTTTGGAGGAGACTTGGGACTTGACTTGCAACTTGGACCCATTTGTCTGAGTCACGTTGTCGAGTCCTTCTGGGTCCGCCCCTGCCATCGGCCTCTCTCCCTCTGCCACCATCTTCAGAGACAGCTGGCCCACTTCCTCCAACCACACACGCACCAGCTTAGCTGATAGGTGAGCACATGCGCGGGTAGAGGCAGTGGCTGGCTCTAGGAATGGAAGGCTGTCTCTGAAGGGGGGGTGGCAGTGGCAGCAGGTAGGTCAATGGCAGGTGTGGGGGGAGGCCCGGGTCTTTGGGTCCCAGGCCCAAGCCTTGGGAGGCGGGGGGCAGACGGGTGACTCAAAATTCAGACTCAAGCTTGGGACTTGGTACCACAGACTTGCACTCAGACGTCGGCCCCAAGATTCTTACTGGGATTTGGGTCCCAAGACTTGCCAACATCCCTGCAAATTTTGTTTGGCATAAACTTTCATGAACTGCAACCTACTTTTAAAGATGCTTTTGAAGCGGGACCACCCACAGTTCACAGAAGCCAAATAAAACTTGCTAATCTTTAAAGTGCCACAAGTGTCTTTATGCAAATACTATTGAACAGCTTAACTTTAGAATTTAGAAGACATACAGTGTGGTTCCATTTTATGGGCAAATAAAACAAGATGGAAAAAGCAAGGTAGACATACTGTAATTTGATTTGAAAGAATCTGCAGATATGGGAGGGATTATGTGGGGGGAATACACTCGATGCTGTTGCAACTGAAAACTGTCGCTTCTCTGATTTCCAGGATTAAAAGTCTAACCAGGTCCGTAGATACTTAAACCCCTCAAAAAAGAACAAAAACTTCAGTTTTCTGCTCTTAAAATCTGAATAGGTTTCACTGAAAACAGATTCTAGAACAGCTTGCAAGACAAGGCTCACCTTCCTTGCCATAATGAGGCCAGAAGGCTTGTGAGAGACTTTGAAGACCACCCCACCATTCCCTGCACCAAGTTCACTGATCTTCTCAAAGTCATCATCTTTCAGCTCCCCAACTTTTTGTTTCTGGGTAAGGAAGGCCTCAAGTCGTTTCCGCTGTTGTTCGTCAAGCTCCAGTTCTTCCAACTTTTTCTGCAGGGCTTCCAAATTTGTCCTGCAGCATAAGAAGAGAGAAAGCACAGAAACAGTAATTAGCTGAAGTGAAATCAGGGCCTTTCAGCTGACATACTGGCCAAAATCCTGTTTGTGCAGGCATAACATAGGTTTCCTTCTAACCAGTCAAATGAAACTCCCAAAACAGGATCTTTGTCTTATCTGGATTCCATCTCAGTTCATTATCGAGGCCAGGTGGCACTCAAGAACCCAAACAGCACCCTCTGCAGATGATGGAAAGGAGAGAGAGAGAGAGCTGTAAGCCATCAGTGTGCTGCTGGCAATGCACTCCAAAACTCCGGGTGGCTTTTCCTAGCAGCTTCATATAGATGTTAAAAAGCACAGAGACCATCAACCCCTGTGGGATCCCATAACGGAAGTTCTAAGGGGACAAGACAACGTCCCTAAACTACTGTATTTTTCGCACCATAAGACGCACTTTTTTCCCACAAAACAGGGTGGGTGGGTGGAAAGTCTGTGCGTCTTATGGAGCGAAGAAAACAGATTATATTTTCCTGTTTTCTTCTACTAAAAAATTGGTGCGTCTTATGGAAAGGTGTGTCTTATGGAGCGAAAAATACGGTATATCCCTTTAGGGTATGGCTATCAAAGAAGAATTAGAACCATCAGAGAGTCGTGCTCCTGATCCCCACACTCGGTAGACTTCCCAGAAGGACACCACCCGCGGTCAACAATATCAAAGGCCGCAGAAGCACCAAAAAGGCTACACCCACCCACCCCTGACAGTCTCCCTGAGGAGGTCGTGGTTTCAGTACCATGAATCCCAACTGAAACGGATCGAGACTATCAGTCTTCTCCAACAACACCTGCAACTGGATCAGCCACCTCTCTCTCAGTTAACTTGCCCAGGAACAGTCATGTTTAGTTATTTTAAATGTATTCATTTATTTAAAATAATTTTACCTCACTTT
The DNA here is from genome assembly GCF_051106095.1 of Pogona vitticeps. NCBI lineage: Eukaryota > Metazoa > Chordata > Lepidosauria > Squamata > Agamidae > Pogona > Pogona vitticeps. Next base: position 15,020,102 of record NC_135794.1, read on the forward strand.
TCTCCTTTAAAACAATTCCCAAGGTGGCTTATACCATTAAAAAAGGCAGTATTTGAAAGCTAAAAACAGTTAAGTTATACAAATGTTTAAATGAATTAAATAAATTCCCCCAAATCCACAAAGACTCAATCCCATTCAGGCCTATTGTAAGTGCCATCGGCTCCCCGGCATATGAATTAGCAAAATATCCAGCCACCCTCCTACAGACCCACATTGGACAAACCTCATCCTTCATCAGAGACTCAGGACATTTCATAAGCAAGATCAGCACCCTAAAATTCAACCCTGGGGACAGACTGATCAGCTTTGATGTAGTATCCCTATTTACCAAGGTACTGATAAAGGACACTCTGGCATTCGTCCAGCAGATCTTTCCAGAAGACATCAAGGCCCTTTTCCAACACTGCCTAACGACCAGCTACTTTCAGTGGGATAACAAGTTCTATGAACAGACAGATGGAGTGGCCATGGGGAGCAAACTTCTACAAGGAACATTTCGAAAAACAGGCCCTGGCTTCGGCACCCTTCGCGCCCGCAGTCTGGTTCCAATACGTGGATGACACCTTCACAATTTGGAACCATGGTGAAGAAGAACTGCAAGAATTTCTAAACCATCTCAACAGCATCCACCCAAATACTGTATACAATTCACCATGGAAAAAGAAATAGAGGGACAACTCCCGTTCTTAGATGTCATGGTCATACACAAAACTGACCTCCTATTGGGACACAAGGTCTACAGAAAAGCCAACCACACAGACCAGTACCTACACAAAAACTCCAACTACCACCCACAACAAAAAAAGAGGCATAATCAAAACACTGGTGTGTGTGTTTAGTCGTTTAGTCGTGTCCGACTCTTCGTGACCCCATGGACCAGAGCACGCCAGGCCCTTCTGTCTTCTACTGCCTCCCGGAGTTGTGTCAGGTTCATGTTGGTTGCTTCGCAGACACTGTCCAGCCATCTCATCCTCGGTCGTCCCCTTCTCCTCTTGCCATCACACCTTCCTAACATCAAGGTTTTTTCCAAGGACTCTTTTCTTCTCATGAGATGGCCAAAGTACTGGAGCCTCAGCTTCAGGATCTGTCCTTCCAGTGAGCACTCAGGGTTGATTTCCTTTAGTATTGATAGGTTTGTTCTCCTTGCAGTCCAGGGGATTCTCAAGAGCCTCCTCCAGCACCACAATTCAAAGGCATCAATTCTTCGGTGGTCTGCTTTCTTTATGGTCCAGCTCTCACTTCCATACATCACGACAGGAAAAACCATAGCTTTGACTATTCGGACTTTTGTCGGCAAGGTGATGTCTCTGCTTTTCAAGATGCTGTCAAGATTTGTCATCGCTTTCCTCCCAAGAAGAAGGCGTCTTTTAATTTCAGGGCTGCTGTCTCCATCTGCAGTGATCATGGAGCCCAGGAAGATAAAATTTGACACTGCCTCCATATCTTCCCCTTCTGTTTCCCAGGAGATGATGGGACCAGTGGCCATGATCTTAGTTTTTTTGATGTTGAGTTTCAGACCGTTTTTTGCACTCTCCTCTTTCACTCTCATTACAAGGTTCTTTAATTCCTCCTCACTTTCTGCCATCAGAGTGGTATCATCTGCATATCGGAGGTTGTTGATATTTCTTCCGGCAATCTTAATTCCAGCTTGGGATTCCTCCAGTCCAGCCTTCCGCATGATGTACTCTGCATATAAGTTAAATAAACAGGGAGACAATATACAGCCTTGCCGTACTCCTTTCCCAATTTTGAACCACTCAGTTGATCCATATCCAGTTCTAACTGTTGCTTCCTGTCCTACATATAGGTTTCTCAGGAGAGAGACAAGGTGGTCAGGCACTCCCATTTCTTTAAGAACTTGCCATAGTTTGCTGTGGTCCACACAGTCAAAGGCTTTTGCATAGTCAATGAAGCAGAAGTAGATATTTTTCTGGAACTCTCTGGCTTTCTCCATAATCCAGCGCAAGTTAGCAATTTGGTCTCGAGTTCCTCTGCCTCTTCGGAATCCAGCTTGTACTTCTGGGAGTTCTCGGTCCACATACTGCTGAAGCCTACCTTGCAGGATTTTGAGCATAACCTTGCTAGCGTGCGAAATGAGTGCAATTGTACGGTAGTTGGAGCATTCTTTGGCACTGCCTTTCTTTGGGATTGGGATGTAGACTGATCTTTTCCAATCCTCTGGCCACTGTTGAGTTTTCCAAACTTGCTGGCATATTGAATGTAGCACCTTAACAGCATCATCTTTCAAGATTTTAAATAGTTCAACTGGAATGCCATCACCTCCACTGGCCTTGTTGTTAGCCAGGCTTTCTAAGGCCCACTAAGGCCCACTGGTAGACCGTGCAAATCGGAACTGTGAAGCTCAATTTCTCAGCACTGAACTCAACCATCTGAATTGGACCCGACAGGCAAATGGCTATTCCAAGAATGAAATCACAAGAGCCATCAACCCTGAAAACAACAGCAAACTGAAGAGGAAAAACAGCCACTCACAAATAAAGTATTTCTGCCATTCATCAAATGGGTCGCGGACCGCATGGGGAAACTTTTGAAAAAATATAACCTACAAACAGTATTCAGACCCACCACAAAAATACAACAAATGTTACAGTCAGCAAAGGACAGAAGGGACCCCCTCACCACTGCAGGAGTATACCAGATACCTTGCAGTTGTGGCCAGGTATATATTGGAACCACAAAAGGTAGCATCCACACCAGAATCAAAGAACATGAGAGACACTAAAACAACCAGAAAAATCAGCAGTAGCTGAACATGCCCTGAAACAAGCTGGACACGAAATTCTATTTCAAAACACAGAGGTACTGGACAACACCAGCAATCATTATGTTACACTGCACAGGGGAGCCATTGAAATCCACAAACACCAGCAGCGCTTAAACAAAAAAGAAGAAAGGCATGTGGCACTGTGGCCAGGCCAGACTTCTCTAGCAAATGAATACATTCCTTCCCCCAATCCCTCCCCCCGGCATCTTCTGAGACTTAAAAAGACATTGGCCAAACTCTTTCCAGCACATCTTTACAAATCATAAGGATCCGTGATTTTTGAAAACACAACAAAACTGGAATCTAAAATCAGCAGAAATTCCAAGCTGCATTTATACCAATACCCCATTGTGCATTTTTCAACACACAGAACAGCAAAATCCAGAGAGTTTGCATGATAAGGAAGTGCGACATAAACAATAACCAAACCAAACCAGTCTTCACCACATGAGAACCATGAGCTGATTTCCAAGAAAACCCTTTTTGAAGAAGGCTGACAGAGGGAAGTCCTAATTTCAGTTCACCTTCCCTTCTTCCATGCGATTGTTGACCTCTGATTCATGTCAGTGAAAGATCACCATTTCTACAGAAAGTGTTCCCTTATTCTGCTAGAACCACCTGCCCTAAATCAGTGTGTGTCCCCCCCCCCCCTCCAGACTGTGTTGCTAGACAGCCTGTGGGACAGCATTCCAATACAATTGTGAATTGTACTCCAACGCATCTGGAGGTCACTGAAGTGTGGAAAGTGGTGAGAGGGGGGCGGATGGAGAAACGATGCATATCATACTCTGGAAAGAATCTGTGTCAATTCACAGGCAATTACATAACCTCTAACAGGAGGAAAGCTTCTTGCCTATGCTTTTTCTTCTCCCTGTGTACGTAAAAATGTCTGCAGAGGGAAGGAATGTAAAACAAAGGAACAGGCGAAGACAGCTTCAGTTCCAAACCCACCATATGGCACTTACAACTCTTCAGGATGCCACATCTTTGAAGCTTTTACCTGCTTAACTAGTAATTATAAGTGGTTTTCTTGCTCAGTTGGAATTGGCTATGGATGTTTTAAATCCATTCTTATTATCTAAAGCCCTCTGGTTTGCTAAGTGACCCAAATAAGGGGTCACTGCAAGCAATAAGAAGTCTACCAATATGTATTTTTTTGGTCACTGAAGAATTTCAGAGCGTACGCCAACAAGCAATGACGCCTGGCGACTCCAATTTCACCAATGCTATGAATCCACTCTGGGCTTTATAGTCTGTACATTATAGAGGCATCCAAAGCTGCTGAAACAGACTTGGCACCTCCAGTAGAACCTGTAAAGCTTGAAGACAGATCCAGAACGGTTTCATAGCATTACTGAAATTGGAGGCACCAGCCAAAGCTCTAATGTAGGGATGGGCAAAATGCCATCCTCCAGATGTTGTTGGACTGCAGCTTCTATCGGCCCAATGGTGACGAATTCTGAGTTACAGTCTCACGCTCTCTGGAAGATCACATTTTGCCCACTCCTTCCGTCTAAGAGGACCTGTCACCCTTATACCTTGATAACCAAAGCACAGTGTGGAATAAAATGGATACTTGCAGAGTAACAGCTGTTCAGTGGTGCCTATAAAAATACCATAAAACTGAAGTTTTGTCAGATCGCACAGTCACTGAACCACTGAATTGCAACTGGTGGCATATCCAGGATCAGAGCCAGCAATATGTCAGTTTGCAGTCTAAGTCCACTTCAGAAGTTTGTAAATCTTAATAATCATAATTGTGTGCTGCCAGGTCAATTCCACCTTTACCCTTTCCAGGATTTTCTAGGTAAGTAATACATAGAAGTGGTTCACCATTCCCTTTTCTGGGGACACCCTGGGACTGTGCAGCTTGCCCATGGACGACACAGGCTAGCTTGTCTCCCAGGAGACAGACAGAATGGAGAAGCCAACTCACAACCTCTGGCTTCACATCCAGAGACCTACGTTTGTGAGCCTATCCCGCCGGTAAATTTTACAACCCTGAAAAGGAGATTGCCAGTGCCCAGGATTAGGGGGTTCTGCATTATCCACAAAACACACATGGCACTGTTGTTCTAATGTGGATCTGCTGCAGAATTGTACCATAAAGAACAGAAGGGCTATGTTTCTATAGCCCGTTCACTTGCCCTTCCCCCCCCCCAAGACAGAAAGGATGAGCTGTACTCTCACTGCCTGCTGCAGAACAACTGAAGCATCCACTAAAAGCAAGAGCTGGCAAAAAGCAGCTGTCTCCTGCCTCTTGTCTTTCTGCCGACAATCATAAAACAACATTAGTACAAGCTGTCATTAGGAGGAGCAGAGAGCTTGCGTTTATCGCACCCCAGTAAATACCGGAGTGTCAATGCAATCTGATGATGCGCTTCCTGCCTTGGAAGTTTTGTGACAGGAGAGGAGAATAAGCAGCCTCACACTTCTGAAAGCATGTCCGTTGGGAGGCCCACTTCGGCAGCTTTGGCTTATAGACAGCCAAGCGGAAAGAAAGGCCTTGGGAACTTCCTCCGTGAAAGATCAGATGGTGCCAGGAGCCACATGACCCTGGTGTGGAATTCTGCTCCAGGGCAGGAGATGCTCCAGTTTCTGCATTCCCCATGTGCCGGATGTCTGCTTTAACAGAAAGATGTGCAAAGGATATTCAGGGCTTAGGAAATCACTTTTTAAAAATCAACTAACTACACGTACAACTCCATATCCCAAACACGTAGCTACCACTATCACTGCAATTTTAAAAGTATTGTTTTATTTTCTCCTTTTCATAAAAATTACTTACAGCAATCTTTTCAGCGACTTACTTTAAAAAAGTAAAACACACACACACACACACACACATCTGAAAGTTGCAGTCCACTGGCCTACTATACAAAATGCACTGCGCTCCAGAGATGGGAAGCATTACTTATTTCAAACAAAAACTCATTAAGTAACAACCAGCTACTCTTCATCTCTGCTCTCTTCCTACCTGTGTTGCTGTCACTTCAACAGATGCAGGAGGGGAACAGGCAGCATAAAACAAGGGGGTTTCTTCTCCATCATTTCATCAGGCCACATGCCTATAACCATGAAGGTGAGATGCTACTTGGGGAGGTGTTTCCACGCACCCACCCCACAAGCTCTTTGCATACTGCCCAACTCACCTGAGGACAATTTTTGCCTACATTAACAACTATGCCATGAAACTTCGGAACACAGACTGACAAAAGCTGGCTATCATAGAAAGCTAGCTAGGTAAAGGTTCCCCTTGACATTTAGAATAGTTGTGTCCAACTCTACAGGGCGGTGCTCATCCCCGTTTCCAAGCCGTAGAGCCAGCGTTTGTCCGAAGACAGTTTCCGTTGTCACGTGGCCAGCGCAGCTATACACGGAATGTTATTTACCTTCCCACCGAGGGGGTCCCTATTTATCTACTTGCATTTACATGCTTTCGAACTGCTAGGTTGGCGAGGAGCTGGGACAAAGCGACGGGAGCTCACTCCGTCACATGGATTTGATCTTACGACTGCTGGTCTTCTAACTCTGCAGCATACAAAGGCTTCTGCGGTTTAACCTGCAGCGCCACCACGCCCCTCCAGAAAGCTAGCTATCTACTTAATTTTTCCAGTGATCCAATAAATGTATAACCTGCTCCTGCATTTGTATTGGAGGGGACCACACAGCCTTTTACTGATTTTTTTGCAAGAAGCAAGAGTCACACTACTGCTGTCATTGGTCATTCAATTCTATTTGGGTGATTAGGACTTTGGTTACTGTGCTAATGACTGAGTCTAAGGTTCAAACTGCCATTTGGCTAGTGAGCAAACTCAAGAAGCCAGATTGACTCCTAAAAAAGTGAGTTAAAGATATCTCTCATTCAGCAACAACAGAAACGTTGTACTGTACCTCTCAAAAGTTAACAGATTTGTTTTAGTGTAAACTGTGTTTGAAAGAGTGGATTATAATCCATGGAAACTTCCACTGAAATACATTTATTAGTCTCAAAGGTGCCAAAATCCTTTTGCTTTTATTTTGTTATTGTTTTAAATTACAACTTCAGTAAGGGAAGGTAGATCGCATTACAGTCATCAGCCCTTTGTTACCAAAGAAGGAATTGGTTACAAATCAGTGGCCAAATTCCTATTGCAATTTTATTTTATGAGGCTATATCAGAACTGGCATAAATCCTTGTGCAAAACTGCTGCAAGTTAAGCAGTTAGTGTACACATTTGCTGTTACAGACCAAGTCACACAGCTTCTTAACTTGCTGTGTCACACACTTAATTATGCTAACTTCTTACCTGGTGGAACATTGTCAAGTCAAAGACCAATGTGACGAAGTAAAAAACAACAACAAAAACCCACCACAGCAATGGGTTTTGAATCATGATAGAAAACCTTGGCACAAAAGCTCTCACCCCAGTGGCAAAGCATCTCTGATACACATGCAGGTCTGCAGCATCACCAGTTAGAACAAGATGAGCAAAGTATCACTGTGGCAGTTGTTTTGGGTGGCCTTTGGCTTAATGGTAGGGGACGTGGTGGCACTGCAGGTTAAACCACAGAAGCCTTTGTGCTGCAAGATCAGAAGACCAGCAGTCATAAGATCGAATCCACACAACGCAGTGAGCTCCTGTCGCTTGTCCCAGCTCCTGCCAACCTAGCAGTTCGAAAGCATGTAAAAATGCAAGTAGTTAAATAGGTACCACCTCGGTGGGAAGGTAATGGATTTCCGTTTCTAAGTCGCACTGGCCACATGACCACGGAAATTGTCTACGGACAAACACTGGCTCTATGGCTTGGAGACGGGGATGAGCACCACCCTCTAGAGTAGGAACAACTGGACTAAATTAATGCCCCAACCTCAAAAAGGATTTTCCCCAGCAAAAAAAAGGTGAATTGCTATCCCATGAGCAGCAATTTACCTCCTAAAATGTAAGATCCCTGCAGTGCACAAAATATATGGAAGTACTGATAACATAGATAAGTCAAAGCAACATATAGTTATGTACATTGTTACGGCAGCTAGAATTCTATATGCAAAAATTGGAAAAGTCCGACGATACCGAAACAAGAAGACCTTATTGGAAAAATACGGGAAATAGCAGAAATGGACATTTTATCAGAAGTCATGAAGGACTATCCCCTACAAAAGGCAACAGAAAGATGGGACCTATTCAACAAATGGACCAAATTAACAGGCAACGTGTAAATAGCATATATTGAAATGAGAACTTAATCTAAAAGGCAGAAAAGAGAAAACAGAACAATTTAAAACTATGATATGGCAATAAGTTTAGAATGGTTGTTAGCATGTTATGGTCTCTCCTCTTCCCCATAAATTCCTATGTCCCCTTTTCCTTTTTGTCATCCCTTAGGTTAAAAAATAAAAATTAAAAAACAACAACACAAAATATATGGAAGTGAAGTTGGAAAGGGCCTACAAGGCCATCAAGTCCAACTCCCTGCTCAGGGCAGGAATACAATCAAAGTATATTTGCCAGGTAATTATCTAAGTTTTTCTTGAATGCCTCCAGTGTTGGAGCACTCACCAACTCCCGAGGTAACTGGTTCCACTGTCTAACTGCTCTAACAATTAGGAAGTTTTTCCTGATATTTAACTGAAATCTGGCTTCCTTTAACTTGAGCCCATTGTTGCGTGTCCTGAACTCTGGCATGATCGAGAACAGATCTTGCCCCTCCTCTGTGTGACAGCCTTTCAAATATTTTAAAAGTGCTATCATATCACCACTCAGTCTTGTTTTCTCAAGGCTAAACATGCCCAATTCTTTCAGCCTTTCCTCATAAGGCTTGGTTTCCAGTCCCCTGATCATCCTTGTCGCCCTCCTCTGAACTTGTTCCAATTTAGTAGCATCCTTCTTGAACTGTGGGGCCAGAACTGGACACAATACTCAAGGTGAGGCCTAACCAGTGCTGAATAGAGGGGGACTAGCACCTCGCGGGATTTGGAAACTATACTTCTATTAATGCAGCCTAAGATTTCATTTGCCTTTTTTTGTAGCCACATCACACTGTTGGCTCATATTTAGCTTGTGATCTATGACAATTCCAAGATCCTTCTCACTCGTAGTTTTGCTGAGACTTCTTTCAAAACTGGAAATGGACTTCCAGCCATTTCTGGTTGCTTTCTATATGTCTGACTGCATCACTGGTGGCCTGGGTAGCCTCCAATAGCTACAGCAGCCCTTAGACCCGCAGATGTCATCCAACCTTGCGATCAGGTGATAGAAAAGATCCTTCTCTACTTGAGACTGCAGAGACCTGCTGACAGGCAAACAAACCACATCCTTAGGATTAAGGCAGCTCCCTTGAAACATGTCTTATTTCCACCTCCACCCCCAACCCCCAGAGATATTCCTCAAGAAACAATTACAAACTGACTTGCCTTCTGTTTCATGAAGCAGTCAGGAAGAAGATTTTGCCTCTCCCAGTGCCTTTAGGGCTCTTTAGAATTTCACACTATTCCTGTCTCCTGCCCTAGAATTATTCTGATTGCAATTCCTCAAGCAAATTGCGCTGTCAGATGCCTTCTACTTTTTCAAAAAATAACAGGTGCGTAGATGCTCGGCACAGCGTAAGTGTCTTTGCACCTCACCCCTCGGGTTGATACCTTTTACTGTCAGTTAAGTCAGCAGATCTGAAGCACAACAAGCTGTAACACTGCATATGCAATTAGGAATTTTATGAATAAGTATACTTTTTAAACGATTAATAAGAAACAGGAGGAGTGGAGCAAAGGGGTGACACAAGATCAGAATGCTTCCTCCTTCTCAATGTTCCAGTAGAGATTGGGTCTTGCACACCATCTATTTACTAAAACATTAAAATAAAAAGCCACCCCTACATACTTGACAATTGTATGAATGGCGTCATGGCCAATTTGGCCCACTGAATCGATTGCTTAGTATTTAAAACACAGTGGTGTAGTAGGCTTTGGAATCGGACTGAGGTTCCAGCGATCCACGCTCTAGTCCTTATAAAGCCATTAAATTCCCCGATTGACCTGGGGCCATCCCACTCGCTCTTTCTTAGCCACAGGGTTGTTGTCAAAATGAAGTGAAGAAGAAAAGAATAACGTATATACTGCCTTTTCCTCACAGGAGAAAAGGTGAGATTAAACGTAAACCATCATAGGTAAAGGTAAAGGTAAAGGTTCCCCTTGACAATTTTTGTCCAGTCGTGTCTGACTCTAGGGCAGTGGTGTCGAACTGTGGCCCTCCAGATGTTCTTGGACTTCAACTCCCAGAAGCCTTCACCACCACCTCTGCTGGCCAGGATTTCTGGGAGTTGAAGGCCAAGAACACCTGGAGGGCCACAGTTCGACACCACTGCTCTAGGGGGTGGCGCTCATCCCGCTCTTCAAGCCATAGAGCCAGCGTTTGTCCGAAGACAATCTTTCCGTGGTCACATGGCCAGTGTGATTTAGACACGGAACCATCATAATTACCCACAAAACACTGGCAGAGAATCTGCTGCTAAGCCTGGTTCCAGAAAGCATCACCAACTTTTCTGTCACTTTAGGAACAACAGAAGCTGCCTTCCCCAACTCTGGGTCATCAGCCCACTGCTTCCCCAGACCTTAACAGGGACGTTGTTTCTGTTACACACTAAAAAGGTTGCAGATGAAAACATAACAACTCCTGTGTGCAAAGTGTCAGGTCTGCCACCAAGCCTATAGGTTCCCCAAGTGTCCCTTCCCTTAAGATGTTAGCTTTGTTCACCAGAGAAGCCAGCACAGTCCTGTCAGCAGGGGAATAACTACAGTGGTGCCCCGCTTTACGATTAGCTCGTTAAATGACAAAATCGCTTCACCCGATGTTTTTGCAATTGCAAAACGATGTTCCAAAGGGTGATTTTCGTTTGACAATGATTGATTCCCTGCTTTGGGAACCGATTCTTCACATTACACGATCTAAAAACAGCTGATCGTAGGGTTTCAAAATGGCTGCCCGCTGTGCAAAATGGCTCCCCGCCATTTTTAGGGCAGATTTTTCGCTTAACAGGGATCGGGAAATGGCCACCCTATGGAGGATCTTCGCTGGACGCTGAGGTATTTCGCCCACTGGAACGCACTGAACTGGTTTTCAATGCGTTTCAATGGGTTTTTTTTTCCTTGCTTGACAACGATTTCGCTCTACAGCGATTTCGCTGGAACGAATTATCCTCATCAAGCGAGGCACCACTGTACTTTGTTTGGTTCCTTTGAATGTCAAGGATTAAATCCTAAAAAGGGAGGTGTAGGAATGCAAGGTCACTGCCTTTGACCTTACAGCTTTCCTTACTGAATCCATGGCAGGTGGATATTATTCTGTGGTATGCTGAGATCCACTTTTAAAATTACTTCACCATCTGCTGGGACAGAACAGCAATACAGAGACACAACACACACGTTGTGGGTTTCACTGCCATAAACAGCATTGATGCCTTTAATTGGATTTAAAGGGGAATTTAGGGACAGATACACTTTGCTGATTCCCAGTGGGGTTTGTCATGGATAAAGTGACTGTCTCTGGAGTAAAGGGTTTCAATACTCACATGGCCATGGGAACTCACAGGGCTAGTGGAACTGGTAAAACTACTCCCTAAATATCTCACTTACCTTGAATTAGGGTCGTTATAAGTTGGTTCTGACTTGAAGATACAGAACACACACCTTGCTTAGGTCTATCAGTAGCTATTAACTACGCCAGTCAAATAAGGCCATACCCACAAATAAGTGTTTCACATTACAACCCCAAGAATTACACAGTCAGCATGGTCAATTTTTAAAAAAAGCTAACTTTTCCAAGCTGAACAGAACCTCCATGTACAGGAGCAGTATGTAATTCAAAATCTGCTACTTTCTCAATCACCTGGTTAGCCTCAGTGGACTCTTTGGCCTGATCCAGCACAGCTACATATTTGTTCTTGTTATGAGTCAGAAGTACATTTGCAAAGAAATGTAGAAAAACACACAGGCGGGAGGAAGAATAAATAGATTTGAGGTATCTTAAAGTTTAGTAAGTTGTATTTCCTATAAATTTTCATAGACTTTGGTGGTTAAGAGTGTGGTCTGCGACTTGGGAGACACAGCCTCCACTGAGCCAGGAGTGAACCATACTTCACTCACACTCCTCCTTCTCTCTCCCAGCCTGACCTACCTTACAGGATTGTAAGGGGGCAAAGGGGAAAGAAGAGGCATGCACATCATCTTGAGTTACAGTACTACAGAGAAAACCCAGATACTAGCATAATGAATAAATACAGACTGACTGATGCACTGCACTGACCAACTGATATCTTGATGTTTTGAGGGCACCACAAGATTCTGTGGCTTTTGTCGCAACTCATTAACACAATTACTTTTCTGGAAACTCTTAGTGGCAAGGAGTAATTTTAGGAAATGAAATCATTTGCCAAAGTTTAAACTGGATGTCGTTCCATGGAACATTAACAAAAAACGAATCATTTCGGTCATTTTCTAACAGGACTTGAAAGCCAGCAACAGAATGCTGTATCATCTCCAGTCAGTTCCAGGAAGCATGTGTCACCCTGCTGCATCATCATACAGTAATCACTGTCCTTCATTAGTAAAGAAAGCAATTACTCATTATTTTTGTTCCCAAAAAAAAAATGGCAAGAGCTAACACTTCCATGTACTGTAATTATTATTTTTTTACATCTAGGCAAGAATGTGAGTTATAATTTATGTAGCTTTCAGGTGGCCTTTTTTTTTAATTGCTTGCTTGCTTTCCTACTTTAACGGAGAGCCAGTGTGGTGCAGCAGACAGAACTCTCAGCCAGGTAAACTTTGGAGGTGTCAATGGTAAACCACTTCCTAAAACTCTCAAGCATCTCATAAACTCTACCAGGGTCACCAAAAAGGCCGACTACCACAGAAGAACAGGAGTGGGGGTTTACAGGCAGCATCACGGATGCTCCTAAGCTCCCTAATCACGTTCACTCTGAAATTTTTGATCCCAGGATCTAGGCATTGAAATGTTTTCTCGGATTCACTATACAGATGCTTCCTCACATCGTATATGTTCATAAGAAATTTGGTCTCCTGGGCATTTGGAAGATTTTCCGCTCTCCTTTGAAGAAAGTATTTTCCAGAGACTTCAGCCTGAGTTGCAGTCACCTGAACTCTTACAAAGGAATATACAGTGGTGGCTCGCAAGACAAATTAATTCATTCCGCGGTTAATGCTGCCTTGCAAAAAATTTCATCTTGCGAAACGTGTTTTCCCATAGGAATGCATTGAAATCTAATTAATACGTTCCTATGGGCAAAAAAAGTCAGAACAAAGTCAAATTTGGTTTGCAAAGGGTTTATTAGGTGCTCTTTAAAGTCATACATATTGTGCAGATGATTTTAAAAATTTAAATAAAAAATGTAACTTTTAAAACATCATAGAAAAACATTTAAAAATCAGCAAACATGAGGCAGGAACAAAACTGGAAAGCATTCGTCTTGCAAAGCACGGCCATAGGAACATCTGTCTTGCGAGTCATCAAAACCATTTGTCTTGCGAGTTTTTTGTCCTGCGAAGCATTTGTCTTGCGAGGCACCACTGTATATCCCATTGAATTCCATTCCGAATAGACCTGGATGGAACTGCACTTACAAATCCAAGTTGGCTGAACATCAAGCTTTGTCCTGGAAGCTGGGCAAAATCATCCATGCATGGGGAAATGGACACACACACACACACACACACACACACAACTACAACATGTATCATCCTACTTGGATGCTGGTAGTCAGAACCCAGCACACACAAAAAGCACCAGAACCAGGGAAAACCAATCCATGGCAACTTATTAGCCACAAAGAAATAAACCTGATTCTGACACAGTACTTGCAGAATTACAATTTGTAGCTTAGAGATCAGGGATTCTAAACTGTCTAGCACCTACCCTTGGTGAAAAAGCAATGATTTTATAGCCAGGCTGAGAGATCATGACTGGCAAAAAGCCAAAGGCGGTCATGAACTCTAATCTGTCTTTACTTGCAATGTTGCTTACCGTTAAAAAAGGGCCGAGTGTCACCTTTAAGACCAGCAGATTTGTTGCGAGCATGAGCTTTTGTGGATTACAAACCGCTTCGTCACTGTCATTCGTCATACAATAATCCATCAAAGCTTATGCCAGGAGAAATCGGTTCGCCTTAAAGGTACTGCGTGTTCCTTCCCTGTTCTGCAGCCCTTTTGAAAATTATTTGCTATTCTAAAATTATCAGGCACCAAAAAAAAAATATTTCGCAGATCTCCTACAGATACTCCTCTCCCATTCTACGTTCTGCCCATCACGACTATTAAATCAATCAACCTCCTGGAGCATTTCTCCTTGCTGGACATGAATGCACCTGTGGCACAGAAGGAATGTCTTAAGAAGTTTCTCAGAGAGGTCGTAAATTATGTCGCAGCCACGAAGGAATGCCAGCCAGCAGCATTCCAAAGAAATCTGCTCTTTTCCTGTACGGACAGGACTGTGGGTAGGAAGGAATTTCCATCAGAGAGCAGACATTTGTCGAGAATTTCTGCACAGCAAATGCCTCTCCCCCCCCCCCCAAACAGCTGCTGGTTCTCTGCAGCCTGCAACAGGTCTGCCATCTCTAAGGCAACGTGTCCTCAGAGGAACCTTTTTTGCATTAGGAAAGGGAAAGGTGGCCTCCATTTGCTAGCAGGGCAAACATGCCAGTTTGGACAGTGGAAAACGGCTTGATCGTTCATTTTCCAGTGATAACATCAAACTGGGCAGCTTCTCTGGTCAAAAGCTAATCAGCCCAAATTAAAGAAACATAAAAAGTTCTACTACAGTTTTCCTTCAGCCAACAGCCCTCCAAATACGCGGAACTACAATCCTTCTAAAATACAAATGCAAGAATGGGCAATACCTTTACTGACCACTGAAAAATGACCGTACATTATTGTCTGAGGATTCTTAGTGGCCTATAAAGGTGTCCCTTACTCTTGCACCTATTTTATTTTAAATTAATCGCACAGTTCCCCTTTATTGCAGTACAATTCTCCTGCAGCCCCACTGGCAAGTCCTGGGGCTGTGCTCCAAGGCCCCTGGAAGGCCACCAGGCTGAGGAAGGATGCTTTCTTGTGTAAAGGAAAACACAGAACCACCTCTTCTGCCAAAGGAGAAACCAATGCTCCTTAACAAGAGGGCATTTGCCAGAAAAAATGCTTGTGTGGCTAAGAACCCATGGCAATAAATATCCAATCTGCAAATAACATCCTCCCAGATGTTAGGAAGGATCACAAATAGAACACTGCTGCTTTTGTGCTACGATGGTGAGCGTCCCACAAGCATTTCCACTGAAGAGGAGACTGGCCGGGAAGAACTTTGGCTCAACCCAGTAGGGACATTTTTCCTTCCCATGCTGCTGGATAGGAAGCAGAGGCAGGTGGCCTCAACATCCAGCGTTCATGCCCAAGCTGTCCAGGATACTGGCAGATAGGAAAGAGGTAGGTCGGCAGGCTTGCAAGTGACTGAAGTGAATAGAGGAGGATGTATTTGCTAAGCACAGTAGTGAGCAAAAGCTGCCTGCAGGCCCCTGACAACTCCTGGGGCAAAGCAATTTTTTGTTAACCAGAAACCTACTACAGTGGTGCCTCGCTTAACGATTGCCCCGCATTACGACGAATCCGCTTTGCGATCGCAAAATGATGGTCTAAATGGGGGAATTTCGCTTAGCGATTATCGGTTCCCTGCTTCGGGAACCGATTTTCACTTTACAACAATCAAAAACAGCTGATTGTCGGGTTTTCAAAATGGCCACCAGGTGCTTAAAATGGCTCCCCGCTGTGCTTAGGGACGGATTCCTCCCTACACAGGCAGCGAAAATGGCTGCCATATGCAGGATCTTCGCTGGACGGTGAGTTTTCCCCCCACTGGAACGTATTGAACGGGTTTTTAATTTCGCTTTACGATGTTTTCGCTTAACGGTGATTTTCCTGGAACGGATTATCGTCATTAAGCGAGGCACCACTCTGGGAGACGAGACTGGTTGTTTAAAGGCAACTTTGGCTCCCTACTGAGGCCCACTGTAGCTAAAAGCAATGTTTTTATAAATGGAAATTGACCAGAAAGAAATGCACATTCTGCCTTTCTTCAACTATGGGATTCAAACGGGGAAGATTCCAAGTGGTCCCCCATTTGGCTTAAATTAACAGAACTCTATCAGGGACAGCAAACCATTTGTGGGGTCCCCACAGCACAATAATAAAAGGCCTTAAAATGTCAATGTGTTAGCACAGAAATACAGAGGGCCCAGCTGGCTACACTAAAGAAAACCACGATTAGGTGAAACACAGCACAAGTACCTACATCATTATCATAAACCACTATCAAATGATTAAAATTATAAACACCTTGGTATACTACTGTTTCCCCCAAAATAAGCCCTACCTTAAAAATAAGCCCCAGTTAAGTGAAACCCCGCCCTCCACCATTGTGCAGCAACCAGAATAAGATGATATGACTGTATTTGAATCAACGTAGTTTGTTGTACATGAAAAAAATAAAACATCCCCTGAAAATGAGCCCTAATGCGGTTTTTGGAGCAAAAATTAATACAAGACCTTGTCTTATTTTCAGGGAAACAGGGTAGAAGCAGACAACATCCTGAGCACAAAAGCTAAAGAACTGACAGAAAGGTATATCAAAAGACTGCAGAAAATCTTAAAATCAAAATTAAATGGTGGACATACAATGAAAGCCATCAATACATGGGCAATTCCGGTAATTAAATGCCCAGCTACCCAATAGATTGGACGCAAAATGAATTAGAAGTACTGGATCAAAAAACACGGAAACGTATGAACATGTATCACACACTACATTCAAAAACTGATGTGAACAGATTATATTTACCATAAAAAACTGGAGGCTGTGGATTACTACAAATACAGCAGGTAGTAGGAGAAAAAAATCCTAAATTATCATATTAGTGCAAGTAGAGAAAAATTACTTAAGGCAGTGGAAATAGAGAATAATTTGAAAACAAGAGAAACAAAGGCTCAATATAAGAAACAACAATTTGAAAATAAATTAAACAGCTGGAAAAATAAACCACTACATGCACAACACCTGAGAAACATTGATGGAAAGCATGATCATAATTCAAGATGGGCATGGCTAAAACTGGAAACCCTTAAGAAAGGAACCGAAGGCTTGATTTTTGCTGCACAAGAACAAGTACTTCAAACCAATGTGATAAAAACTAAGATTCAAAGAATTCGTGCTAACAGCAAATGTCAACTCTGCCAAGAAAAGGATGAAGCTATGTCACACTTCATCTGTGAATGCCCAAAGACTGCACAAACAGATTACAAAGTTAGACATGATAGAGTGGCAAAATTAGTGCCCTGGGCATTATGCAATAAATATAACTTGCCAGCCTCCAAAAACCTATGGAAACATCAGGTAGAGAAGGCCTCAGAAAATGACAAAATCAAGATCTTGTGGGATTTCCGGATCCAGACTGATAGACACCTTGATCGGACAACAGAATGAAGAAATGCCCGGATCATTGACATTGTAATTCCAGGGGAGTTAAAAATAAAGAACTGGAAAGACTAACAAAATATAGAGATCTGACATTTGAAACATCTCGCTTGTGGATAAAACATACCTCAGTGGTCCTCATAGTCAACAGTGCTTTGGGAACAGTATCAAGAAATTTCACACAATATTATAAGCAGTTACAGATCTCAGAAATAACACCATTAGAGCTAAAAAAAAAAGATATGGCTATGTCAGGAACAGCATGCATACTGTGCCGATGTTTAACAGATACTGAGGTTTTTGGTTAACACTTGTATCTGTTATATAATACCAGTCAATGTTTTTATAATCTTGATTGACAGTGCCTAGCATCTTAAAATAATAATAATAAAATAATCTTAGAGCTGCAGAGCTGGAAGAGACCCTACGGATCGCGGAGTACAGCTCCTGTCAAGGAGGCCCATGCGGGGAATTGAGCTTTCAATCTCTGACTCCACAGCCAGAAACCTAAACCACTGAGCTTTCCAGCACTTCTCATGCTCCCTTGAAATCTATTATGAAAGAAAGAAAGGTTGTTATTAGCAGATATAGGATAGAAACACTACTGTTCATTTTTCCTTTACAGGTGGTCTAGTCCCACTGTGTGAAGTGACGAGAGAATTATATTATTTTCCTATTTCCTACCTACTCCTTGGGTCAATCAGGAGTCTGAGCTTTGGCCCACAAGGAAAACAATTCCCTCAAATACCTGAAACGGCTGCTATTACAAATCTTGACCTTAGCATCCTGGAATATAGCAAGAGGCTTTATATCGATTCCAGTAACACAGCTGAGGCCCTCTCCCAAAGGGACCCTCCTCCTTCATCTTATGTGAAGTGCACTTACATCACTTTTTCTGAGGATGAGATGATCTTAATGAAGCATCTGGCTTCTGATCAACAACAGTCGAATCATTTTAACATTTTAAATTTGTTTGAACTTCAGCTATATTTTATAAATGTCCATAATTTGAAATTGTGCAGCACTCTGATAACAAATACAGTGGTGCCTTGCTTGACGACGATAATGCGTTCCGTTAAAATTGCTGTTAAGGGAAATCGTCGTCAAGCAAAATTTTAAAAACCATTGAAATGCATTGAAAACCATCCAATGCATTCCAATGGGTGAAATACCTCATCATGCAGCGAAGATCCTCCATAGGGAGGCCATTTTCTGGTGCCTGTATAGCGAGGAATCCATCTTTAACACAGGGGGGAGCCATTTTGAAACCTGATGATCAGCTGCTTTTAGATCATCGTAATGGTAAGAATCGGTTCCCAAAGTAGGGAACCGATAGTCGTGAAGCGAATATTCCCCATAGGAACATCGTTTTGCGATCGCAAAAAAACCATTGTAAAGCGGATTCATCATTTAACTAGGTAATTGTTAAGCGAGGCACCACAGTGAAGAAAAGAAGAACCAAGACTGGTTCCAGAACAATAAATATCTAAATCTATCAAAATACACAATCAAATACATTATATCACAATTGTGTCTGATGAATAAAATATGCATAATCATTTTCCTCCTCCCGTTCTGGAATGGCTGGTCCTCCCGTAGCCAAACTGTGACACTAGACCACCCGTTTTCAAGTCTGTGCCCCTCAGGTGTGTTAGACTGTATCTTGCATCCTGTACACCCGATAATCTCAAGGTGTGGCCAGGGTTGATAGGGTGGGGATTTAGTTCAATGTAACTGGAGAAGGTTTCATAGACCGGTAAAGTGTGGTTAGAGATAAAGCTGAAGGTCGGACAAAGAGGCCCATGAAAGACTCAACATACCGAGCTAATTGGAGAAGAGATAAAACATCTGGATTTTCATGGGAATTCAGGGCGGAGGAAGGTGTTACAGCCCCTTGAGGCTAATTGTTTAACAGACACGAAGTGTAAAGAAGAAGGGCAGAGTTAGAGAATGTAGAAAATGGACGATAGGTTATGTCGGAGAAGTTCGATTCCATGATGATAGGAGAGAAAAAGAACTTGATGGTTTGAGCATGTGGCTTGAAGGAGAAAGAGCGTAAGTAAAGAGAAAGAAGGAGGTGGGGCTAGCCCACCTTAGCCCAGCTTTCTTGTTGTTGTTGTTTAGTCGTCAAGTTGTGTCTGACTCTCCATGGCCCGATGGACCAGAGCACGCCAGGCCCTCCTGTCTTCCTCCCGGAGATGGGTCAAAATTCATGTTGGTCACTTCGATGACACTGTCCAACCATCTCGTCCTCGGTCGTCCCCTTCTCCTCTTGCCTTCACACTTTCCCAACATCAGGGTCTTTTCCAGGGAGTCTTCTCTTCTCATGAGATGGCCAAAGTATTGGAGCTTCAGCGTCAGGATCTGTCCTTCCAGTGAGCACTCAGGGTTGATTTCCTTCAGAATGGATAGGTTTGTTCTCCTTGCAGTCCAGGGGACTTCCCGCAGGTCCTTATTTTTAGGCCTCAAAATCCCACATAACATGTTGTTCATTATAGATTGATACAGACAGATACAGGTACGGATCTATATAACGATCATATCTCCAAATGGAGTGTTTTTTTTCCCTAAAACAAGGCACCCCCTCACCCCCTTTGTTTTAGCAAAACCAAAACAAACAGTTTTCAGTGGGAGAGGCTGGAAAGCCCACAAGCAGGTTTGGGGGTTATGAAAAATGGGCCCATGCCCTCTAAAAGTGCCCAATCTGTGTCTTAGGCCAATAAAAGGGGCTGAATTTCATCAGAGGAACATGAAGAGGATTCGAGGAAGAAGGAGATCTGATACTGCATTTGTCCACACAGTACATCCAGTGGGTGCTTCACAAGCAAACAGAGCGAATTTGATTTAAATCAATATTATTTAAATCATGATTTAAATTTTGACAATCAAATTGTTTGATATTTAAATTTTAAAAATCAGTTCCTTAATTTAAGCTGTGATTTAAGTCTTTTTTTAATCACTGATTTCTATCCACCTTGCAATTAAGAATCCCAAGAATCTGACAATTTTAAAGACTAAGGCCTTAAGGCTTAAGGCTACCCTATGTGCTAGTCTGCTATTTAGAAGCACACTGATCCTGAGGTTGGGTAAGCCCTTTGCCATCATAAATTTACTCCCGTTTTTCCAAGCAAAACATGTTTGCAACACAGGTTGCAATATTCAGCTAGTATAAATGCAATTTAACAACATATACAAATTATGCAAACAATCATTTAAAACAGATGCCCAATAAAAGAAGTCCAGAATGCTCTCAGTTGTGAAGAGCTTTGCAAATCAAACCAAGCACTTTTAACCAAGTCCCCCAAAATACCAGGAGCCAGCTAATGTAATACTGTTATGACCAATACTATCTTGCCCGCCCCTTAGCAGTTTAAATGTCTTTACGGTTGATTCTAAGTTGTAGACTAAAAGGAATCCTTTTTTTGCAAACTGTAAGCATTACCTAACAAAAATGCCACTAAAAAAAGAAAGTGCAACACTGCAGGGTGAGCGTAGGAAGTCAAGGTGCTATGATTAATGAAGTTTTCTATTTTATCCTGCCTTTCTGCCAACAATACTGTGATCAAGTCAGCTAAAGGCAATAAAACTCAAACAGAGATACAATTAAAACATTATTCAAAAATATACCAGAAGCAGTAATTTGTCGGAACCCTTTTCAACAACAGCCCTTTTCAACCCTTTATCACAAAAGTTAGAGCTTGCCCATCTCCATGAAGTCTTTCCTCTTTTCAATCAAATTAAACATTAGAACAAAAAAAAAAAAAAAAAAAAAGATCCATACTACCAGTTCGTGAATTTTTTTAAAGTAACAGCCCTGGTAACATTATTATCAAAATATAGTGTTGCAGGTAACATTGTAATGTGTTACTTCCAGGGCTCAAGGGCACAAATGCATACGTAATTAGTTGATTTCATCTACAGCTGGTTCTGCGTCACCCCTTGGCTGCGTTGCCCACCACTGCACCAGCGGAGCCACAGTTCTGCAAAAAAAAAATCAGATGCCAGAATCCTGCTGGACGGTGTCTGCTTGGACAACAGAAACAATGGCAGATCGCTACCGATTAAATGCTTCCTTTTGCAATTTAGGAATGCACGCAGCTTTGTTGCATTGAGTGAAAGGCATGGGCACCCAGATTTCACAAGGAGGAAGTCTTTACTCAGCAGCAATCCGCTGTTGCCAATGATATCATTCCCACTACACAAGCAGAGTGCCATGACACGAGTTCAATCACAAACTCTCAGCCAAGGAGGATGTGATTTAAACCAGTGCTCAGAAAAGCTTAGTTTGGTCATGTCAAATAAACTCACTTTTGCTTGCCTTAACTTTATAGAGATGTTTCACAATCTCCTTGCCCAGACTGTCTCCACCTCCAAGAATCCTCTATTCACTGACACTTCAGAGGGATAACAGCTAGAGCTGCCGCTCTAAACAAATCAGTATCACTCAAGAAATCTACTGAAACCAGCCCCGCAGAGCACTCAGCAGAGCAGATAAAAATCAATGTTATTTTTAAAAAATCATATTTACTGTATTTAAATCATGATTTAAATTTTAAAAATCGGACTTGAAATTACATGTAAAGTGAGCAACCACAGAAATCAAAGGCTGAAACCCAGTAGTTAAGTCCCAACTAAAATAACACCACTGAATCAGTGGGGATCTGGTGAGTCATCTCCTCTGTAAATTCCACTGAATGAAAATATTCAAGTTGCAACTTAATACTGGACTTCAGCCATTGTCTTTTGCAAACAAGTGGCCCTGAAAGGCTACTTTTAAAATAACTTCAACAACAGAGGGTGTCTTAAATCAGGTCAAAGTAGTGGATCTATCCAGCTTAGTACTGTTAATACAGTCTCTGACGCACTTTTGGTATCACAAAGTTCCAAACAGAGTAGTCCTAGAATGAGCTGGAATTTTTAGCATGTACACGTTACTGAAACAGCGCTGTCTACGTTGGCTTGGGCACGTCGTGAGAATGGCTGACGGTCGGATTCCAAAGGATCTCCTGTATGGAGAATTAGTGCAGGGAAATCGCCCCAGAGGGAGACCACAGCTGCAATACAAGGATATCTGCAAACGGGATCTAAATGCCTTAGGAATGGACCTCAACAGATGGGAAACCCTGACATCTGAGCATTCAGCCTGGAGGCAGGCGGTACATCATGGCCTGTCCCAATTTGAAGAGACCCTTGTCCAGCAGGCCGAGGCAAAGAGGCAGTCACGAAAGCAGCAAAATCAGGGAGCTGGACAGGGGACAGATTGTATTTGTCTTCAGTGTGGAAGGGATGGTCACTCTCGAATCGGCCTTTTCAGCCACACTAGACACTGTTCCAAGTTCTCCATACAGAGCACGATACCATCGTCTCTCGAGACTGAAGGATGCTTACTACTACAATTTCCCCATCTCAAGAGTCTCTCTGTTCTCTCATCCAAGCACTAACCAACTCCAACTTAATCTAGTTTCCAAAATCAGAAAAGATCTGGTGTACTCAGGGTGCTATCGTAGCAATTAGAGATGAGCACAAACTTCTGATTTGGCGGTTTGCGCTGGTTCAGCAGTTCCCGGTGCCACCTCTTTTGGAGAGCAGAAGAAGCGAGGCAGGGAAGGCAGGATGCTGCCTCCAAGTAGGCAGCCTGTAAGACTCTTCTTGTTTCTGAGGCAGGATGCGGTAAGGAAAATGCATGACACTGTACGTATGTACATAGAGTGCAGATGTATATGAATCTCCCCAACCTCTCTCTGGAGGAGAGGTCAAAAATTCAGGAGATGGAGGGGGAAAAAAAACATTTTAGCCCCATCCCACCAACTACCCATTTTTGACATTCTGGAGCTTCTTTTCTTATGAACATAAACTCTTAAAAGTCTGGACAAAAGAGGCACAGACTTTTAAACAATCTCTACGAGTGGTCACAATCACCAGATAGGCGGGGTATAAATCAATAAATCAATAATCAATCAATCAATCAATCCCAGGTTTTGTAGTCCACACATATTGAAGCATGCCCGATAGCCCTACCCCTTTCATCATAAATGCTGAACACAGAAACATGATGGTCTGAAGACGGAGAGACCATCCAATCTTGGTAGCCTCTCCATGTGAGCCCAAATTTAAGTACTTCAATCAACCACAGAGAGTTGGGCTAGCATACTCCCTTCAACATCTGTGGGCTCCATGCACTTCCTTAATGGCTTAGGCAAGTTTGCAGAAGAGTAGGTCTGGAAGAGACCCACATTTCACTAATCCAAACCCCTAAAATGCAAAAAATGGCCATCCAACTGCTGTTGAAAAGCTTCCAACACAGCAGAGTCTACTGCCTTCTTCTATTCCACTGTCAAATATGGTCCCGCCATTACCCCAAAGAAAAAAATGTTAGTTTTTATACTATAATTGCTAAAATCCCACAACCAGCAGGAGACTCTGGCCACTGAAGTCTGAAAAATTGTTGTCCAAACAAGGAACGTTTGCAAGCTCTGCACCTCCTCTCCAGCCTTGGGGGGAGTGATCTCCTCGTGGAAGCCCTTTATTTGCACGGCAAGATGAGTGAAGGTCCACAAAATGGCCCCCAGAGACCACAACAACCTTTTTAAAGTGCTGCAAGACTCAGCCAAACATTTATCACTCAGGAAATATGATTTCCTACTGGGAGTTCCATTTTAATTATTTATGCCATACAGGCAGGCATTAAAAGTCTGTCCCAATGTTGTGAAATAGCATTCTCTATTCCCCCAATTAATTTGAAGTTACACCTAGTTTTTTTAAATTCTTCCTCACGACAATACTCCCTTATGTAAAATGTAATGTCTCACATATAATTTTGGGGCTGACCAGTATCAAATCTGTTCCAGGTACATATTTACTGTACCCAATTTTCTCACTCACTAGAGCCAAAAGAGGGAAGACTGGAAGTAATATTTTTGCTATTTCCCAGTTTGAGCAAATAGTTTGCAGTAATGGAAAGAGAAAAGCAGCAGGAAAAATATACAAAATCACATTTAATTTTTGTCACAATATGCTCTTTACAGTCAAACACCTTCATCGAAGGTTTTTTTGAAAGAACTTGGCAAAGAAGATGATCTACAAGTTGGATGAATTTCCATACATTTCCCACCCCAACCTCATCAGAGGCTGAATTTCAAGGCAAGCTTGCAGAATTTTGCAGACTCTGATCTGGCGTGACTCAGGCAAGCAGGACACAGGAGAGCGCCAGCCACTCAGCTGCTGCAGGTGCCAGAAGAAAGGAGGGTACCTGCCCTTCCACCTCCAATAGTCCCGGAACAGGCTGCAAAACAAGGGTTTTTGACCTCAACTGCCACTACCCCTAGCCAGCAGAGCCAATGGTGAGAGATCATGGAAGTTGCAACTCAACCTCGTGGGGATGAAGATCTGCATATTCCCCATTTCTGTGCTATAAGAAAAGGCCCCTTTCTATTTGAAGGAATTACTCCAAGCCACAGTTGTGACTTTTTGCACTCTTTAAGTGTACAGTGGGACCTCGACTTACAAACGTCCCTACCTACGAACTTTTTGATTTATGAATGGCTCCGTTCGCAAAAATTGGCATCAAATTTCGAACGGAGCCTTGACCTACGAACGAAAAAAGGCAGGGGAAAAGGGCGGGAAATTTGAATTTCCAGCCCCTTTCCCCTGCCTTTTTTCTTCCCTTGGAATGCATTGATTGGTTTTCAATGCATTCCTATGGGAAATGGTGCTTCGACTTAAGAACTTTCCAATACAGATTAAGTTCTTAAGTCGAGGTACCACTGGATAGTATCTTCTACATAGCTGACAAGGGAGGCGACGGTCCATGAAAGTTACACCAAATAAACGTTTAATACTTCTTGTTATTTGGAATATCCTCTGCCAATCTGACTCTCCTCACTCTACTTGCAGATAATTTATGAATATCAGCAATGATTTCCCCAACACAGACCTGCAGGTGAGCCCAGGACTCAACTTCATCCATTGTGTGAACTATTTCTTTCTTTCTACTCTTTATTTCCTGATTCTTAGCCAGTTGCCAGCTGGCTAATAAGTTTATTCAAAGCCATTTGTCAAAATATATGCAAATAAATGGAGCCAGAACTCAACAAAAAGTATCAGCTATGACCTGTAAAGTCCAATATGGCTTGGGTCTGGCCTGTCTGAAGGACCTTAACTCACCATATGAACCAACCCAAGTTTTAAGATCTTTGGGGAACCGTTTCTCTCATGACCGCCATCCTACAGGCATGTCCTACACGCTGTTCTACTGGCTGTTCCTGGGCTGTGCAACTCCCTCCCACAAGTTGGCCTCTCCACCAGGGACAGATTTTTCTTTCAAACAAAACTTTTGCTAAGTGAAACCCCCTACAGAGTTTTAAACTTGTGTTTTTCATTTTGCTTCTTCTTTAAACCCATTTTTAAAACCTTTAAAAACTTGTTTTTCAGCAGAGTCATGCCCTACATAAAGAAGAATCAGCGCAGTACGAGACTCCCTGCTGCATGGGACTGAAATGGGAATATGTCAGGAAGTTCCATGGACCTGTGAGGTATGCCATCTCCCTGGAAGATGGATCAGGGATGTGACAGATGGGTTGCCATCGTTCACGAACATGTATTCCTTCTCATCCATATGTGAACAAGTGACACAGCCAAGAGGAATTCCAGAGAAATCATGTTAGACTTTGAAGCTCTTGGAGGGAGCCTGAAGAACTTTGGTGCCCAGATAATCTTCTCACCCATCCTAACAGTACCCAGAAGACGAAGAGGAAGGGAAAGAAAAATATTCTGGGTGAATGGGAAGAATGTGCTTGACCACAGCATGAATAACTTTTATCAGGAGAGCTTTAAACTGAATCGGAAGAGGGAGGGAGACACAAGTTCAGAGGTAAAGACAGATGAAAGCTTATGCACATTAAGAGGAACAAAATGAGCAGCTGTAATGAGGCCCAATAATAATCTTCATAAAGATGTACAAAGGAAAGCAGACCACAAATCATACCATCTCCGGTGTTTATATACAAATGCCAAGAGTAATGGAAACAAACAACAACTGGAAATCTTAGTTCAAGAGGGTAAATATGACTTGGCAGGGATAACTGAAACTTGATGGAATGACTCTTACGACTGGAATACAGCAGTTTAAAGTATATAAATTGTTCAAAAAGAAAAGAAAGAATAGAAAAGGAAGTGGAGTCCCACTATATGTCAAAAATATATTTTCCTGCACAGAAATGCAGGAGG
Organism: Pogona vitticeps; assembly: GCF_051106095.1. Classification (NCBI taxonomy): domain Eukaryota; kingdom Metazoa; phylum Chordata; class Lepidosauria; order Squamata; family Agamidae; genus Pogona; species Pogona vitticeps. Next base: position 15,046,619 of record NC_135794.1, read on the forward strand.
ATGAGCTTGGTTGTCCCACTGAGAGCATCCAGATTAATATAATAGGGACAAAAAATAAATAAATGTGGTAGGTGGAATCTACTACTGACAGCCCAGTCAAGGAGAAGATACACATTAAACATTTGAAAAGCTAATTGTAAGAATTTCAAAGAGACATGATGCAGTAATAATGGAAGATCTAAATTATTCTGGTATCTGTTGGGAGGAAAATTCTGCCAAATATGGCCATTCCAATAAATTCCTGGCTTGTGTTGCTAATCGTTTTCTCTAACAAAAAGTGTAGGAAGAAACTAGAGGATGAGCTAGGCTTGATTCTAACCAACAGAAATGACGTGATGGAACAAGTGGCAGTAAGGGGAACTCTGGGAGAAAAGTGATCATGTTCTACTGGAGTTCTTAATCTCAAAGGATTTCAGAGGAAATGAAAACTGTGTAGCTGCCCATGTGCGCTGGATTTTAGGAAAGCAGATTTTAATCATCTCAGGATAAGTAAGGTCCTAAGGCAGGAGATCCTAATAGGAAAAGAAATCCAAGATGGGTAGTGGGAGTTTCTTAAAAAGGACAACTACAAACATTTCAAACAAGAATAAAAGGTGAAAAACAGAAAGAAATAAAAGAAATAAAAGAGACCAACTCTGGCTTCTAAAAAGCTCAGAGAGGAGGACAAAAAAAGGAAGTGGAAGGAATGCCAGGCCACAAAGGAAAATTACAGACAAGTACTGCAAAGCATTGCAGAGATGTTGTTAGCAAAGCAAAAGCTATCACAAAGATTGCTCCCCCCCCCCCCCAGAGCAGGGGCAGGATCCGTTCTCAGCCATCTCAGACTACAGGACAAATAATGGGCTCACGTTACAGGAAGCAACAAGATTTTGGCTGAATATCAGGGGGGAAAGCCTAACTGTTAGAGCAGTACAAGAATGGAACCAATTACTTCAGGAGGTGGCGAGCGCTCCAATGAATTAAGCAGCCATCCGGCATATACACTTTGATTTAGATTACTGCATTGAGCAGGGACTCAGTGCCTTTACAGAACCCCTTCCAACTTCATTATTCTATGATTCTATAATAATCATCACCTTCATCTTAGAACTGCAGAGCTATGATTCTTAGATTTTGCTATTAATGTTTCAAAATTATTTTCAGTCAATGGTTTTGCAAAACATTATTATATGATTAACTGCATTTTTAATATTGCAATTCATGTCTTTCACCTCTGTCCTCATTTTGCTAGCTAATCTGAGCTCCTGGTTTGGGAGAACAGTGGGATATAAAAATAAATGAATAACTAAAAATTCAATTGGCAGGTGAGCATTTCACCATTTCCAGAAGAAGGATTCGTGTCATACTACTGACTTTCCCACAAGTTATCCCTGTGATTGTTCATGGGTGCGTTCCCAATAGCACTCCAAACCTCCACCTGTCCATGTGGATTTTTTTTAAACGAAAGTACCGTACATTATTTATCATCAAAATGTCTACATTGGACACCTGGTTTAATTTAATAAAAGCAGGTAATTTATCTCCTCAAATATCATGTGGGTGCCCACTGACAATCTAAAGTTGTCTACATGTACCCAGAATTAACCTCTCCTAAACACAAAACAGGAAGCATAAAGCAGTAAGTACAATACAGAGTTTCTGCACATATCTGAAAAATGGAAGAGATTCAAGGACCTCGCCAAAGCCACAGCACAGCCATCACTCTGGAATCAGGATGGGTGCATCGGTCTATTTTCAAATTGTGTCTCTTTTGCAGGAGTTCATCATCCCTAGTAAATCTATCCCGTTTCAGCATTAATCTGCAATGCTTTTTAAATCCAAAAGTAAATGCATCTTTAAACAGAGTTTAACTCCACAATACTGAAAATATAGTTGTGTTCCCTATATAATATTTCCAGTTTTATTCTGATATATTTTTTAAACATGTGTTCAGAATAGCAATGGATGAGTAAAATTGAATTCACATAAGTAATGTGTTTGTTGGAACACACACAAGAGACCAAAAATGGGCCCAAACATTGCTACTTTTCATAGGTAGTTCAAAATTTTGTATCTGCCTCATCCTAGCTGTAAAAAAAACTGAAAGGGCACCTGTTGCCAATGAACTGTTTCCTGTCTCTCCTTAGGCGGAGAGCTTCAGGACAGCCTTTTCAGGCAATAAGATTCTCCCAAGTAATCCTGGCAACAGTTCTGAGCAGGGCAACAAACGCTGCCGTTTTTTCATATGGGAGGGAAAGCACCAAGCGCAGATCCACCTTGCAGCCTATTCCCTTTTTCCCCAGCTTACTTTCTCGTGTCCCACATCTTCAGCAGTTACCTGGGGATGTCAGAAAAGGCTCCGCTTTGCTGGATGATCACAGCAACCGCTCCAGCTGAAGCCCTTCAAATGTTTGGCAGGAAAACATATTATTCTCGGTGGGTGGATGTTATTGCTTAAACTGACAATTCCTCCCAGGATTCACACATCCATAAAATGAGAAGGAAAGGTGCAGAAGGGTCATGAGGTGCTCTGGCGACTCATGACTCAAAGCTTGCCTCTCTCACAGGGCTCACCCCTTAAGATGCCTCTAAAATATTTCCAGGGACGGAAAGAATCATCTAGGGCAGGTGATGATTCTTTCATCACCGGCAGGAACTTCAAATCTACCTAAACGACCGAATCTGGCACGCGTGCAATTCGAGGGCCACCCTCTCCCTCCTCCAGTTTCTGGTGTATCCACGAGGGCAATTCCACCCGAGACTTTCTTCTTCTCGGAGCCTCGCTCCCCGGGTCGGTCTGTGGTTTCTTGCACGCGCGCCCCTTCGGAGGAAGAGCGCCCGGGCTCAGCATCCTCTCCCGAGGAGGGAGAACTTATATAACACCGAGAGCTCCACCCGAGGGGGGGGGGGGCAGCGGTGAGATCGCGAAGGTCCCGAAAGAAACAAGGGCGCCCAAAGCGAAGCGAAGGGGGGGGGAAACTCTCTCGGCCGCCGCCGCCCCCCCCCCCCGCCCTCCATCCTTCGGCTCCGGAAGGCGAACTTCCTCCCTGCCCGCCCCGTCCAACTCCGGGCAGCCAGCCGCCCAGCCCCTGCTCCTCTCAGGGCGCCCCTTCGGGGTCCGGGATCCGGCCCAGACAGACCCCCGGCATCTCCCGATCCCCCCCCCCGGGCCGTCGAGGCACTCACTCCGCCGCGCTGGTCCCGTTGATGGTGGAGCCGTCGGGCGCCGGGTTCAGCTGGATCGGCATCGGCTTCTTCTTGGGCATGGTCTCCGCGCCCAGGCGCCCCCGGAGAAGAAGAAGAACTCGGGGCGGGGGGGGGGGACCGACGGACGGACTCCGGCCGGGCTGCCTCCGCCTGGAGGAGATCAAGCGGAGGGAGGACGCGGCGGGGGTGGCGACCAGGGACGCCTCCCGGGCCGGGGAGTGAGTGGAGGGAAGCAAAAAAAGAGGCTTTCTCCGCGCACCCACAGCCCCCCACCACCAGAGACGCGCGCTCCGAAGCCAAAGGGGGCCCCCCGCGCGGGCAACTCGTACGGCTGGGCTGGGCTGGGCTTCGGGCTCCACCTCGGCACCTCCCGGGCGGAGCCTCCAAGGGCGGCGGGCCAAGCTCCCCCGCGCTCGCGCTCTCTCTTTCTCTCCGGAGCGCTTTAAACTAGGAAGGAGGCGGAGCGCGCCCTCCCCTCGCCTCGCCCGGAGGCGCCCCCCCCCAAAAGGCCCGCCCCGGCCCGGCGTAGGGCGCATGTGCTCCCGCCTCGCACATGGGCACTGAGAGAGCGTGACGCCGGAAAGGAGCCTCCCGCCCTTCCTTGAGTGCCCGGGAGAGTTGCGGCCGGGGGGGGGGGGGTGAGGGTGGAGCGCCTCGGTGGGAGGCGAGCCACGCGGGGCTCCCCCATCGCCGCCTGTTGATGGGGCGAGACGGGGAAGAGGAGGCGGTCCCCCCCGGGGGCGCGTGCTGAACCCTCTGGAGGCTCTGGGCATCCCTGAAGAGCAAATGGGGTCAGCAACCCCCTCAGCGAAAGGGGCCCCCGCCGCCGCCTCCTCCTCCTCCCCCCTCGAGACCGAGCCGCTGAGTTTGAGGGGTGCTCATCCTGATCATCACAGCTCCCCCCCCCCCGTTGCAATTACTGTATTGCCTTTGAGGCGCTCAGGCTCATTTTTTTGCACAGGTTGCATTAGGCACCGTGAGGAAACTGGGGCAAAAAGTGGATCTCTGGAAATAATTAAAGACCGTCATGATTTCATGTGTTGTTTTAAATTATTATTATTTCTTTTATTTAAAAGATTTCTACCCCACGTTCATCCTTAAAAAGGAACCAAGGTAGCTTACTTACATCATTAAAAGACAATATATAAAGCTGAAAACAATGAGTGTACAAGGGTGGTTTACATTATTAGAAGATTTAATGTTTAAAGCTAAGAATAATTAGTATAAAGAGGCAGCTTACATTATTAGAAGACCATATTAGTGCTAAAAAGCATAGGTATAGAAATATTTAAAAGGAACAAAAATTTATTTACAATTCTCATTGTCAAACCAACATTAAATTTTACATATAATCCAGGCTTGCAGACTACACCACAGAGATCAGGGATCCTTCTGCACATGGCTTTGCAGTGGTGCAAAAGCGTGGATCTTCTGCAAACCACCATTAGATTATCTCATCTATGCCCACAGAGAGAGGTATCAAAATTATAGATCCCAGGCCGTACAGTGATGTCATGCCACAAGGACATTGATCCAAAGAGTGGATCCTCATTGATCCACAATAATTTCATAGGAAGTCTCACCAAACCATGTCAATTCACATACAGTACGTCATCCATGCCCATCGTATGAACCAACCCTTGTTACATGACATCACCATGGTGCAACAACATAGATTTGAGACATGGCTTTTACATGGATCCTTCTGAAACCACTGTGAAACAACATATCCCATCTCAGTCATTTCCCCCCACCCCGAACCTTAAAAACCATAGATTACTTAATCATCATGTTGCAAAATAGTGCATCTGAGATGTGGTTTCTCCCCAAATCATCAAATCATATATTTCATCAGTGTCTACAGACAAACAAACAAAAATTGTGGACCTCTCTGATCTGAACTCCCATCTGTGCCTACAAACTAATCTACAAAATAATGGTGTACTTTCTGCATGCCGCAGGCGTAACCTAAATGTCTGGGTCTAAGACATCCACTCCACTAGATTCCCTAGGGATTTCATATGGCATCCACACGAAACATCAGTCAAATCTTAGATAACAACTATTTGTACAGCCTGAAACACAATAAACATCCATAGTTTGATGCAAGGCATCACCAAACTGTAAAAAGACAAATCTAAGGCATGTATCAACCAAAATCATTGTTCAAATTGTAATTATGTCTGTACTCACAGGCTGAACAAAAATTTGTGGGTTTGTGTACCTTGATGTTCCTGTTCATGGATCCCTCACGATCCTTTGCAATCTATATGAGATTTATGAGCTTTAAGCATAAATCACATCTGGATCTCACAAATTTATCCCTAGATATCAACATGATTTGTATAGGGATTCAACAACAACACCATTATTTATTTATTTATTTATTTATTTATTTATTTATTTATTTATTTATTTATTTATATCCCGCCCATCTGATAAATCTATACCACTCTGAGCGGCTACAACTTAGAATTAATGAGTATGTACTGACCAAACCCTAAAAATCATAGCTCCTCCACTGCAGGGTGTCCACAGAATACCAAAACATGTGTTTCACATATGGATCTTCACGGATCCACAGGATTTTTGCATGGTGTCCACACTAGATCATTGTCAAATCATGGATCATTTTAATGCCTAGAAAGTGAAACATATGCATCATGATCTGAACTCCCATCTGTGCACAGTGAAAGCACGGAACAAAGATGTGGATATCAGGTATTGATTCTTCTGAACCCTTATGTTTTCTCCACCCCAAGCCACCATAAAAATCACAGATTTAATTGGTGCTAATAGACTGCACCATAAAAGTCAATAATCTCTCATTCCTGGTGTCACCATTGTGAAAAATGTAAGTTGGAAGCATGGAATCTGGTGGATCCCAGCAGTTTTTCAACAGGATCTGCCCCAAACCATCATATATGCCACCTTTCTTCTCTGGATGAACCACACAATGTACAAATAATCCATTGCAGAGCTGTGCCATAATGCATAAGCATATACCCAAGGCCTAGATCTTCATAGATCTATAAGATTCTTACATAGTATTAGCATTAAAATTCTGTAAAATTGGACATCTCATCTGTGGCCACTGACTAAACCATAAAGTTCACAGTCCTTTTCCTGCATGTTGTCACAATGGCAGAGGAATATGCATCCAAGTGACAACGTCTAATGAGAGATGCCAATGATGCCAATAGACAATAAGCATCACAGACATATCAATTCATAGCATGGCTGCAGTGCAAAAACATGGATGTGAGGCACAGATTCCGTAGCTACACCTGTGAAATACTGTCTTTTACAAAACTATTAAAGGTATAAGATTGTTGTCTCCTTTCATGTAGCCACCATGTATCATGTATGTAAACTTGGGCTGAATGGTCTAGTAGAAATATAAAACTTCTAATAAAACTAAAGAAGAGCAAGAAATAAATTTAAAGAGAGAGAGGAGGAGAAACGCAAGAAATGAATTACACCGTATGCATTGCCTTTTGATCCCTCAAGTGATTAAAAACTGATTTTACTTGGTGTTTTCAAAGAAGTAGCCATGTTACTCTGTGCAAGAATATAAAGCAAGAGAGAGAGAGAGAGAGACAAAATATGAGATATTGATTACAGTTGCCTTCATACCCTGCTGGGTGGTTGGCAATTGCTTGATCGAAAACCAAGGTCACAAGCATTGGCTTCATAGTCTTGTAGTATGATCTAACATGGCGGCACTTCAGCCGAGCCAAAGGTGTTGGCCTAAAATTTTTGTGGTTTTCTTTAATCTCGTTCTCTCTAAAAGAACATGGAACCAGTCTCCCTCACAACTGTCTCCCTGCAAATCTGTGGGGATCAGTTAACTGCAGAATGTCATGAAATGGGTATAACAAAATGTTCTGTGGAAGTTTATCAGTTTGACACAATTGCTCATGGAGTGTAGCCTGTTTCTTCAAATACATGTAGAGTACCATGAATAGGTAGACAATTATACAAGCCTAGCAGCTCATTTCTATTCTTATGGCTTCCGGACTGCATGCATCTTGGGGCTCAATGGGCAGTTGGCTAGCACCCTAATCGGGCAAAAGGGGAAAAAACCCTAAAAGACCCTTTGCTCCGGGGGGGGGGGGACTGTTTGATATGTTTTGAATCGGCCTACCATGTGCAATCAGTTTCCTCCAGGACACCTGAATTTCAGCTTTTTTCTTTCACAGTACCTGCATCTGGAGCATAGACTTGAATGATGGCTGTGTTGAAAGGCTTTCCATGAAGTCTAGTTGATACTCTAGTCAGAATTTGCATTATACCCCCAAATATATTCGCCACATTTGTACCTCACAAATAGAACCACACAATTTATTCTGATTTGGTCATTTCCGCAAGACAATATTATTTAATTGTTTGATGAAGATGTCTTATACCAATTAACTTTTCCTCAGTTACACTCATCAAAATTTAATGTATCCTTAATAACTCCCAGGGAACTCAGCTGCAGTATCAATCATAGTGGAATTGCAGTGCTTTTAAACACAACTCTGACAGATACTTGAAGGGCCTTTTTACTACATGTGAGTCTGGGTCAACAAATAACTCAATTCCTGGTTCATTCAGGAAAAAATCATATCTTCATGGTTCATGGTTTGCGGACTTTCACAAACCATAAACCAGGACTAACTGCCATTTTGTTGGTTCATGACCATCTCCAGTCAGGACAACAAAAAAGAGACTTTATTTCTTCCTGTACATAATGTATGATCAGCATATGGAATTGCCTGCCACAAGATGGCTTTAAAAAGGGATTAGACAAGTTGATGGAGAAAGAGAGGTCCGTTGATGGCTGCCAGACATTATGGGGATGTGCTCAGAATGGGCAGTTAGTGGCCTTATAGCTGTTGCTGGATTGCCACTACCATCATCCTTCACTTTTGTGGAGATGCCTTCCAGCAACATCTGTAAGGCTGGCAGTTGCCCCATCCCTGGATGGGCAGCAGTTGCTGGGGATTGCATGAGGAGCCTGATGGTTACCTGGTTGCCATAGAAACGAGAATGCTGGGTTGAGTGGGAGTTAAGTCAGTTAGGGAGGTTGGGAGTTCACTTCAAGCCTCTATGTTGCTTATGTTGTCACTATATTAGGTTGTCTGCCTATTGCTGGTTCATACATGAATACAAATGAATAATTTGTGAATGTTTGATCTGGTTATTGGTAAAATAAGAGATTGTGCTATTTGCCAGACCAAGCGGTTATTGCTTGAATGTCCGAGGGTTACTTTTTAAAACTAAATTTCTAAGATACTTGGCTCGGTGTATTTTAATCCTACTGCAGAAAGTAAAATTTCCCCCTCTTTGGGTCCAGTAGCTGTCTCCTCATCCTCCCATCCTTCCAAGGTTGGTAAAATTAGCACCCAGCTCACAATGTGTAGCTTGCATAATTAATTTGTAAACCAACCAGAGAGTGCTTTTAAGCGCTCTGGGGTGGTATATAAGTAGCATGCTTTGCTTATTTTGCTTCTTAATGCAGAAAAAAAAATCTTTCTGCAAAATATTTGGAAAATCTAAGTATCAAGCAGATTTTGTATAAGCTTTACAAATCACAGAATTCACCTTTCTGGTTGCAAGTTGGGGTTAGTTTGGTGCAAAGTTTTATTTTTATTTTTCTGTTGGCTCAAATTTATCAGAGTGACTCTTGCAGGAAAAAGTATGTTATTAACTATCTTTGGGTAACACAGTGTAAGTAGCAGCTGATTTTACAATATAAGCAAATACATGTGTTTAGTCAAAAGAATGAAATGGGGAGCTTGCAAGTTTATTATATTTTCCTTTTAACTGGCTTTTCTCCTACCCTAGAGCCAGGTGAAAAAGAGTGAGACCCATGCTAAAAAGGAAAACAGGTCTCCCAAAGGCAGAGATGAGCAATCGGTCTGAGAAAGACATTCAGGTAAACTTAGCATTGTAAAAAAAATTGTATATTAAGACTTTTGGCAAAGCAGTTGAAGTTTACAGTAGCTGTAACTCATTCTTTTTTGCTTCACTGGCTGCCTTCTAATTTAAATTCCAGTGCACTTAATTTTTTAAATAGTATCACTGTTCTTTTATTACTTTTTGTTGAGTGGCTTTCTCCTCCTTGAGAATCTTTCTCAGGAAAGGAGGGATGAGAAACGATTCAAACGAATCCATGGGTTGGATGTCCCTCTCTTCTCTCTAGGGGGACGGAGTGGATCAAAGCCCTGAGAGAAAGAAGCGGAAGACAGAGGATGAGGAAAGGAAAGAAAAAGCAACTGCAAGTAAAAAACGGAAGGAAGGAGAGAAAAAGAGAAAGAAGAGAAAGGACAAAAGAGAGAAGGTACAAGATACCTGTTGCACAGAACTGGACAGGATCTATCTCTTTCTTCCTGCTTACACCAGCAGAGGCCATTTTGGCTTCCGTAACATGATTCACTTGAATATGGGTTAACAACTTAGTGCTCTATGATCGTTATAATACCATAAGTAGAACTTCAATTTCTCTTTGCTGCATCTCCAAAACAGTGCACATTCAAAGATGCTGTTCACATGTTCTGCTCTACCTGTCAAAAACAGATACATTATGCCCATTTGCAAAATTTTCCTCATTTTGCATGGTTTTTTTTTTGGCTTTGCCTGTCTCTAGGGAAGTCGGGGGGGGGAATATTGGACATTGCACCAAAGTCTCTCTGCAAACTGTAGCCAGGGAGTCGGGAGGTATTGGGCATAGACCTTCAAACATGGCATCCCAACTAGAAGGGCTAACCCTTCGCTTCCTTTTGCAACGTTAAGGCCAGAGTCCCAGAGAGCACAATTCTGGGACTCTAGCACCACCATTTGGCCCCTTCCCCTCCCCTCTGTTTTGAAACCACAGCACACATTTGGCTTGACATTCACTCCAGCTTGGCGAAAATGTTCTCCTTTCCCAGTCCAAGGACAGCGAAGGTCGATCTGGAAGGAAGAGGAAACACTCTCACAGCCGTGTCCAGATTACTACAGGGAGACAGCCTGTCTCCATCAGAAAAGAGGACAACCTGGATGAGGAAACCTTCAACATAGTAAGGATTTTCTCCTCGGACACAGAGAGACAGGAGGGGAAGTGCCTGGGAGTCTTGCTGAATCCTTCCCTTCCCTGTACCCTCCAGTCTATCTCTGATTTGGAATGGTTGGGGAAGGAGGATGAGTGAGGAAGGAAGGTTGAAAGGTCCTCTTTCCATCTCTGTTGTGCCACTGACGTGCACCTTTGCTCTCTCTCTCTCTCTTCCCTGTTCCTCTCCAAGTGCAAAGAGATAATACGGCCAGTCAAAAGGGCCCTGAACCACCTGCAGAAGCCGGGCAAGGGGCTTTCTTTACAAGAGGAGATGGAGCGCACACGGATCTCCCTGCTGAAGATTGGAGATCATATCTCAGAACACTTAAAAACGTATTCTGACCAGGAGGAGATCAGGCTCTGGAGAACGTAATCTTTCCCCCTCTCTCTGCTAATAGCTGAATCACCTACTCCCAGGACACAGAAACAAAAACCCAGATTAGACAATGCAAAAGGGGCTCACTTGGGTGTCCATGGGGCCCCGTAGATGAGTTGCAGCCTAGATTACAGGGGAGCAGAGGGTGGGGTTGAGTTGAAAGGAGGATGGGGATTTTAGTTCCATAATATTTGGAGGGCCCAGTGGCCCGGAAACCCTCTAGACTGACTGGAGATGGTTGTGTCAGCCAACATCTTGAGAATCGGTCCCCGGATGCACAACCATGACCCTTTCCTTTAGGAAGATGGGAAGGTGCTGTCAGATCATTGGTCCATCTAGGCAGAGGTTGGAGCACCTCCTCTGTGTTGGAAAAAGTGTGGTGGGTGGCACAGGCCAGACCGTAGGCTGCATTTCCCAGGCTGTGTCTTTGTTTGGTGGCTCTTTGTGTCCGAGGCCTGGAATGGCCAAAGTTACTGCCAAGAGGGAGAGGGCAGGGAAGCGGATGCCATCTAAAGCGTTTCTCTCTCTCGTCCTTCCGGTTAGCTCCTTCTGCGCCACCTTCCTCTGGAGTGAAGGTTTGGGGCTTCTAAGCCAGGCTGGTGGTGGAAGAATGGGTTTCAAATATCTGTTCAACCATTTGCAAGAACAGGGGGCAATAACCTTTTTATCTTCCAGGAACCTGTGGATATTTGTGTCCAAGTTTACCAAATCGGATGCAAGGAAGCTCCACAAAATCTATAAGTTGGCTCACAAGATGCGGCTGAAGTTTCAGGAGGTGAGGTTCAAAAAAGAGACCGCTCTCTCTTTCAAATTGGTGCCTTGGGGACAGATTCTTGACCCTAAACAGCAGAATAGAGATATCAATCAATCAATCAGTCAGTCAATCAATCAATCAATCAATCAATCAATCAATCAATCAATCAAGGAGGCAAAAAGATTGTGCTCTATAAAGAAAAGAAGAGAAGTGAGTCTTCTAGCCACATTATTCGAAGCTGGCATGTGTTTGATAGAGGTTTGCTTCATTTAGTACAGATCCTGCTCTTTTACTGGAAGAACTTTAAAAAAGAAATTTACTTAGTAATAAAGTCAAGCAAAATGTGCTTGGTGATTTGAGGGCTAGACATCGGGTTGAGTGCAGCCACACTGTCATGAAGCTTACATGGTCACTTTCATGTACAGTAATTAGTTCATCAGATTAACATACCTCCCAGGAAAATTTGTGAGGATAACTTGGTGACAATATTCATTTGGATTACGCTGTATTTTTTTTTTTTTGGAAGAAATATGGGATAGACGTGTGATAAGTTTCATATAAACAGAGTAGCTAAATGTATGCCTCCACCCCATTAACTAGGAGAAGAAAGATGGGCACGTGAGGGGAGATGGAATCTAAATGCAAAAATGGCAGGCAGTGAAAATGGCCTACACAGTACTTCCTCATCAACAAATGGTTAGGAGATGACAAGGGTATCCTAGCATAGATAGGAAAGAGCGTATCTCCTGAGACCCATTTGTGGTGTGAAGCCCTCTTCGCTCAGGTGGGTCAGCGAGCACAAAGCTTTTTGAGACCATTCCCTTTGCTCTTAACATCCCCCTTTTCTCCATCTTCTTTTCCCTCAGCAAGAACAGAGGAAAAAGGAGACTGTGGGGGATGAAAAACGCTTGGAGCCTTCCGAGTCCGGAGAAGATTCTACAACGCCTCAGGTCCCTCGTGGCCGTCCTCCTGAGAAGCTCCATCCGTCTCCATCTCATCCTTCCCAGGTGCACAGCGAACCAATGGGACAATTAATGCCACCCAGCCATTCTCAGCCGTGAAGCTTGGTGAAGCAGAAGCAGCTGAGCAAGACCTGTCTTATTTTCATTTTTGTACGATAGTGAAGCCCAGCTGTTCTAGATTTGCGTTTGCTATTTCGCCATGTGTGCTCCTAGCCTGTATTTTTCTATAACACTTGTTCTTCTTTTCCCTGGACTATTGTTTGGGTCTCATGGTTGCTGGTTATGATTTTTGACCCTAGCCTTTGAAATCCCTGATTCTGGATTCACACTGAGTAACATGTTTTCCTTATAACCCCATCTAAATGTCCTGCATCAGCATAGTACATTGGGGGTGGGGAGAGGGAAACACCTTTCTGTTCTTTAAATCTTCGGAATAAAATTAAATGAAAATCAACAATAGAGGACAATGATGCACTTATCTAAAATAGATGTTGTTGACCAGGAGGCCTCATTTGACTTCCAGACATTCTACCCATGCCCTCCAGAGCCCTGAGGTTCCCTCCACACAACCCTCTGACTAGCTACTTGAACACAAGCCAGATTGCAGGGAACCAAGTCTTGTGGGGATATGAGATGGCTTAAGTTCTCTTGGCAGTGGTAGTAGCGATCATCATCAAGGCTGCTCTACTGGTAATAATGGTGGGGAAATAGCAGTGGAGGTTTAGTAGGGAAATAGACATTGTGGTGCGGTTGGAATGGGGGTAGTTCAGTCTTGAGCAGGTTTGCTGGATGGAGCAATAAAGTGAACACCACACTTAGCAACTGAGTGATTACAATGCCTCAAGGGAATTAAAAGGCCTTCCTGGGAAGGACAGAACTGGGAGGAGGGCCCCCCAGAGCTGAAAAAGTGCTCCCTATAAGAACCACCCGCCTGACCTCCTTTGACAGCCCTGCCTAGAGAAGTAAGTTTCAGATCTTCAGCAGGATGATTGTAGAGCAGCTTAGCAGTCAATGAGTTCAACCTACTGCTAAGATACCTGTACTATCCTCAATATTTACCCAAGATTTCAATCTGCTTTTGGTGTTTTTTTTCCCACTTTGAAGTTCATTCCTGTCTGGACTGCCGACAACAAATGAGGGATCAAGGTACTTTCCTTCCAAATGGAGTCAAATTGGCTTGACAGTGGGTAAGGTAGACTTCATAGCAGACACACTTCTCAGATTAGTTTTTTATTATTATTATTTTGAATGTGAGAGCTCTCATTGACGGGTTCCCCTCTGCAGCTTACTCGAGCAAGGTTGGCCCAAGAGGTTTTATTGGCTGAAGCAAAAGGCAAAAGGGAGCCTCCGGACGCAGACACACATTCCACTTACAGCAGCTGATCAGACTGGTAGTTGAATTATTACCTCACCTTGACTGAACCGTACCCTCTCCAACATCCTCCAGCACACCTGAGAGGAACACACTAGCTTAGATGTTCAGAACAGGCCACTTTGGACCCACGACTCTGTCTGCCACCAGGAGAAGATGAGAAGGGAGTGTTGCCACACTGCCCTTCTTCTGCCCTGTGAAGTAACTGCCTCACCTGATCTAATGGTGAGGACACCGAGGGAAGAATTGGAAGTCCCTTAAGGGAGTCAGTTCATCTCGTGTTTGGTCTTGCTCTTCTCCTGCTGCCTTCCACCTTTCCTAGCATTAATTGTCCTTTCCAGAAAATCTTGCCTTCTCATAAAGTGCCCAAAGCAGGACAGCCCCAATTTCATCATTTTTGCCTGAAGAGAGATAGCTCAGGCTTGATTTGATCCAGAACCCCCATTTTTCTCTTTCTGGCAGTCCAGGGTATCCACAAAACTCTCTCCCAGCACCACATTTCAAATACGTCAAACGAAGAAGGAAACTAAAAGGTGGATCTATTAAATCATCATCATCATTCTTTATTACGGTCACAGACCAGCAAGATTATAAGAAAACAGAACGTACAGAAATTACTCCTTATGTAGTATATGAATCCTTCTTTAAAGGCGATTGCAACATTTTCTCTCTAGTTCTCATAGCAATCAATAAAAATGTAGACACCCTGTCAGTAGTACGGTATAAGTGGACACACCCTCTAAGCAGGAGGGGCTAATGTGCAGAGACACACATATTAGTGGAGAGATTAACTTATTTCTACAATCATCAAACATTCTGCAGTGAAAAATAAAACGTTCAACTGATTCAATTTCTCCATTTTCACAAGGACAAGTTCAGTCATTAAATGGAATTTCCCTAATTCGCGCATCTAGTATAGCTGATGGCTGATGGCAATACATTAAAGTGAGCTAACATGAATGCTGTCCTATATTTTGGAATGGACAATGCATATACATATGGGGCAGTCCGTAGTTATGCATATACATATGGGCCATACCGTAGTTATTAGTTTTATTATAGATAGGTGGATAAGTGGAGAGCAGCATTTATTATCTACAGTTCTTAAGTGCTATGGAATTAAAAACAGATCCTCATATGATTTTCATGTGGCATCCTTCCAAAAGCACCATCAACTTATACACCCCATCAGTGTGCACAGACTACACCAGATAAATCATGAATCCTTTGGCACATGGTTGTTCACCGGCGTCAAAACATGGTTCCAGGCACAGTTCCACATTATTTCACATAATGTTTAGATTAAATCCTGTCTAAATAACCTTCACATCATAGAAACCATCTATAACCACACACCTGTGCTTCAGACGAGTTTTTGCCCCTCTGCAAAGCCATGCCCTGAAGGACCCACAATTTATTTGTTGTAGTGTGTGGGCACTGATTGTCCCTAGGACTGGAGAGTGGTTTGGGGATGATCCTGCATAAAGATGATGTGGATCCACGAGGATCCATGCTTTGGATCATGATTGTTATGTAGAGTAATCCCTAAACCACTCCCTAGTCATAGGCCACAGGAATCATGGGACCATGCAAAACCACCAAAGCATGAATCCTCCAGGATCCTTAAGATGTTTATATTTGTGCTCCCCAAAACACAGTCCAAGCAGAGGTCCCTTCTGTGCCCACAGACTACAACACAGAAATCTTGAGTTCTTTGATGTGTAGCTTTGCTGTGGGGCAAAAATAATGGATCTGTAGCATGGATTCTCATGGATCGACATGATTTTTATGTAGGATCCATATGATCAAGTACAACTAAATTGTGGCTCCATCTGTTCTCATAAAGTGAAGCATAAGAACACAGTATCTCACGCATGGCATCTTCATGATGCACACACACACACCAAAAAAAGTTGGATATCTATGGCATAGATCTCGTGGAACACGTGATCTTAAATTAGGATCCTCAGACTGTTACGGATCCAAATCGGATTTTTTTTTTACAGTGGATTCATCTTAAATCATTCACACACCACAGGTCCTACCAGTATCTTCAGGCCAAACAGCAAATAACTTGAGGTTCTTCATTCAGGAGACCACCATAACACAAACATTGGCCCCAAGCAACGTTCCCTCAGATATTCAGCCCTGCTGGCCCCAGTTCCACCCTTATGAGTGTGACTCCTTCCTGTGTGGGGTTCCACTGCAGCCAGAACAAAAGGGGGTGAACACATTCACTGTGAATGCACGGAGGAGGAAGGTGGCGCAGAGGTGTGTGCTCTTGTGCAGCTGGGCGCCTTAGCGGAAACCTTGGTCATGAGGCGTGAATTTTCATATGATATTTACATGGGATCCGCCTGAAGTGGCCCTGCCAAAAGAGATCTACCAGGGCCCATGGACAGAACATTCCTGTTCCTTGTTGCAAAGCTCTGCAGTGGTGCAAAAACGTTGCTCCCTGGCTGGCATCTGAATAGATTTAGATAAAGAAATAAAGAAATAACTTGGGCTACATTCCCAAAACACAGAAATGTGCCAGGTCACATGCAGGCTGGAAGAACTAACCACAGAAACCATAGGATTTATTCTTCGCTTCACTGCTAGAGTAGAAAGAAAAATAAGATCCACGACTAGAACCATCTTGGAACCTCTTTATTTATTCATAGGGAGCATCTACAACCATGCTGAAT
The DNA here is from genome assembly GCF_051106095.1 of Pogona vitticeps. NCBI lineage: Eukaryota > Metazoa > Chordata > Lepidosauria > Squamata > Agamidae > Pogona > Pogona vitticeps. Next base: position 15,063,034 of record NC_135794.1, read on the forward strand.
CATGGAAACCTTCTGTGCCAATAGAGGTAAGAAAAAGCATCAGAGATAGTTCAACACATGGCACTTTTGCTCTAGTGCAGTGGTTCTTAAAGTGGGCGATAATGCCCCCCAGGGGGCGATTTCAGTTTTCAGGGGGGCGGTAGAACGAAAAGGGGCGGCGTGGGGGCGCTGTAGCAGAAGGGGGGCGGTAGGGGGGCTCTGGAGCAAGCCAAACCTGTGAAGATGGCTGCAGCCTTTTTACAATGTGCATGAATATGTATTTTCCTCCAATCTTAATTTAGTTTCAGAGTTTTCGTCTTGAAATTTTTAGTTCCTGCATTGCGGTTTGTTTTTATGCCCTTTTTATATTTCTTTTTGCGTCTTAAAATTCGCTTGCAACTAAATCATTAAATGTTACTTTTGGGGGGCATTTCATTTTCTTGGAATTGAATTTTGTTTACAGGGGTCATTGGATTTAAGTGTATTAAATGAATGAATGAATGAATGAATGAATGAATGAATGAATAAATGAATGAATGAATAAATAAATAAATAAATAAATAAAAATATCATCACCGTGGGGAGGGGGGTGATGATAACTTCCTCAATGGCTCAAGGGGGCGTTTCTTTCAAAAAGGTTAAGAACCACTGCTCTAGTGCAAAAATATGGATGTGTTTCAGCTCTTCTGGGTGCAAATGTCATATTTCATGAAACTATCCTTGATGGAGGAAGTTGAGTCATGGCAACCGGACTTCTTTCTTGTCAGCTGGAAACGTTTCGCTGCTCATCCAAGTAGTTTCTTCAGTCTGAGAAGAGTTGTTAGAAGATCCCTGATATATTTTTGAAAACAAGTAGGACTTATTCATGTCCACTATAACCCAAGAGGATTTCAGCTTTAGATTCAGTCTGAGCTACAATCCTCTTGCGTTATGGTGACATTAATAACTCTTTCTAGTTGTTTTCAATCCCTCTCCCCCAATGACTAATTATAGGTGAGAACCACATAAACCAGAAGTATTGTGGAACTTTAAAGATTAACAGATTTATTGCAATGTGAACGTTCATGAATTATAATCTGCTGGAGGAAGTGGATTGTAATTAGAGATTTGTATAATATTTGATTTTGGATTATAACTCCCAGAACTCCTCAGCCAGCATGGCCACTGGAAGCTGTAGTCCACAAATGTTATGCACACTGAAATAAATCAGTTGGTCTTTAAGGTACTCCAACTCTTTTGTTTTCATTAATGTTATTACTGCATTAATGTTTCACTAATGTCATTTTGCTACCTCCTTGAAAAACAATTACATGTAGATGTAGTTCTTTCCAAGCTCTGGTACGGGGTCACAAAGTGGAAAAAAAATAATGCATGATGCACTGAGGAACTAAGGCGATGCTTTTGCTTAGTATATCCTACCCACCTGCTTATGGATAGCATGCATCTTAGTTGCTTTGCTTTTACTCAGGCAAATTAGAAGCCCATTCCAAAATGAGACCATTGCACACAGCTAAGGAGAGGTTTAAACTTTTAATTAAAAACACTTCTATTGATGCCAATTTCAACTTTACGGTGACTTAAGTATTGTTGGAAGTTGGTCTGAATGCTGGTAACTAGTTTTCTTCTTCACAGACTTATTTCACGCTCCTGGACCTTTGGCTGGCTTCATCTTATTGGCCATTGCGATGATCCTGGCCCTCACTACGCTACAACTTCTCCATTGTAGAAGCATTCTAGTTCTCAAAAAGTCTTGTGAATGTGTTTTGAATTTACAAATATATGTATCGGGAGGCAACAAAATATGGAATTAACACCAAACACAGTAGCTCAGGAGTGGACAGCTGTAGCAGTTCCTGATTTCTTTGGATTGCAACCCCATTAATATTTGCTGACTGATTATGATGGTTAGGAGTGGTTGGAGGTGGAGGCCAGAATATTTGGAAGTCATGGTAGCCCAGCCTCTTTGGCCAATACTTCCACAGTGGCTGCTTGAACATGAGTTGTGACCTTGGAGGAAGAGAGAATGATATACCAGATGGAACCAGGCAGAAAATGCAGCAACAAATGCCAATCTGGCATTAACTTTACTAAGCTGATTACATGATTTTCATGAGATATTTTTAGAGAAAAGGGCATCTGTCTTGCCTATCAAGCATACAACACGGGTGGCTGTTTGTTTGTTACTAATTGTCTTTATTTAGTGGGTAGAGTTTTATTATACTTTTCTTCCATATGGTCCAATACAGGAAGGCTCCTATCCCTCCTGAATTTTTATTCTCACTACAATCCTGAAAGGTAACTCCAGCTGAGAGGTCATGACTTGATCCATCTACTGAGATTCCTAGAAGAGATGAGATTTGTACTGAAGCCTTTCCAGCCCTAGTCTGCAAAACTAATTACTACATCACAACGGTAGTCACAGTTGGCCAGCAAAGCATTAATACAGCAAATGAAACTTTTTTGAACAGTATAAGGAAAGGTTGGCAAAGCACAAGCTGGGTCTGGGGTATAAAACAGACCTCAGCTCCCTTTGCTCCCACAAGCAAATAAAAATTGCAGCTACTTTAGGAATAGTGATTCACTTTTTAATGAGGGAAAAGAGAAGTGTAAAAGAAGACACGGAAGAGGAGAGTGATTTAGCTTAGAAAAACCAGGTAGCCCTTTGGCTCATATAACACACTCACACTTAAGACTATAGTGAGAGCATGTACACAGTAACCCAAAAACCACGCGAGTACCACGTGACTTTAAACCAATTTCCAAAACCCCAATCCAGCTCCTGATCTGGTGCCAACAGGAACATTTCAATCATCAAGCATAAATGTCTGTGTGGAAAAAACGGTGCTGTGTGTTCTTGCCATCAAGTTGGAACCGACTTATAGAGACCCTAACAGAGTTTTAAAGGTAAGTGAGATATTTAAGGAGTGGTTTTACATGTTCCTTTCCCTGGTGAGTTCCCATGGCCAATTGGGGATTCAAAATCTAGACATCCTGAGTTCTAATTTGCCACTCTATCCGCTACACACATTGGGAACCATTAGTTGTGGTACTCATAGCAAATTCTTGCATGCAAGTCTTTTGCCTCAATCTCCACTTAGCTGGTCTAGGGGTGGTCTAGTGAACAACCAAACCTGAGTCAAGGAAGGCGGCAGGGCGGTTCAAATCTGCAGGGTAGGAAAAATAATGCCCATTGTTGCGGGCTGGAAAGTCAAGCTAAAAGGTTTTCCACAACAATCTTACAGAATGTTTTATAAGGCCGAGGTTGGTGTTTCTTTCCAACCTAAAGGCTTCCACCAACCTCACTGGCACCTCTCCTCTTTAAATTTGGTGGGTATGAGAGTTGTGGTATATCAATCGAGGGGGGGGGACACACATAGGCTTTCCCAAGTTAAATCACTCCCATCTTTGGTCGTCTCCTTCTTCATCTGTTTACTCGTGCAGCTACCCTTTATTGGCGGGTGCTGGCACGCGAGGGGTGAGGGAGAGCGACGTCCACACCCCGGCCGCGTGAGCGCCGAGCCGTCTCCTGAGGAGAAAGACTGGGCGCTCCCTCCTCCTGAGGCGGGAAGCGGCCTCTTTTTCAGTCGAGCGGGAGGCCCAAGTCTCGCGAGACCGGGCGACTTCCGCGTTCAAACCCGCGCGCGCCGAGGCCTCTTGCCCGGTGCCGGGGAGAGTCCTTCGTCTCCGCGTCTGGCCTCGCGTCGTCCGTCGGTGCTTTCTTCCTTCCTTCGCCGCCACCCCCGGAACTGGGAAAGGCCCTGGTTTTGAGAGAAATTTCCCGTCATGTAAGCCGCGGAGGGAGGAGAAGCCCCCGCCCCCCGTCCGAAGTGTCTCGTAGGTTTTCCTCAGGTAGGGCGGATTCATGACAAGGTCCTTTCTTCCTCCAGCTTTCGGTGGATGGGAATCCTCCCTCTGCTGCCTGTCGTTAGGAGGGAAAGGGGAAAAAAAAAGGAGACGGCCATGGGAGGAGAGTGTTTGCTTCCTAAGGGTACGTCCGAGTAAAAGGGAGTATATTTCCTTTTCCCCGGCTATTCTGGAGCAAAGACTTCGCTTTGAATGAGGATTAAAAGGAGGGATAGGCCCAACAGCTCTTTGGCTTTTCAGGGATAGATAAGAGTCGTGAAGTAGATCTGAGGTAAAATGCTTCTCTGCGTTAAAGGTGCACGATTTAAAAAAAAAACCGTAAATCTGGGAACTGCAGAGCTGGAAGGGGCCCCGTGAGTCGGATTATCTGAGGGGGTTGGGAGCTGTTTCTGATGGGGGCGGGTGTCTCAGGAGCTCTTTCCTCTGAACCCCTTCTCCCAAAGGATATAGCTCCTTTGAAGTGGCTTCTTCAGTTTATTTGTTTGTTTATTTATTTAAAACATTTTTACCCTACCATTCTCCTTTAAATGATTCATTCTCCTTCAAAAAGCCCAAGGTGGTTACATAATTAAAAAGCAAGATGTAAAAGCTAAAATCAGAAAGTATGACAAACATTTAAAAGAGAATCAAACAAATACCCCACTAAAAATGATAAAATCAACATTAAAAACAGATTCAAAGAAACAAGGGACAACACTCAATTAAAAAAAAAACCCTCCCGGACAGCCAGTCACAAGGGAAAGGCCTGCCTGAAGATAAAGATCTTTGCCTCCTTTTGGAAAGAAGTCAAAGATGGGGCTAGCTTGGCTTCCAGGGGGAGAGAGTTCCAGAGTGTCAGGAGCAGTGACAGGAAAGGTCCTCCCGTTTCCCTTCAGGAGCAGAGCAGGGAATGAAATAATTGAACTCTTTCTTCTCCCATGTTTGCATAATTTTCAGAAAACATGCACATGAGGTGCAAAGTGTTTCATAACATATTTGATTATAAAGTGCAGTTTCTAAAGGGGAAAGATAAGAGTTGGCACTGTATTAAGGTTGGGGCTTGGCTTCAATATTAGTTTCTGATAACATGCTATTTTGTTGATAAAATGTACCACCTTATTTAGACTAATGAGTTCTCAATATGAGTTGATAGACCACAGCTTTCTGAGGGTGGGCAAGAGTTTTCATGTTGAACCTATGTATTTTGATCTTCCTTGGATATTTTAAATTTACTGCTGAATTGGGAGAAGAGATTCTCTGCCATTCTTAAAAAAGTGCCTGTTGCATAGTGTTGTTAGCCTCCCTTTCTTTAATTTTGATAATGTTTATGTTATTTTCCAGGATAGAGCTCCTTTGGTGGCAAGATGATAGATCCGTTAGAAGGCGGTTTGTTTGATCTTCCTGAATATGAACATATCCAGGATGAGGAGTTTCTACCTCTCCCACCTCCAGACTCTCCAGGAGACAATGATGACGCCTCCTTAGTTAATGGAGGTGACGGTTCATTTAATCTAAATCTTTGCATTAGGGAATCTAACAGTATTTCCTTCTGTATGCTTATGTAGGGTTAAGTTCCCTTGCATTCAGTGGGCTTTACTCAGGAAGAGTGTTTATGACATTGCAGAGTCACTGTGAAATTTTCTGTACCCAAAACATTGAAAACAATTATCTATTGGAAACATAAGGGATAGAATTTATGGCTATAGTTTTTAATGGTTTATGGCTATAGTTTTTAATATACTGTGTGTGTGTTGGTTTATCTGAGACTAGTATTGCATTTATGGATACAGTGGTGCCTCACATAACGAGCACCCCGTTTAACGACGAACCGCATAGCAATGCGGATTTTGCGATCGCAAAAGCGATTGCATTGCAATGTTCTAAATAGGCAAAACATCACATTGCGATGTTTTAGAAACAGCTGATCGGCGGTTCCAAAATGGCCGCCAGATCAACATAATGGCCGCCACGCAGCGTTTTCGCACCGATTCCTCGCTTACCGAGGCGGCGAAAATGGCGGCCCTATGAAGGATTCCCGCTTAGCGGTGAGTTTATCCCCCATAGGAACGCATTAAACGGAGTTTAATGCGTTCCTATGGGGTTTTTATTTCCGTATAGCGATGTTTCCGGATAGCGATGATTTATCCAGAACGGATTATCGTCGCTATGCAGGGCACCACTGTACCATATGTATAATAATATATCAATCCAATTGATATAATTTACATTCTCCTTCTTTACACATGTTGTATTTTATTTGCCAGAGCCGGAGGGCAACAAACTGTCACAAACCAAGGATGCCTCAGGAACTACCAGGAGAGTGGTTAGAAGACCATTGCCTAAACTAGATGCTCAAAGGTATTTTCAGCAGAAGAAATTACATATACATAGTTTATATACAGCACAAAAATGTGTTTTATTAATGCTTTTTATTTAATGTTGGAATTCTTGAACCTAAAACCCCAACATGTATGCTGGTGCACATATACAGTTTTGATCCTTTGTTGATCTGTGTGTCTGATGCATTTTTAGAGAGTTATTCAGAACAATGCTTTGATAGCTGAATTCCAGATGAGCTTGCTTGCACCTTCCTGTTGTCACCGTTGAGTTGACCTCTTGCATTTAGCATTCTGATTAACCAAGATGACAAGGCCTTCAGTTGTAGTGTCCATTTATGTGGGCTTCTTTGTTCTGTTCGATTCAGTTGCCTCCCTGCTTATCAGTGTTTTCAGCATACTGCTAGTTTTTAAAAGATATTTGTTCTGTAATCACTCAAGGTTGACTCAGCCTTCTATCCTTCCGAGGTTGGTAAAATGAGTACTCAGCTTGCTGGGAGGGTGGGAATGGGTAGCCTGCATAATTAACTTGTAAACTGCCCAGAGAGTGCTTGAAGTGCTGTGGGGCGGTATATAAGCAACACGCTTTTTGCTTTTTTATCTGTCTTAGTAGTTTCCACTGTTGTGTAACTTAAATGGCTGGCTTCTGGTTTTGGGACTTGCTTTTTTGATTCATTTGTTTTTACCAATTCGATATACAGTGGTGCCTCACACAACGATGTTAATTGGTTCCAAAAAAATCAACGTTGTGTGAAACATCGTTCTGTGAAACACCATTTCCCATAGGAATGAATTGAAAACCGGTTAATCCGTTCCAATTGGAACAGATTGCTGTCTTTAAGTGAAAAAACCCATAGGAAACATCGTTGAGTGAAACAGTGTTTCCTCCATTGGAATGTATTGAAGCCGACTCAATACATTTCAATGGCTTTGCGAAGTCCTTTTTCGCTCCTGTAAAAGTGCCTTACAGTGTTTGGAACAGGTTTTAAATGCTTGCAATCGTTAGCCCACCTCCTAAACCCTATGCAAACTTAATTTGATGTTCTGAGTCGTCCTTAATTTTTAGTGATTTTTTGAATTTTCTCTCATTGGAATGTATTGAACTTTCCGTCCAATGCATTCCAATGACAGAAAATTCAACAAATCACCAAAAATTAAGGACGACTCAGAACAACACCAAATTAAGTTTGCATAGGGTTCAGGAGGTGGGCTAACGATTGCAAGCATTTAAAACCTGTTCCAAACATTGTAAGGCACTTTTAAATGAGCGAAACCGGACATTGGAAAGGGCTCTTTGATCTCCATTTTCCTGCTTTTGAAGTCTTTTCCGATGTCCCTTTTCGCTCATTTTTAAGTGTCTTACAATGTTTGGAACAGGTTTTAAATGCTTGCAATCGTTAGCCCACCTCCTGAACCCTATGCAAACTTAATTTGGTGTTGTTCTGAGTCGTCCTTAATTTTTTATGGTTTTTTGTTTTCCCTATTTAAATGCATTGAACTGTCCATTCAATTGATTTAAATGGGGAAAATTAAAAAATCACCAAAAATTAATGAAGACTCAGAACAAAACCAAATTAAGTTTTCACATGTTTCACAAGGTGCACTATGGAATCCAAGCATTTAAAACAGGTTTCAAACATTTTAAGACACTTTTAAATGAGCAAAAAGGGACATCGTTAAGTGAAATTCCCCCATAGAGAACATCGTTAAACGATGGGGGAAATTCCTCAAAAAAACCCATCGCTGTGTGAATTCATCGTTGTATGAAGCAATCGTTGTGCGAGGCACCACTGTACAGTATTGGGGTCCTTGGGCTGAATAGGTATTTAATACTTAATAAGTGGTCTTTGTAAATTAGTGTTACAAGTTGGTCACATCATCCCTTGATGTGTTTTTCTGTCATGTCATCTCTTTGACAGAATGTGGGGAGGACAAGGGTAGAAGACTGCAATAGAAGATGTTTGGAGCCTAATGGCAGGACAAGGATTTTGTATTTCTGTGATCTAATGCACACCAGCACCTTTCTAAGGGACAGTCCAACAATCTTACTCATAAATTGTCAATCTGTTTCAATAAGGTTCAGCACAGTTTTGTTCTCTGTGGCGTTTTGTTTTCTGTGTGCATTCAGAAAGCTTCTTGTACACTTTGACACAGTATTTCAAGATTATAGACAGAATAACAATTCCTTTTTTCCAAGTAACTGGAGACACTTCTAACATTCACAGGTTGGTGTCAGAGCGAGGACTTCCAGCTTTGCGAAGTATGTTTGATAATGTAAAATTCAAAGGTAAAGGTCATGAGGTAAGCAATGCTGAGAAGTCTTCTGATTTTTGTGGCCAATTGTATGCATATGATAGTAGTCTGGGGTCTCAACTACGTTACATCCAAAACTTTCAATTGTGAAGAGTTTTTAATTTCAGTGAATTGTTGTTACTTTTCTTTTGATAATAGTGGTATAAAATGTCAGGAAAAAACAAAACACAAAGAAAACAAAGAAGACAAAAACATTGTGGCAATTTAAAGATTAATGGCTCTATTTTAATGTCAGCTTTCATAGACAAGTACCGCTTCTTCAGATAGTGGTATAATAATCATGGTTTTAAGTAATATTTGTTTAATGTGGTGCCTCTGTAACCAGATAAAGTGGGATTGGGCAACTTGCAGCCTTGCAAATGTTGGACTGCAACTTTCATTGCCCCTAGTCAGCACAGCCAATTATGATAAATGATGAGAGTTGTAGTCTTAACAAATTTGGATGGACACATCTTGTCTGCTTATATGAGGAGGGTCAAGCAAAGGAGAGGATTTACTACATTGTTGAACAGATTGTTACTCACTGTACAAATAGTTTTTGAGAGACCATTCCAAATAATTGCTCTGGTCTTGTAGTGTGATTTGTATTAAGGGAAATAATCTTGCTGCTGCCATAACATGTGTGCAAAGAGGAATTCATTTTTAATTTGGCCCTTCCTACTTGAAGGTGTAAAACTTTTGCTCTGTTAGGGAGCTGTGGCCATTCTGCCAGTATTGTCAAGAAAGGACGTCCAATCAGTAGTGATAACAATTCTTTTTGTACATTGTAAATCTTAACAGTCCAGAGATACAAAGCTAAATTATCCATTGTTTAACACTGATAGTTGAGTGAAGACTGAGTATGCCCAGTGCTTGGCTGATCAAGTACAGAATCTTGTCCTTGCTTTCAGGAAGCAGACCTGCAGACACTTATAAGGCACATGGAGCACTGGGCTCACAGGCTGTTTCCTAAACTTCAGTTTGAAGAGTTTGTTGACAGAGTAGAGCGCTTGGGAAGTAAGAACACCGTTCAGGTGAGTGTCAGCTGTGTTAAGTTTTCAATAAACATAATACTTCATTGAAGGTTGTAAATAATAAATGGTACATGTTCTCATTTCTAGGCATGCTTAAAGCGAATTAGACTTGATCTACCCATTTTGCATGAAGACTTCCCAGGTAATGAAGGCATGTATGCAATGAAAATGGGAGTACATTGACTAGTATTACAATATGTCTTAAAAACAAAATTTGGGATGCACTTAGTTTATTGAATCAGGTTAATATTGTTGGGTGCATGTTCAGAAACACTTCAGCAGTTGAAGATGGACTGATTTATCCTCAGTGACTCTGAAGGTACACTCCTGCTCAAGGACAGAAGCAGTACCTTCTTGAATCAGATTTTTGAGCTGTCTAGTTTTCTATGCAGCAATCCTAGTGCTTGGCGGTCCACTCAGAATTGGTCTATGTAATTTCTGTCCGTCTTTGTGTAATGAATGTTGTCCTCCTGTAGTAAGGAACATTAATACTAGGGATGTATGTATTTGCTGGCTTCATCTCCAGTTCAGACACTGTATTCTACATTGCGAGGATACAAATTGGTTTGTTAAAATACATTCTGTATCCATTTTGATGAGGACTGTATTTTAGTCATATCTTCATAATAGTTTTCTCTTATGATATTTTGGACTTCTTGTGGACAGATTAGGAAGAAGTTTGTGACACTGCCACAACAGTGACTAATACTATTATGTCTTTATCTATATTGGAGTAAAAAAATCATATATGTGGTTGCAATGAATATTGGTTGCATTTGTTAACAATACAGTGCAGCCCTAGATAACCACATACATTAAAAGATGGTTCCTGCCGACAGTGTCTGTCGAGTTATCAGATTTCTGTGCGATGGTTCCATACATATGTATTCTGGGAAACAGAAAACATTTTGATTTTAAAGTAAGATCCAAGAAATATACAAACGTTTTTGTTTACTACATATGTGATAACTTTAGCTGTTTCATGAAGTAAGGGCGTACTGATTTACAGTTATAGGAATGTGGTGAACACAGAGGAAGGAAATGTTTCAGGATATACTCATTTTGAAGCAATTTTGCTAAAATACAGATTTTGGCCTAAAACTGCTGATGGAGTTCTTGCATTCACTACAGGTGAAGATGCAGGAACCAATGTACCTACTATAGCCACTGAAGAACCAGATATATTTTCTGAAATACTGAATGCCGAGGAAAAGTATGATTCACCTTTAAGTACTATACTAACAGAGGAGCAACAGCAGAGAATTGAAAGAAACAGGCAAATAGCCCTTGAAAGAAGACATGCAAAAACACAGTCCAACATTCTATTAGAAGAACATGGTAAGTTCCAAAATAAGAGTTGAGAGAGAGAAATGTGGATGTAGTTTGGATACTTACATTTTAAAAATCTTTAAAAATAGTTGTTCTGTTTTAGGAACTGAAGAAAAAAGTTACTGTTTCTGATATATATGAAACTGTTCTACAGACAAATCATCACTATTTTGCCTCTTTTAGGGGATAGAATAGGTACTTTAAAAAAATTTTAAAGCTCGAAATCCTGTTGTATAACTTACACCCAAAGAAGGGTGATGATGTTGGGGTTGATTTTTATTCATTAAAAATTTTCTGCCTTTCTCCTGTGGCTTTTTAAATTCTTGCATCATCCTGTGGTTTTTCTAACCTTTGTGTACAGTGGTGCCTCACTTGACGATGTTAATTCGTTCTAGCAAAATCGCTGTAGAGTGAAAACGTCGAACGAAATTTAAAAAAACCCATTGAAATGCTTTGAAAATGGTTCAGTGCGTTCCAATGGACTGAATACCTGCTCGTCCAGCGAAGATCCTCCATACGGCGGCCATTTTTGGTGCCTGTAAAGCGAGGAATCCGTCCTAGGAAAAGGGGGGCCATTTTCTTAAGCTGGCGGCCATTTTGAAACCCGACAATCAGCTGTTTGCTGGTCGTTGTAAAGCGAAAATCGGTTCCCGAAGCAGGGAACCGATCGTCACACAGCGAAAAAAAAACATTTAAAACATTGTTTTGCGATTGCAAAAACATCAACATAAAGCGGATTCATCATAGAGCAGGGTAATTGTCCAGCAGGGCACAACTGTAGTTCCTTTCAGAGTCTGAAAGCAAAACCTACAGCTTACATCACAGTAAGAAGTCTTTGATTATTGGAAATCTCCCCCTGCTGTTAATGGTATCTAGTAGCAACAAAGACTTCCTCCTCCCCTAATTTAGTTCCAGTGTCTTCCATAAAATGGAACTCGACAGAAGGAGGCAGTTTTTAATTGATAAAAAACGCCCTCTACTAATGAAGTCATCGACCTTGTGCAGGCGTAGTTACACCAACAGAATTTCAGCCAGTAGCCATGTTGTGGAATAATGCTGGTCCAGTAATTTCACTGATGTATAGATGGTACATATATATTTCTGGCTTTACTCAAGTTATAGTATCATAAAATGATTGGACCATTGTTTGAAGTTGAACATCCATTGTTTATTTGGCTCATGTTCCTGCAAAATAGTCAAGTGTTTTTAAAAACGGCTTTAAATCTGTTTTAGCAAATATTTGAATCAGCTATGGCAGTTATAAAAGTGATCAATGCTAATAGTAATACAGTACGTGAGTTCTCTTTCAGTTTCAGATATGACAGCTTTGTAGTTCTATATTTTTATTAAAGAAATGCCCTAAGGAAGAATTGTAGATAGGAATAAAGTGATTGGTTGTACATTTCAGATTTTTAAGAGAATCAGTGGAAGTGTTTCTTTCCCTACAGCAACTCTTACTTTTTGTTCAACTGAGAGAAATTATGTGAAGTGTGCGCTTTTTAATATATTGATCACACCCTCAACTCTCCTTTATAAATTTGGAAACATTCTGCATTTAAATTCATGGAACTTTAATGTCCATTATAATGTCCCAGTAACGTAGGACTAGGCAATTTCCAGAAGTCCAGTGGTCAGACATGCTTAACTCCTGAACCTTAGGGACTGCTCTCACATACATTTTCCAGACTTAAAAAGCAGTTTTTCCTTAGATAATTTTGCTGTGCCCTTCAGGGGCCAAATTAAAGCAAAATAAGTTTTGGTGGATGGATGGAGACAGGTACTGGTGGGGAATATATCAGAATTGCCTCCCATGTGTCCTGCAGTGTGCAAAGAAACTCCTTGAGCATTTTCTTTTTGCTTAAAAATTGTAGAAGGGAAGTTAGAGGAGGCCATGCATGTGAATTGTGGGTTGTACTTTACCTGTCCCTTTTGCAGTTCAAGGGATGTTAGATTTTATGTAAAATAAAATTTCTGATATTTCGCAGAGGTCTACTCCAGTTTAGTAGGGCTGTGTTTTCTCATACCAAAATGATTCCAGAAGAACAGCACATTTGGTGTACAGTGTTTATTCTTATAATTAGCTGTCGATATAATAACTGGTTTATTGCTTGCTGTAATGTGCCATCAAGTCTCTGATTTATGGTAATCCTAAGAATAGGTGGAGGGACGTGGTGGCGCTGTGGGCTAAACAGCAGAAGCCTGTGCTGCAGGGTCAGAAGACCAAGCAGTCGTAAGATCAAATCCATGCGACGGAGTGAGCGCCCGTCGCTTGTCCCAGCTCCCGCCAACCTAGCGGTTCGAAAGCATGCAAAATGCGAGTAGATTAATAGGGACCACCTCGGTGGGAAGGTAACAGCGTTCCGTGTCTAAGTCGCACTGGCCATGTGACCACGGAAGGTTGTGTTCGGACAAAAACGCTGGCTTTATGGCTTGGAAATGGAGATGAGCACCGCCCCCCAGAGTCGAACACGACTGGACAAAAATTGTCAAGGGGAACCTTTACCTTTACCTAAGAATAGGTAACCTTCAAAATGTCCCTATCATCAATCCTGCTCAGGTCTTGTAAATTCAAGGCCATGGCTTTCTTTATTGATTGTATCTCATTTTGGTTTTCCTCTTCTGCTGCTGCCAGTTTTTTTCAGCATTACTGTGTTTTCTAGTGACAGGAATATTCTTTTATTATTATTATTTTTTGTTGACCAGTATGTATTTCTGTTACTCTGAAATAAGAGGGATAGACCCTTGGGAAGGAGATATCTCTTCCATAAGATCCAGGAAATCAAAGGGAAATTTAAGCCTAGATTAGGGATGGTAAAAAAATCAGTAAATGATCATGATATCTTACCTGGATAAAATAAAGAGAAGATGAAAATGATAAACTGAAAAACTATATAGAAGAAATGCAAGGATGTCAGATTTTTTTAAAAAAAGAATCCCGTGGCCAAGAACTTGCAGTTTTAGAAAATGAAGTGGAAGCCTCTGTAAGCATTTGGAAGAACTAAATCACCATGAATAGACAGTCCTCTCAATATTCCATTTCAAACTACAGAGACTGGATATGTCAAAATCGTAACAGGAATATGCCAGTAAATATAGAAAACAAAACAGTGGCCCACAGACTGGAAGCAATCAGTATAAATTGCCGTCCCCAAATGAAAACACCAGTGAGTGTATTAATATCTCATGCAAGCAAAGTGATGCTTTAAGTATCACAACAAAGATTTTTTTCCCTATGTTGAGTGAGAAATGTCCGATGTGCAGACTGGATACTGAAAGGGACAAAGATATATTTCAATTCATACCAAACACTTCAGAAGGTCAGTTTGCATTTTGGCTGCAACAAAACTTTTGAGTGTATTCATGGTGAAAACCTATGGACAATATTTTTAAAGAGTATGTCTCAACACTTTATTGTCCTGATGCGTAATATATGTTCTGGACAAAAAGCTGTTGGGACAGACTGTGTAGAAACAGTTGTTCCCTATAGTTGTAAGACAAGGGTGTATTTTATTTCCCTATCTGTTCAACCTATACACAGAATATGTCTTATGGAAGGCTGGATTAGATAGTCAGAGTGAAAACTAGTGGAAGAAAGATCAATAATCTCCCAGTTGCCGCTTAACATCTATATGAGACTGCTGCGGGAGGTCATCCAGAGATTCGGATTTTTGTGTCATCATTATGTGGATGACATGCAACTCTATCTCTCTTTCCACCCATCAGCAGTAGACGCTGTTCCGTCCCTTGAGCACTGCCTGGCTGCTGTGCTGGGGTGAATGAAGGACAACAGACAGAGGCTGAACCCGGACAAGAGAGAGGTACTCTGGGTGGGTGCCCCTAGTGTTTGCGGTTTGGTGGGGTGACTTTCTCTGCTAAGGATGAGGTGTGCGGTCTGGGCATTCTTCTGGACCCAGTGCTGTCAAGGGACAACCAGACAGCATCTGGGTCCAATCCGCCTACTTTCATCTTTGACAGATCGTGCAATTGCATCCAGACTGGACACCCAGTCACTCACCACATTGGTCCATGCATTGGTAGTCTCAAGAATAGGCTACTGTAATGCCCTCTATGTGGGGCTTCCCTTGAGGCTGATATGGAAGCTTCAGCAGGTCCAGAATATGGCAGCCAGGCCAATAGGTGGAGTTAGTAAATACCAACATATTTCCTTAACCCTGGCCACCTTATACTGGTTGCCTGTCCACTTCAGGGCCAGCTTCAAGCTGATGGTTCTAACGTATAAAGCTCTAAATGGTTCAGAACTTGGGAACTTGGCAGAACATCTCTCAGCAACAACTACCCCCCCTACTCATTTGTCCCAGGCTGAATGTCTGAGAGTGCTGACCCTGAGAGAAGCCTGGAAGGAGAAGACAAGGAACTTGGCTTTCTTAGTGGTCGTACCCCAACTCTGGAGCCAACTACCCTTGGACCTCACCTTGCCGGTAAACTTTAGAAAGCTGCTTTAAAAACTGGCTGTTCAGGCAGGCATTTCCATCCATGGAATCCCAATAAAGCTATCAGTCACCAATACTATTATTTGCATTGCCACTTTAATGTGTAATTGCTTAATAGTAGTTATATTTCAGTATGTTTTATATGTTGAATTTATTTTTATACTGTATTTTATTGCTTTGATTATGCTGTAAGCCACCCAGAGTGGCCTTTGACTAGATGGGCGGTATACTATAAATTAAATAAACAAACAAAGAAACATGCAAGTTATATACCATGTTACTTACTGGTAGAGAGCAGCGACACCTTGAAAGAACTCTTGATGAAACTGTAAAATAGGAATACAGTTGAACATTAAGAAGACAAGAATCATGACTGTAGAAGAGCTACATTACTGAAGAAATTTAAATGTTTAAAGATTTTCTGTGCCTTCGTTCAATTATCAAGCCATCCAAATGGAATGCACAGCCAAGAAACCAAAAGTACTTTCAAAGAAGTACTTTTTTCAGTCTGCAAGCATATTAGACAAAACAACAACCCCAAAATAAACAAACCCTCAAAACAAACACTGATATAGAAGACTGAGACTGTGAAGGGCAGTTACAAAGAAACTAGAAAAAAAGTTGTGAAGTAAAAGGGGTGTATCACCTGGAGTCCATGCCCCCAAATCATCAACACTATTTGTATTTCCAGCTACTGTGTATGGATGTGAAAGCTGGACAGTAGAGACAGCCACCGGGAGAAATTAAATTACAGTGGTGCCTCGCTTAGCGAGGTTAATCCGTTCCGGATTAACCCTCGCTCAGCGAATCCATCGTTAAGTGAAACAAAAAAGTCCATAGGAACATATTAAAACTGATTTAATACGTTCCTATGGACTTAAAACTCACCGTTCTGCGAGTTTTCTCCATTGCGGCGGCCATTTTGGATGCCTCGTTAGCGAGGCAAAACAGCGACCGCCATTTTGTTTTAGCGGCGGCCATTTTGGAACCGCCGATCAGCTGTTCGCTATGCTTTGATCGCGTCCGCGCGATCATCGCATAGCGAAAAAAGCCCATAGGGGCCATCGCTGAGCGAACGCTCCAGCGATGGCCCGGGGCCCATCGTTGTGTGGTTTCATCGCATAGCGAAGCGTTTGCTATTCGAGGCACCACTGTATTTCAGAATGTGGTGTTGGAGGAGAGCATTGCAGATATCATGGACTGCCAAAAAGGCACAAAAGTGGGCCTTAGATCAGTTCTCAAACTTGGGTCCTCAGATGTTATTGGACCACAGCTCCCAGAAATCCTGACTAGCACAGCTAGTGGTGAAGGCTTCTGTGAATTGCAGTCCAAGAACATCTTGGGATCCCAGTTTGAGAACCATTGCCCTAGAACATAGAAATGGATATGGAAGGGAGCCTATAAAGCCATTGAATCCAACCCCCTGCTCAATGCAGGGATTCAAATCAAGGTATATCTGACGGTTGTCTAATTTTCTCTTGAATGTGAACAGTTAAATCAAGCCTGAAGCAAAAAAGAAAAAATTGAAGCTGTTGTACTCTGGTCATCTAACGAGAAGACAAGAATTGGAGAAGCCATAGTGGTAGAAAAAGTTTTGAAAGCATCAGTAAAGGAGGAAAGCCATACAAGATGGACTGGCTTATTGAAGGTAGCCACATCCTTGAGTTTGCAAGACCTGAGCAGGACTGCTAATGATAGAACATTTTGGAGGTCACTCATACATTCACCATGAGGTGGAGGAGACTTGATAGCACTTAACAAGGGCCCTGAGGCCCCTAAGACAATAAGTGTTGAGGGAAAGGCTCCAGGAGTGACCTTTTTGTATTAGAGCCTGACACACGGGCCCCCATGACTTATTTCATCCCCTTCCCTCTCATTTGAGTTTTACTGCATGTTTTGATTTTGATCCTCCCCTTTTCAGACTGCAATGGGCTCCGTGGTAGAAAATTGCTGCCTGCAGGTTCTCCCTCCCCTACAGCCTAAAAGCTGTCTGCCTGCCTGTTCATAAGGCAGGGAGGTCTAATTCATTTAACATGTTTTCTTGCAGTCAGTATAGGTTGCTTGCCTATAGGGGTTGCCATGACAATGCAGTAATTCTTTTTTATAGCAATTTTTTCTTTTTTGTGCAGCTCAGTAAAGAGACTACTACAGTGATGGAGATTAACAAACTGTCATGTCACCAGGCAAGAAAGGAGGTTGATAACCTTAAACTGCATTTCTTCTTGATAGCTTTATAGACAGTGAAGAGAAGTGTGCAGACAAACTCTGAAATGGGTTGGCTTCCTTGGCTGAAAGAAAATTACGTTTAGTATCTACCCAAAACAATTGCTTTGCCCTTTGGAAACAAATACTGTAAATGAAATGATTAAACATGCACCTTTTTCTTCTCAAGGGCCATTGGCCCACAGAGGGGGAAATCAATTGGGAGCATGATTATTGTGGATGGTCAGTAGCATGAGGGGCACCTTTGAAATGGAGATTGAGTTGTCAACCAGTGCAGTCCACATCTACAATGCTCATTTCAGGCTCTCTTCTGCACCTCTTGGTAGGGGAAATGAGTCATGCTACTGGAAGGTGGTTGGAGCAGCTTAGGAAGCCCCCTAACACTGGGTCAGGTCATTGATCCTTCTAACCCAGTACTGTTGAACACTGACTGGCAGCAGTTGTTTCTCCAGCTCTCCCTGGAGATGTTGGGATTGAATCTGGAACCACCTGCATTGAAAAACTATGTATTACCACTGAGATACTGCTTTCTAGCAAGCTGTCTAAATAGCAATTTTCCTTGCCTTGCAAAGGCTTTCCTCAGACAGAAGGTTGACCAGCACTGGCAACCTTCCACCAGAAGACAGCTTTGAAGTTGTGGGTCAGGCTGGCAGATATTCTAGCACTCCTTGCCTGTACTTTCTCAGGGGGAAAGGCTGGTGGGGAAAGGGAGATTTGGCATAAAGAATCAATGTTCTGTTCACACCTACAGACTTTCTCATAGGAAGTGCTGAGCAGGGTGTGAGAATACTGTAAAAAGTTCTTAAGTAATACGATACTCTTGGTTCCTGTTTTCCATGGAAACGTGCAGTAATCATAATAAAAATAAGTCTGTCCTCACATTAAACCTTCGCTTTATTTTGCTATAAAATTAACTATTTCCTGCAGCTTGACTCCTGCTTTAGTGATAATTGCTTTCCTTTTTTTCTTTGTAAAAGTTGTTTTTAAAAAGATTGTCACTTTTTAAAAGATTGTAAAACTCTATTATTGATTGACTTAGAGAGTATGACCCTTACCAATTAAATTTACAGAAGAAGGGGCTTAATGCAAGAACAGTAACTTCAGACACCCAATATTTTTTGTTTCTAATAGAGATGTGCATGACCCAGCCAGATGAAGAAAAGAACACCATTCTGATTGAGCAACAAGATGTGATTGCAGTAGAAGCAGGAAGTATCCCTTTTGAAGCTACGGAAAACCTGTGAAGTGGAAGTATAGAAGACGATAAATTATCTTAACTGCTTTGGAAATTACTGACAAACCCTACATCTTGAAACACCAGTGGCATATTTTTCATTCTTTGTTACTAAAGGAGTTTTATTATCATTTTCTTTCACAGTTGAATTTTAAAAACTGCAACCAGTTTGAGCGCTTGAACTGACCAATTTTGTCAGGAAGCTCTAGGTCAGATATTAGTAAGATTTACTGAAGATCCCTGAAACTTGGATAAGCAACTTCAAACTAAAAATAAACAGTAGATCAGTGGTCCCCAACCCCCAATTTGCAGCCTGCTGCCAGTCCATGGCCTGAGCTGGACCGGGCCACGGAGACACCTCCCCCCCGCGCATGCACTCACCGTTGCACAACTGATTTGTGCATGTGCGCTCCAGTGTGCACATCCAAGCACCGTGCCATTTGCGCATGTTTATGAGTGCCCACACAAGTACTGCCCTGCAGTTTGCATATGTGCACACTCTCATTTGTGCATGAGCACAAGCGTGGGGGACGCCCTGCCTTCCCCATCCAGTCCGCGGGGTGAAAAAGGTTGGGGACCCCCACAGTACATAATACAAGCTAACTACAGCCAGCATTTTCAATATTTAAATCTTTTGTAACTTTCATATTATTAAACATTTGTATCTGTGTCCATATTTTATGTGTGAAATGAGGGAAATAAATGTTGGAAACAAAAAATGAACCAGGCTTCTGTGAAGAAAACCACCAGGAAACTTTTATAATCCAGGCTGTCATTTCAAAGCTAGACAAATGTGTGTTCAGATAATTGGTCCACCTTCGTAACCAGGGCTATAGACACGATCGCACCTAAACGCCCTCTCCGTCGTAGAGCTCGTCCAGCGCCCTGATTTAAACAGGAGCTTCGAGTGCTGAAGCGACATAGGAGAAGGCTAGAGTGTAGATGGAGGAAGAACCCGACGGATTATAATAGGATAGCTGTCAAGGTCGCAACTAACCTTTACCTGTCTAAGGTAAAGGCTGCTTGTCGAACTTACTTCGCTAACCGGATAAGTGAAGCATCCAACCAGCAGGTGGAGTTATTCCGTATAGTGCGCAACCTATCCGGAACTGGTCTGGATGATAGGCCTTCCCTTAGTTTTTCACCTGAACAGTTTGCAGCCTTTTTAAAATCTAAAGTCGAGGCCATCCGACGGGACATCTCTCCTTTTTTGAACACAGTGAGTCGAGCAGAGATGTCCAGTGCTCCGTCTTGCCTGGTAACCCTTGACTCCTTGCAGCCTGTCACGCCTGATTCTGTGGCCAGAGTGCTTGACCGCTGTCAAGCCACCACCTCCTCCTTGGACCCTTGCCCGGCCTGGCTAATCAAAGCAGCCAGGCCGATAACAACAGAATGGGCCACTGCAATAATAAATGGGTCTTTCCTTGAGGGCAGGTTTCCCTCTGCCCTCAAGGAGACACTCATTAGGCCCATAAGAAAGAAACCTAATTTGGCGGCGGACAAAATTGGCAACTATAGGCCCGTCGCCAATATTTCTTTCATGAGCAAAGTAGTCGAGAGGGTGGTGGCTGACCAGCTTCAGGCACATCTGGATGAAACATGCCCTGGATCCTTTTCAGTCGGGCTTCAGGCCGTGCCATGGTAGAGAGACGGCATTGGTCGCCCTATACGATGACTTGTTGAGGGAGGCCGACAGCGGTAAAATTTCTTTGTTGGTCCTCCTCAACATCTCAGCGGCCTTCGATACCGTCGGCCACAGTATCCTCCTGGGGAGGCTCTCTGAATTGGGTATCGGTGGCTTAGCTCTGGCCTGGTTCCGTTCCTTCTTGGAGGACCACCCCCAGAGAGTGCAGCTTGGGGAGAGTATTTCGGCCCCGTGGAGTCTCAATTGTGGGGTTCCACAGGGGTCGATCATCTCCCCAATGCTGTTTAACATCTATATGGGGCCGCTGGGTGGGGTCATCAGGGGATATGGAGCATCGTGTCATCAATATGCCGATGACACCCAGCTCTATATTTCCTTTTCACCAACTGCAGGTGATGCCGTCCTGTCCCTCCAGCACTGCCTGGGGGGCCGTACAGCAGTGGATGCAGGAGAACAGGCTGAGCTTGAACCCGGACAAGACGGAAGTTCTGAGGGTGGGTGGCCCTGTGGATGGTGGCTTGGGAAACTCCCTCATGTTTGGGGGGGTGGCCCTGGCCGCAAAGAATGGGGTCCGCAGCCTGGGGGTACCCCTGGACCCGATGCTCACCATGGAAGCGCAGGTGGCATCGGTATTCCGCACCGCCTTTTTCCACCTTTGGCGGATTGCCCGGCTGCAACCTTATCTAGACACGGAGGCACTCACTACCTTAGTACATGCGCTCGTAATTTCTAGATTAGGCTACTGTAACGCGCTCTACGTGGGGCTTCCTTTGAAGCTGATGCGGAAACTTCAAGTGGTGCAGAGTGCGGCGGCCAGACTCCTTACTGGAGTGAGAAAATACCAGCATATCTCTCCTACTCTGGCCATGCTGCACTGGCTGCCCATCCGTTTCCGCATTGACTTCAAGGTGTTAATGCTTACATATAAAGCCCTAAACGGTTTAGGACCTCGATACTTGGCGGAACGCTTACTCCCAACTAGTTCTACCCGTGTCACCCATGCGAGCCAGGAGGTGAGGCTGAGGAGCCTGACGCTGAGGGAGGCCCGGAAAGAAAGAACTAGAAACCGGGCCTTCTCAGCGGTGGCTCCTCGTCTCTGGAATAACCTACCTCCGGAGATTCGCACTGCACCCTTGCTGGGTACTTTTAAGAACCAACTAAAAACATGGATGTATAGGCAGGCCTTCCCTTCCAGTTAATTCCTGTCCTCTTTCCTTTTTTTCTCTCTCTATTTGATTTATTTTTATTTTTCCCATCTTATAGAATCATCTAAGTAATTAATTGTTATAAATTTTTTAGAACTTGTTATCATTTGTTGTAAGCCGCCTAGAGTGGTCGAAATGACTAGATAGGCGGGGTATAAATACAATAAATAAAATAATAAATAAATAAATTCTAACTCTCCATTCATGCAATATGGGGCACCCAACACCTGATAAGACAAGCTCAGTATTGTTGCTAAGGAAGTAGGCGGTCTTGCTGCCTCTTCTAGTATTTAATAAATGTGATGATCTGACTTCTCACTTTGAAACAGAGAGAAAAAGACATCTGTATCCACTAGAAAGAATATGGAAACATTCGACCTCTTGTAATAATTTTTAATTATTACACTACCTGTAATGGTGAGGTTCAACAATAGGCACTTATGTAGTTCCTTCTTATGCAAATTTGTTCATGGGCAAAGAAAAAAAACATTTTGAAAGGTCAGTAACAAACTTATATGGTGGTTACTGATTATATCTTTACAGTCTTGACAAAAGTCTAGGAACACCTAGAGAAATTTTGGTCACATATCAACTGTTCAATTCAGAATTAAATTTACATCCAATAACCATTGGAAATCCATCCTTCTGTTTCCTTGTTCTCCTTATTGCTGAAAAGATCTGTTACTGACTTTTATAACAAGTCCACTGATGCCAACGCTGATCCTGCCAAACATATACAGAAGTTTGTCTCATAGGATTTGTCTCTTAGAATCAGACACATTTTTAACACAATGATAAAAAGATTATGCAAGAAACACTCGATTTGCAGGATATACTCTATCATTCATTCTATTATAAAAATAAGCGCTTCTTGTTCAAGGAAACTTTTCTGTTAGAGGTATAAATCTACCAATGAACAACTCATTCTCATAATAGATTTCCATTCAGCATCTCCAAATTATGACAAGGCAATTACAGAAAGTAAATGCTATTTTAGGCTGCATTAATAGAAGTATAGTTTCCGAATCTCACTAGGTGCTAGTCCCCCTCTATTCAGTACTATTTAGGCCTTGATTATTGTGTCCAGTTCCACCACACTTCAAGGATGCTAACAAATTAGAATTAGTTCAGAGGAAGGTGACAAGGATGATCAGGGGGCTGGAAACCAAGCCTTATGATGAAAAGCTGAAAGAATTGGGCATGTTTAGCCTTGAGAAAAGAAGACTGAGGGGTGATATGATAGCACTTTAAAAATATTTGAAAGGCTGTCATGTAGAGGAGCGGCAAGATCTGTTCTCAATCATCCCATAGTGCAGAACATGCTACAATGGGCTCAAAGGAAGCCAGATTTCAGTTGAATATCAGGAAAAACCACCTATCGGAGCAGTACGACAGTGGAACCAGTAACTAGGAGTTGGTGAGTGCTCCAGCACTGGAGGCATTCAAGAAAAAGATAATCATCTGGAAGATATGCTTTGATTGTATTCCTGCACTGATCAGGGGGTTGATGGCCTTGTAGGCCCTTTCCAACTTCACTTTTCTATGATTGTATGAATCCATTGTTAGCAAACTCAGAGCATCTTGTGACAGCCATCAGCAAGCCTCCTGTAATAGCTTTCTGTCAGCCAGCAAATGTGCAGAGATTACTGGTAAGAGCTGTCCTCAAACCACCCATCAGTAACCTTGGATCACATCCTTGTGATCCCAAATGTTGCATAACCTGCGTGTTTCTCAGGGAGATAATTTTTCTAATAATGTCATGGGCAGGACCTACAATATTAAACAAAACATCACCTTTTGGTTCTATAGTGTGTAGAGGTCATCAACGCCTGGTCCGCGACCTGGTGCTGGTCCCTGGCATGAGCCAGACCGGGCCGCGAAGAGAGACTTTCCCCCTCTCCCCCGCACTCCCCTTCCCACAGCTCCTTTGCACACACCCGCGCGTGCCAGCCCTGGCGTGAGCGCTCCCTCACCCCTTCACGCCATGCACGCAAAGCTGCTGTGGGGAGAGGAGTACGTACGGGGTGGGGAAAGGGGGAAAGTCTGTCTTCACGGTCCGGCAGCGGCGGCGATGGGGGTGGTGCAGAGCTGGGGGGGGGAGAGAGAGAGGCAAGCAAGCATTTGTATCTACAGCAGGAAGGGAACAGAGGTAGGACTTCCCCCGGTAAGGAGGCAGAAAGAATAAGTATGCTGGCTTGGGGTAGTCTCAACCTCGGGTTGGGAACCATACCCAGTTTGCAGAGTTCTTGCCATGCCTCCGGCGCGGGCGCTCCCCCACCGCTTCGCGTGTGCGCAGGAGTGCCTGCCCACCCCTGCGCCCATCCCACCCCATCCTTTTCTGTATTTTGTAAAATAGAAGTATGTTTGTAGTGGGGGGGCTGGGGTGCAGTCCTTCAAGGTCCAGTGGTAGACTTGCATACTTGCAAAACTTTGGAAATTATTCACCTCAAATTAAGGTGTCTGTGATGTCTGTGATGTTATTCTCAACTGGATGAGAACATTGTTTTAAAAATTAAAATTTCTGTACATCATAACACTATAATCCTCTATGCTCCTTCTTTAGAGATATTACTGCAGGTTACTTCAATATATATTCATCAAACCACTGCAGGGAGAAGTTAATCCCTTTTTTGTTGCCTCTTCTCTTGCAAACTAATTTTAAAAGATGTCAAGCATAAAATCCTAAAAACATATTCCTAAAAACAAAATGTTGCAAGCTCTCTCTCTCTCCCAGAGTCATCTCTGTCATTTTAACAAAATTCGCCAAATAAAAACTAAGTGGGACAAACAAATCCCTTTCTGAAAACCCCAGAACTGCAAAGCAAAGCAAAGCCTCCAAGTGTACAAAAATTGTGCCTAGGAAAGAAGTTTTTATTCTGCCTTAACAGGATGTGTTTTAGTCCTTTTTAATATGTAGCAAAGCTTAGCACCGCTGTAGAGAACATCTAGCCTTCCCTGTGCCCTTCTCTGCTCTGGCTTCATAAGTAGTTTTTTGGTCTTCTGGTTACTGGAAACAAAACAGAAACCCCTCATCTACGTATCAGGTGAGACAGGAAGTGGTACCTTTGCTATTAAAAAGTGCTCCCCTCCATTCCCTTGCAAAGAATACGCTTAGTGAAAAACCTCTCCAGCGTGCAAATGCCAAAAGCTTAACTATAAAGTAGCTAAGGTGGCTAACTTAGGTTTGACTGTTCAGTGCCAGTGCCTTCAAGTATTGTACAGCAAAAATTTGAAGAAATATTAAGTAGTCACATCTTAACAAATTAATACTTATTCCCTGAGCTATTTACAATTTTATGTACTGAATAGAGATGGAGGTATTCGTATTTGTATACGAATATGAATATCCTGGCACGGGTGAAAATAATGAGGGTTATTTCCACTCATGATTTCGCTGCTCCGTGGAGGCTTCCTATCACGCTGTTGTCCGCAATCGATTACCCGGTCCTGGCAGGAGGCGGGATGACAAGCCTCTCTGCTAGGTCGGAGAGTGGCTAATCCATTGGAGAGAACAGTGCGATAGGAAGTCTCCACGGAGCCGGCAGCAGTGGCGAAATCGTGATTGAACAGTCCGGCCCGTGTTATTTCCACCTGTGCGGGGATCGTCGTATACGAATACCCCCATCTCTAGTACGGAATTCACAGAAATTAAGACTATGTTTCCGTTGCTATTAAATCTTACAAATTTGTTTAAGAACAGAACCTTAAAATATAGCTTTCTCCCTGGGTAGCGGAGTTGTATTGTACAGGACTGTTAAATAAACAGCAGCAAACCAAAATACTCAAGACACACCCAACTTTTAAAAATATATTAGATGACCTGTACAAAGCTGACCGAAACTAAAAGCCCTTACACAAGAACTGCATGAAACGGATTTCATGCTCTACTCTCCGCAGATATATCTAAGAGAGCCCAGTCCTTGATTTCCTCCAACAACTGATACAGGCTCGAGCCTTGTGTCTGCCGATACTCCTCATAGCCCTCCTCCATCTTCTTCATTTGGGCCTTGTTGTGAGCATGCTGTGCTTCTTCGGCGGTCTTTGTGACTTCTCTTACCAAATCTGCTCTAGACACGTGGGAATTCTGAGACAGTTCTGTTTCTGATGTCTTGTAAGGCTTGCAATTTATTATCTGGAGCTGAATTCTATCAGCATGGCAACGAGAACTCTGTACACAGACTTTTACCTGAGATAGAAAAAAATAATCAGTAAAGTTCTCTTTTGTTTCCATATGTAAGTTGGTAATACCTTGGGTATACATTTGTAACTTACTGTCACATGGTTAAATAGGCTCAGAGTAACAGCGTCCCCAACTGTGGGAGTGGAAATAATTCTGCTGGAAAAACGCTGGAGAGAACCAGGTTTCCATTCACAATTCCCATCACTTTGACAAGATAAGACCAGTCCTTCCTTGTTTTTCATATAGGCAGCCCCTTTAATTCCATATCTGTTGGAAAACAAGATTAGGCACCAGTGTTAGGCAACAAATGCATTTGAACAGCAGAAAAGCTGAAACATCATATATCAGTCTATGACAGTGCCCTGATAAAACACGAAACATAGTACTAAGCAATGTGACACAAATGAAACAATAATAATAGCAAAGGGCAAGCCAGTATCTTTAGACTACTCATGACAATTCTACCCTGCACTGGCCAGTATCCTGTTGCGTACCTATGTTGGTGTAGCAGGGAATGATACCACCAAGAGTGGCAGATTATCATGAATTAAGGAGTCTATGCTTTGGTTTTGGGTTGCACATGCCTCGTGCACAATGAGATGACTTTATGTGCAACTCCAAACTGAAACAGGGATTAACTTAATAGCAATCTGCCACTTCTGGTGAATTATTCCTGTTGTGCTAGTGTAGTTCTGCAACAGGACTTGGGCCACTATATAAGAGGATCAGAGCTATTGTGCTTTGCATATAGTGTCCTATAGTGTCTAGCATAAGTGGAGCTGGAAAAACTATAAAAACATTCAGCGCAGGAGAGGCCACTGCTTTCCACTCACAGCTCTTACTATCAGGAAGTTCTTTCCAACAATTAGAAGAAAATTCCTTCTAATTTGAATCTGCTAGTTCATGTCCTACTTTCTATAGCTTCCTACAAAAGAAGCTTGCGACATCTATCATAGGACAGGTCTTCAAATACTGGCTATCATATCACCCTTGAAATCTCCAAACTAAACATACCCAAACCCCTCAAATTTTGAAAGGGCTTGGTTTCCATCTTCTTCTTCCAGCCAGCCCTTTTACTATCTTGTTTGCCCTCCTCTGGACTTCTGCCAGCATGCCAACATCCTTCTTAAATTGTGGTGATTAGAACTGGACACAGCATTCAAAACAAGGTCTGACAAAAGCAGAACAGGGATTATTATTACCTTTGATCTCAAACCTATACAGTGGTGCCTCGCTTAGCGATTTTAATTCGTGCAGAAAAAATCACTGCTAAGCAATAACATCGCTAAGTGAAAATAAAAAGCCCATAGAAATGCATTAAAATGTGATCAATGCGTTCCTATGGGCTAAAAACTCACCTTTAAGCAAAGATCCTCCATAGGGGCGGCCATTTTCGGTGCCTCTTAAGCAAGGAAACACAGCGGGCAGCCATTTTGTTTACCCGGTGGCCATTTTGAAACCGCCGATCAGCTGTGCAAAAATGAAGGCTTTGCGATGATCGCTTCCCTGTGATCATTGCAAAGCAAAATTTCCCCATAGGGACCATCGCAAAGCGATCACTTTTGCGATGGCAAAAAGTCCATCGCAAAGCAATTTCATCGCTATACGGAGCAATCACTATGCGAGGCACCACTGTATTTCTGTTAATGCATTAGCTTTTTTTTGCTGCCACATCGGAATCAGGTTTAGCTTGTAGTTTACAAGGGCTCCTCGCTCCTATAGCAAATCCAAGTTTCATCAATCCTATATTTGTGCCTCTGATTTTTCTTGCCTAAATGTAGAACTTGATCATTACTTCCTGTTGAAACTCATTTTACTTGTTTTCGCCCAGTTACCTAATGTGATAAAGTCATCTTGAATCCTGAGTCTTTGTTCTGAAGTATTAGCTATCCTCCTAGCTTAGTATCATTCACAAATTTGATGAGTGTCTCTTTTACTCCTTCAAGTAATTTCTAAAGATGATGAATAATTCTGGGCCCAGGACAGGACCCTCCGACATCCCACTTGTCTCTCCTCTCCATGATTACAGGCACCCACTGGACTCAATGAGCACAATCCCTCAACCAGCTACCAACCCAGGTAACACTAGACCCTATTTTACCAGCTCAGTCATATCATGGGGACCACTATAGATGACCTGCTGGAATCTAGATATACTGCACCAACAGCTTCTAAATCTATTTTAAAAAAGAAAAGGGAAAGAGAGAGACAGATGTAGTCTAGAATAGCCTGTCTTTGAGAAACTCTTGGTAGTTTCCCATAATCATGGCTATTTGTGTGTGTGTGTGAGAGAGAGAGAGAGAGAGAGGGAAGGAGA
Organism: Pogona vitticeps; assembly: GCF_051106095.1. NCBI lineage: Eukaryota > Metazoa > Chordata > Lepidosauria > Squamata > Agamidae > Pogona > Pogona vitticeps. The sequence continues at coordinate 15,091,102 of NC_135794.1, forward strand.
TGGAGGGAGAGAGAGAGAGAGAGAGAGAGAGAGAGAGAGAGAGAGAGAGATGTTATTGAGTTGGAACCAATTTATATCAACCTTAATAGGGCTTTCAAGGTGAGATATTTCAGGACTGGTTTTATCAGTTCTCCATAGTGAGTTTCCATGGCTGAGTAGGGATTTAATCCTTGTTTCTCACTCAATCCACTATAGCACAATAGAACTTAGCTGTACTTTAAAAAATAAATAAATAAAATTAAAAGTTGCCTTGGTTCCCATAAGAGGCAGGTGAGACATAAAAAAAAGAATGGATGAAGTAAAAATAAATAAATAAAGCTTTCTGTGCCCAAACAACTTGCTTTGATCACAGTGAGCGTGAGCTGCCTTACCTTGGCACGAACACAAGGACACCATTGGCTCGAATGGAATAGACGACCCCGTCCGCTCGGCACTGTTCATCTTTCTCGGGGTTCTTATCCTTGAAGTACATCGACTGGAAAAGCTCCGTTGACTGTTTCTGGGCACGCTGGGCTGCCTGTTCAAAGAAGCCATTTGTATCAAAATACAGCTTCCTTTGCAATGTCAAATTCAGAGCATTTCAGAATCACAGCTTCTGAAATTGACCCACAGTCTCATTTCTAACGGATAAGCCTTTGGCCTTTGGCCAGTGCAGTTTAACCTACGGCTAAAATGACTGCACTGCTTCTACTTGTTTCTTTCTTGTAACCAAACCTATCTTTGATCAAAGGCCAGGTTACATAAATTTGTTCTGCTTCATCACGCTCATTGGATGATGCTTCCAAATCTTCCAATCTTATCTGCTTAAAAGTAATAAATAATAATTGTGCGCTGTCAAGTCAATTCTGACTTACGGTGAACCTTTTCAGGGTTTTCTAGGTAGAGAGTATTCAGAAATGGTTTACTATTCTCTTCTTCTGGGGAATGCCCTGGGACTGTGCACCTTGCCCAAGGTCACACTGGCTGGCTCTTCTGGGATGCACAGTGGGGAAATATCTGGCTCGGCAGCCAGAAACGTAATTCACTAAACCTAAAATTTCACACACCCAAGTTTCTTGCTAAGCTTCGCATGTTGTAGCTCTTATGGGCTGTCACATTGCTTCTGACTTATGGCGATCCTATGAACGTGTAACCTCCTAAATGTCTTATCATACCCAGTGTGGTATAGTGAATATACTGATGAACTAGGACTCAAGAGGCCTGAGTTTGAATCTCTGCACAGTCACGGAAACTCACTGGGGGTGTGGAACTGGAAAAGCCACTCCTTAAATATCTCACTTACCTTGAAAGCTCTATTAAGGTCACTATAAGTCAGTTCCAATTTGACAGCACAAAACAACAATAAAGGACTTACCTCTAAAAGCCAAACTCAAGACTGTGGCTTCCTTTACTATCAAGCGAATGAACTCATTAAGCACTGCATAAACTCACACCAATCTACGCCAGCGGTTCCCCTTACCCTGTTTCTGTTGTTGATATGTCTACACAGTTCTTCAAGTTCTTTGTTGCCCAACAAGGGGTCCCTGGTGCCTGCCTTGTCTTCTCCCAGAGTGGCTGCCAACAGCAGTCTGTGGACTATTATATCAGCATATCTCCTAATGGGTGAAGTGAAGTGGGTGTATTTATCCAAAGCAAGACCTAAAGAAAAGGAGAGCACTGATTTACAGGAAGTCCATAAGATAACAGTGGAGATGTCAGAACGTGGACTTAAAGACACACATATGGGAGTAAATGAGAGCAAATACCATAGTGTGAGAATTCCTCTTCAGGACAAGATCCAGTTGAAAAATAGACAGCATTGGACATTGCCTGAGTGGCCATTGATCTCAACAGCTTATTCACAAGAGGATCCGAAGGGTCAACTGCTCTATCCAAGGAGTCAGCTAGTGCCTTGTTAGACCTATAAAGATCATATAGTTCGTCAGCAGAGAAGACATTAAATTCATCTGAACTGTTCCGCAACATGGAAGCTTGTTACTATAACTTTTGTGGTGCTAACCTCCAACTGTATATGCTAAGGTAGTAGTCCTTAAGCCCACCTGCATGCAGTGCCAGTTGCTGCAGATCCAATTCTATACTTTGCTTCTTTAATGTCCAATGGAGAGTGACCAAAGACTTGTGAGGTCTCCAAGCAGCACTGCTTTTTAGCAAGCGGGCAATTCCAGAGCTTGGGTTTTCCCCTTCTCACCTGCCTTAGAGCTGTGTAATTTCCCCCCCAGAATTCACTCGTGACAAGAGGATTCCAGCTGAGTGCCCCCCACTCCACCAGATTACTCGAGCGGCTCTTGGAAGAAAACAGCAGAACTCTCCCCCCCCATCTCTAAATCAGGGAGCAGACTGGCAGGAAAGAGAATCCTATCCCCATCCCTCCTCCATCCCAAACATCTTATATTGGGGGGGGGGCTGTAAAAATACCATGAAAAGCAGTGGATTCAGAACTTTGGGGGAAAATGGTGCAGTTCAGCCTTTGAAGAGCCCCCATTCTACTTACCGTGTATCTATGACGAAGCCCTTTGCACTTGCACATTCTTGCAGCTGAGAAAAAAACTCCTGCCGCGGTGGTGGGTGTTGGCGCAGGAGAGCCTGGTGGGGGAAAGTCTCCCAGATAGTTTTGGCCACCCAGTGATTTGCAAGGATCATACACTCTGCAATGGTCTCGTGAATTTCCAGTGGCTGCCGAGGGATGAGGTCATCGATATTCTTTTTATCATCCAGCTGAATTCTGACCTCAATCCCTTCCAATTCCAGTGCTCCACAACTGTCTCGTTTGGCTCTAACATGCCGGGCAATGTCAGTCAGCTTTCTTATTGCCCAGACCAGTTCACTTAACTTCTGCTTTCTTGCATTTTCATCCAGTTCTTTGAGCTCTGGAATTTCATCCGCTGTGCTCATGTCTCCCTCTAGCAAAGCCTGGGCTGCCTCATAGAAGAGCTTGTAGGAAGAGCGAATAATGGTTCGGCCATACGTAACCTTTTTTATTTCATAAGAATTTTGGTCAAGTTCCCAGATGACGCTCACTGCATACCTTGAAAACAAACACTGCCATTTTATAAGTACATATACTTCTGAATGTCTGATCTCTGCAGTATTTGGGACAAACAGAAGCTTAAGTCCACAGGATGTTTTGGTCTCTTCAGACTGATGTTTTCTCACTGCATAGGATTATGGTTCTCAACCTTGAGTAACCCAGGTGTTCTTGGACTGCAATTCCCAAAAGCTTTCACCATGAGCTGGGCTGGCCGGGGTTCCTGGGAGTTGCAGTCCAAGAACATGTGGGTTACACAATATTGGGAATCACTGACATAGAGCGCGGGATCTGTCAGCAAGACAAGACCCATTTTCATTCTTAGTGATTAGAAAAAGATGAAATGAAACCGATGTTTCCACCCTCATATTCATTTACTCGTTTATAGTGGCAAGAAAAGACAACAGCTAATAATTTGATAGCTGTACAGTGGTGCCTCGCATAGCGAGGTTAATCTGTTCCGGATTAACCTTTGCTATAGCGAAACATCGCTAAACGGAATTTTAAAAGCCATAGAAACGCATCGAACTTCGTTCAATGTGTTCCTATTGCTTTAAAACTCACCGTTAAGCGATGTTCTTCCATAGCGCCGCCATTTTCGCGCCCTCGGTAAGCGAGGGCAGGGCGCGAAAATGCGGCGCGGACCTTTCGGCGGCCATTTTGGAACCGCCGATCAGCTGTTCTCCCCCGCTTCATTATGCGATATTCGCTAAGCGAATCGCTTAGCGAATATCGCAAAGCGAAAAAACACCATAGGGGCCATCGCTGAGCGAATGCTCCAGCGATGGCCCAGAGCCCCTCGTTAAGCGATTTCATCGCTCAGCGAGGCGCTCGTTCAGCAAGGCACCACTGTATTTTAACAGGTATCTGTGATATTAATGAAAAATATGCATCCAAGTTCTTGGGTGTTTATTCTTTGCAACATTTTATGTTGCTCTCTTAGATATAACATGAATATTAATTATGACAAGATTAGAACACCATAAGAGGTTATTCAGAAGCACACTTGCCAAAGAGGAGTTGTTGTTGTTGTTGTTACAGTAATATGTCACTGATTACAATTTATGGTGACCCTCCAAATTGTCTACTTCGCTCCTACTTCGGGCAAAGCGGCCATGAAAGAGTAGCACGATTGCAGCTCTTTGTGCAGCCCTTTCATCGCTGCTTTTCCCACTTCCTAAGCCCTGCGGGTTGAAAGGGCTGCACGACCCAAAGTAAAGCAGCCATGAAAGGGCTGCAGGATCACAGCCCTTTAATCGTGCAGCCCTTTCACAGCTGCTTTACCCACTTCCTAAGCCCCACGGGGGCTTAGGAAATGATCAAGCATGAAAGGCCTGCATGATCAAAGGGCTGAGATCATGCAGCCCTTTCATCCTTCCCCCCTTACTTCCGTGTATAAGATGACCCTAAATTTTTACTCTATTTTTAGAACAAAGTATTGTCTTGTACACGGAAAAATGTGGTAAATCCTCATAGTGGTGGTTTGCGACTGTCCAAGGCAACACTAGTGAGAGGGCATGTCATCCCATCAGCCGCACACACTTTGGGTGACCTCAGCTGGGCTGCCAACCAAAATGGTTTTGAACCCAAGCTGTCCGCGCTCCAACCCAGTAGGCTATTATCGCTCCTGAAGGTACTGGGTTAGAGAAATGCAAATGTTCAAAAGCTTAATGCTTAAGAACTCACCTGTCAACATTCCCCAGAAGAGAGCATAAGTTGGCACTCAACACTGCAGGCAACATGTCATAACGACGATCAGCTAAGTAGCAAGTTGTGGCTCTGAAAATTAGAGAAATATTTGTTATAATACACTTGCTACTTAGTAAATATGAATGTCTATTCTTTTCCAATTAGTATGGACCATTTTCTAATAAAACATTTGTGTAGGTATTAATTTAAGTGAAGCTAATATATGGATGAATGGCAAAGTTTCCTCTACAGAGGCTAAATGGTGAGGCTACTGCTCCCAGGAAGCATTGCAGCAGGAAATGAAAGCCTATAAACATTTCTCCACCCCCAGTTTATTGGATTCTCATGTGACTCTGCTTTCCAACTTCCCTTTTCATCAGAGGCGGATGGGCCTCCATAGTCAGAGCATGGTTTGGTAGGTATTTTGGAAGTGTTATAGGGAAGATGTTTTGACACTGTTGTTGTTCACCTCAGAACCGACTATTGCTCTGCATTCGATCCCAATATTTTTGTATATTTCTGTATATTTATATATATTTTTGTTTTATTTGTGGCTGGTCTTTTGACCTCATTAAAGTTTTATCTATCTATCATCAGAGTATGTGTAAGAAAGACAGCTAATGGACTGTGCCTTGTAGGACCAAAAATCTCATGTTTTCAGCAAGAAGGAAACATACCTCGCTCTTGCCTCAATATCCGTATAAGAATTCGCCACCACAAAATGTGTCACATCTGCAATATGAACACCCAGTTCCAGGTTTCCACTGGGCAAGAGTCTAACAGAGAGCGCATCATCAACATCTTCACAGCCTTTGGGATCGATGCTGAACACTAGATGAGAATCCCGCAGATCGATACGTTTTTGCTCTTCTTCAGGAGCAACTTTCCATGGCTTCTCTGGGACAACAACTGGCATTTCACACATCTGCAGGAATAAACTCCCTTTCATCAGCAATTACAAATGGGGGGGAAAAAACCCAAAATTTATTCATGCCCTCTCTGCCAGCCAGCTAATCACATCCATAGTACAACATAATCAGTTTCTCCCCTATTCACAGGGAAATTACAGAAGATTCCTCAATGGAAGGGGCAAAATGTTTGCTCTTGTAATTTGACATCCTAAACTTGGTAATTTTAAAATACAACTCTGCTTACACGACACCTATTAAAGCAAAAAAGTCATAAACAAGGGTATCACATTACGCAAACACAGAATGTGAATGACCAAGGGCAAAATTCAACATCATACTGTGAGGGAGACATTGGAGAGGGTTCCTCAGGCAGGCACTCCAGAGGAGAGAGAGAGAGACAGAGATAGAAGGGAGCAAGTTGGGCAGTCAAGGACATAAGGGAGGTGATGGAGGAGGTGGATTTGGCAAGATGAAGAGAAAAGACAGGGACTCTCCTTTCGGAGGCCGAAGGAACCTTGGGAGAAGCCCAGCAGGAGTGGGGAGAGGTATTCCAGGGAGAGGAGGATGAAGAGGAAAAGTCAAAACTAGCCAGGGAGTGGGACTACGTACCTGATTCAGGAGGACACCCTGGACCAGATCCTGGTCAAGGTAAGGGTACCCAAAATAAAGGGTGCAAAGCACTAGTACCCCAAGCCTACCCCTCACCTACACGACCAGGCAGGGGCAAGGCCCTCGAATACCACTGAGCAGCAGCCCAGGAAGGCCAACCCCGATGCAGCAATGATGCTGGAGGCAGCAGAAAGAAAATCTATGGCAGCTCCAACGAGAGGGCCTCCTGACTCTCCCAAAACCTGGGCCCCCGGTGCCAAGTGTGATACCTGCCCTGCCCTCCCTGGGGGGCTCTTGGCCACGGCTTTTGTGGGCCTCAAGTTTTGGCAGCTCACGGTGCTTGCTAAAACTGTGCCGTCTGATCCCCACCCACCCAAGTGCAGTCAGCTTGTGGTGGTGGTGGTGGTGGAACAGAGTTGGACTAAACTGAGGCTAGTGGGTTTAATTAGACCCAAAGAAAGCCGGGGGTTTGAGAACTTGTTTAGAAATACTCCCCAACCCGGTTGTAATAAATCCCATTTTGTTCAAACCACCTTGTGCTGAGTTCATGGATCTAAGCAATGGAGGAGGAGCAGCCACCTCCTGACCCAAAGCAGGGCTGGTTGGGCTCACAGGTACATTTCAAATTTTCTAACTTTTTTAAAAAACGAGTTTCTAAACCTCAGCCACAAGGACGGGTTTCAAAGTGTACAGACAAGGGACAGAGACTAGGTGACCTCTGCAAATGTCGAATCTCAGGGTCCTGCATACATTTTTCGTCCAGTATATGACTACTGGAAATAGAACACCATCTTGGAGAAACAGATATAAAGCTAATTTGTACCATGCAGAAATATTGCAAAATCCGGAAGTTTCTTGTTTTATTTTTGAAGTTGTGTGGAAGGTTGGTTCCCATGCACAGGTTTGCACACACCCAGCACTGACAGTTTGGTATATCTGTATAAAAACTACTACTTCATTTACTTAACATGGCATAATACTTCCACAATACATGTAGCAAACCCATTACAGTGGTGCCCCGCATAACGGGAGCCCCGTTTAACAATGAATCCGCATAGCGATGGCTTTTTTGCGATCACAAAAGCGATCACATTGCAATGTTTTAAATGGTAAAACATTGCTTTGCGACAATCGGAAAGCTGTTTCGCTTACCAATTGTCGCATAGCGATGTTTTTTCTAACAGCTGATTGGCGGTTCCAAAATGGCCCCCGGGTAAAAAAAAAATGGCCACCCGCAATGTTTTCACGCCCTTTCCTCGCTTACCGGGCAGCGAAAATGGCAGCTGTATGAAGGATTTTCGCATAACGGTGAGTTTTTTGCCCATAGGAATGCATTAAATATGTTTTAATGCATTCCTATGGGCTTTTTTTGTTCTGCATAGCAACGAATCCGTATAGCGACGATTTTTTCAGAACGGATTATCGTCGCTATGCGGGGCACCACTGTATATGCAATTAAATAGACTGTGCTGTACCATCTGGTGTTATTTCTAAACTATTATGAACAATACTATTACAGTCTATTGGGAAATGTGTTAAAACAAGCAAATAATCAACACTTACTTGTGCTTCAGAGAAAGGACTAACAGAAATGCTGTTTTCCACTAAGATGGTTTGAATTTCTCCTTCGAGATCCCCTATTCGTCCCAAAACCCGCAGAAAATGTCCATTTGGATACAGTGATGTTGAGTCCCAAGAATCGATACGTACAATAACACGGAAATCCTGTTGCAGAAACAGACAGTATATGAGAACGCCAAAGCAACAGCATACATTGTAGCAGATAACAGCCAGAGGATATGTATGCCCCTAGTAACGGTTTACCTGGAGTGCCTCAGCCTGCTGTGTACTAATTCTGATCTTGGGAATCCGGTAATCCCAAGGTGTCACTAGGATTTTCTGTACATTTTTGCCATGCGACTGGCTCTCTTCTTGAGATGGAAAAGTGACCACATAATCACGCCAGTTCTTCTGTATGATGCCAACAACTTTACCTTTGAAAGAGGAATAAATCGTTGCTTATACAACAGTAGCAAGAAAGAGAAGTAAATCAGCGCAACAACGGAGCTTTAAGAGACACATCCATTTACAGGAAGATCTATCAGACCCCTGAGGCAATAAAAGAATTGTTAACATGATACAGCAATCAGAGGAAGTCTACGGAGTGTACTTCTAGGACTAGATGGCAACTTTAGTGCTGCAGTGCCTTTTAGAACCAATAATTTATTCCCCTTAACTACGAACGTGCTTTAAAAATGGTATTTTCTGGACATAGTAGGCCCAACGGACCCAGATATGATTTACAAATCTCTGCTCCTATTCCATATACTGATTGCCACTAAAGCTGCAAGCGGAATACTCTGCTGTGCCTGAACAGCATAAGAGCATATATTAAGTCAAGGTGGGGGGGTGACAACTTGCTAGGCATTTGTTCTGCATTGGAAATTAGGTTGTCAAAGAAAAGGAAGCTTTGTAAACGTTCTTCTTCTCTCTTCCACTTTAGCATATCATTAACCACAGATGTGCAGTGACACATAAACATTTCCACAATTTTCCTAGCGCACATCTTTAATAGGAAACCTAGAAGCAGTGGAGGAGAAATTATAAAATGGGGCAACCTCTGTGTTGTAGTTCCGGAATACTTTTTTTGCCCAAGATCTGATACACAAAAAGTGACTGTTTCAATACAAATTATTTAATTAAATATCAGAATTAACTTCCAATCTGTGTTCATTTAATCTGGTCTATCAAGGGAGGGATTGATTCATCTGAAATGTGTTGCTGGAGAAGAGCTTTGTAAATGCTCTGGTCTGCCAGAACGACAAACACGAGGGTCTGAGATTAAATCAAGCCTGAACTACCTATGGAGGCAAAAAATGTTGAAATTGAAGCTGTTGGGCACATCATGAGAAGGGAGGATTGCCTGGAAAAGACAATAATGCTGGGAAAGGTGGAAGGCAGCAAGAACAAAGGAGCACCAAACACAAGAGGGATTGCCTCCCTAAATGAAGACACAGACTTGGGTTTACACGAATTGAGCAGGGTAGTTGAGGACAGGACTTTTTTGTTACTCACTCCTAGGGTCGCCATAAGTCAGAGGTAACTTGACGGCACGTAGCAGCAACAAATCAAGGGGCCTTTTCTACATTTGTTAATCTTGGGAAGGCGGTTGGTGATGGCAGCTATCGCATTTTTCTGTTTATAAGACGAAGACGACCCCTCCATTTTCTAACACCAAATTAGAGAATTTGATCCCTGCTTTTCCCTTCCTTTTGCTAAGCCACGGAGCTTAGCAAAAGGAAGGGAAAAGCAGGAATCAAAGGGTTCCCTCTGACCGCCGCTTTTCCTTGCCTTTTGTGAAGCCACAGGGCTTAGCAAAAAAGAAGGGAAGGCTCCCTTCGGGGAAAAGCTGCACAATCGCAGCCCTTTGATCCTGAAGCCCTTTCATGGCTGCTTCAGGATCAAAGGGCTGCGATCGTGCAGCCCATTCACGGCTGAGTTACCCGAAGGGAGCTAAGCCCCACGGCTTCGCAAAAGGCAGGGAAAAGTGGCTGCCTTCCATGTATAAAAAGGTAAAGGTTCCCCTTGACAATTTTTGTCCAGTCGTGTTCGACTCTAGGGGGCGGTGCTCATCCCCGTTTCCAAGCCATAAAGCCAGCGTTTGTCCGAAGACAATCTTCCGTGGTCACATGGCCAGTGCGACTTAGACACGGAACACTGTTACCTTCCCACCGAGGTGGTCCCTATTTATCTACAGTGGGGTCTTGACTTGAGAACTTAATCCGTATTGGAAGGCGGTTCTCAAGTCAAAAAGTTCTCAGGTCAAATCTGCATTTCCCATAGGAATGCATTGAAAACCATTTGATCCGTATCTGCTCTTTTCCGTCCGTAGAAACTAATGGGAAGCTGCTATTCCGCCTTCGACCACTAGAGGGGGATATTTTGTTTCTTTTTTTCTTAGGTCAAGAAAGGTTCAGGGAAGGCAGGGAAAATACAGTCCAGGCAGTACCAGGCAGTCTGAAGACTGTCTCCCAATCCACTCTCTAAACGCTGGGAGGAGTGAGGAAGCAGACAGGCACCCTTTTCACTGGCCAACAGTTAAGTGAAAGTTCAAATTTTGCACTTTCCCTGCCTCCCACGTGGTTTTTTTTCAGTTCTTAACTCAAATCTAAGTATGTAAGTCAAGTCAATATTTTCCTATGAGAGTGGTTCTTAAGTCAAAATGTACTTAACTCGAGCCGTTCTTAAGTCAAGACCCCACTGTACTTGCATATGAATGCTTTCGAACCCCTATGTTGGCGGGAGCTGGGACATGCGACGGGAGCTCACTCCGTCGCGTGGATTCGATCTTACGACTGCTTGGTCTTCTGACCCTGCAGCACAGGCTTCTGCGGTTTAGCCCGCAGCGCCACCACATCCGTATATAAAACGACCCTCAATTTTTTGTCTAATTATTTAAGGAAAAAGTTTCATTTTATACACAGAAAAATAAGGTAATCTAAATGCAAGACCTGCATGCACAAAAAGAGTCTGGGCTCTAACTGTACCTGTGGGCATCGGCTCGCAGTAAACCTCCCCTGAGGACTTGTCTTCCATTTCATTCTCGCAAAGAGCAGCCGTTCGTCCCTTCCATTCACTTTTGGGTAGTAATTCAACTGCGACAACATCACCGTGGATGGCCCTGTTTCGGGCTTTCGGGCCATAAATAAGGACATCAGTTTTGAGATCTGGGTGCAAGTGACAACACAATGAGAGAGAGCAGGCAGCAGCAGATCCACATTTCCTATCTTCAGCGGCAATCCTCTTTCCCAGTTTGCCACAGAAAATTGATTTTGTGCTGCACAAGTACAGCTGGAATCCTGGGCCAAAAAAATGCACTGGACTTTTCTTCAGTTTTCTGACAACTAATGTTCTCAGATGATCCACCAACATTGGTGAAATCACTCTCACAACTCAATATGAATAACATACGTAAAGTTCTCCAACATATAAACTATAACCAATTTGTTAAAGTAGCAGATGAATTAATAAGAGTAATATTAGTAACAGTAATGTTAAAGTATTACAGTATCAGTAATATTTTATATTAGCCCAAGTGTCTTATTATTTTTATTTTCTTTCTTAAAAAAAAACATTTTTGCAAGACATCATGCTATCGATTCATGCCACAGCCAAAGCCTTCTTTTTAAAATACAGATCTGAAAGTGAGGTATTGCTTTATGGGAAGCTTACAAAAACTTTTAGAGAGCATTTTCTGGACACCTCCCTCCAAGCACCCCTTCTTAGGGGCTCTTGTTGTGCTGAAGGATGTAAAGAGATTAAATTCTGGAAATAATGAGTTAGTTAACATCTTTAGTTTTGTTTTAAAAACAAAGGACAAGCCAACTAATATAACTAAACAATACTGTTTTAAATGTAACATTTCCTATACCTTCTCATGTTACTTTCATAATATTTTATTCTCCTCTTTAACATGGAAGTACCGTGTTTCCCCGAAAATAAGACAGGGTCTTATATTAAATTTTGCTCCAAAAATGCATTAGGGCTTATTTTCAGGGGATGTTTTATTTTACAGTCACGTCATCTTCTGGTTGCTGCACAAGGGTGGATTAATGCTAATATGCTGAATCCAATGTGTTATTTCCAAGTAAGGAAACAGATCTAATTCTGAGTACCTGGAAAACGAGTGACTACAGACAACTGAAATCCAACACAATACCTGCTATTACATAATTAAGAGAAATAAAAATGTTACCTAGTATGAGATAGCAGCTGCCCATTTACCAGCTCCCAATATCTGGCCAAGCCGCTCTAGTAAAAGGGCTGCAGATAACCCAAGGAAGTGAGCCAAGCCATGCGTTGATGAAGGTGAAACCTGCCAGGTTTACTCTCAAAGCTGAAGGTAATGAACTTGTTCTTACCTGTGTCTTTGTTGCTAGCGCCTTGAAGTCGTACAAAGGCTTCTACTTGTGCTCTGTGCTTATTCACATTAAGGACCCCCTACAATAAATTAAATTTGGAATAGTGAAGAACCAATACACATATATGAGCCTATGTGTACTTCAGATCTATGTTTACAAAGGTCTGAGACTGGGGCCATCAACATGGTGTTGACAGCCAACTGTTTTGCTGATCAGCTCCACTCCTCTATGGGTAAATGTGACTTTCTGATTCCTTTTCTACCGGTTTAAAATCTGGTTTTGAAACAGAAACTATCTTTACTGACCTACAAGATGAGAGAACGCTTTTGGTTCTCTTCGCTTTCTCAGGTACTTTCCAAACTATCAACCATCACGGGATGTCTGAAGTGGAAGCACTGGTTGGCAGTGGCTCCTCTTCTCTCTGGATAACTGATTCCAGAAGCTGCAGTTGGGGACCACAGCGCATGGCAGTTATGCTGTGGAGTTCCACAGGGCCCCATTTCATTCCCTCACGCTTTTCAATATCCACACAAAATCACTGGAGCACGTTCTCAAGGAATGTGGAGTGAGATGTCACTGATTGATAGCTAGATGAGAGGCAAGAAATGGAGGCTCGGTCTGGACAAGATAGAGATACAGTGGTGCCTCGCTAGACCATGATAATCTGTTCCACTGAAATCACTGTTGAGCGACATCATCGTCTAGCGAAAAGCATTTCCCCATTGGAATGCATGGAAATCTGTTTAATGTGTTCCAATGGGGAAGAATCGTTGTTGTCTAGTGAAGATTGGCCATAGGAAAGCCGCTGATCAGCTGTTTAAATAGCTGTCTTATGTCCCGAAAACACCTGTTTTGCGAGCACGGAGGGAGCTGTCAAAATCGTTGTCTAGCAAAAATTGGTTTGTGAAGCAGGGACCAAACATTGTCCAGCGAAATTCCCCCATGGGAATCACTGTTTTGCGAATCGCTATAAGCGATCGCAAAAAGTCAATGTCTAGGGAAAAAAACTGTCATGCGGGGTAACTGTCTAGCGAGGCACCACTGTACTCTTTGTAGGCAACAGACCGTTTAATATGCATTCAGCTTGTTTTGGAAGGAGGCTGAACTCTCCCTAAAGAATCAAGTTTATTGGGTGTTGTGGGTTTTTCGGGCTCTTTGGCCATGTTCTGAAGGTTGTTCTTCCTAATGTTTCGCCAGCCTCTGTGGACAGCACTCTGAAGATGCCGGCCACAGAGACTGGCGAAATGTTAGGAAGAACAACCTTCAGAACACGGCCAGAGCCCGAAAAACCCACAACAACCATTAGATCCCAGCCGTGAAAGCCTTCGCGAATAGAATCAAGTTTATTGTTTGAGGCGTTCTTGGATGAATCGCTGTCACGAGATACGGGCGCTCTTCATGACTCTAGCTTAAAGAGAAAGACTTGCAAGTTTTATTCAGCCACCATAACCATTTTGATTACTGCATGGGGCTACCCCTAAAAACAGTGTGGAAAGTTTGGTTAGTCCAGAACAGGAAAACGAGATTACAAACTGGGACAGGCCAATGTTCTCCTACACCCATACCTGTGCATCAATACCAGTTAGCACTCTGCTTCTCAGCACAATCCAAAGTCCTGAATTTAACATCTAAAACTCCAAAGAGCTTGAGGCTGCCCACCTGAAGTGCCTTTTCCCACATCCACCTACTTAGACCTTTAGTCTCTACAGTCCTACAGTCCTCCTCCAAGCACCCGAACTAAATAAGACAAGCTGGAAGCAACACTACAAGGGAAATAGCAGTGGCCTTGCTTGCACTTGTCACAGGCCCTCCTCAGACAGACTTGCTCGAGGCTCATGTTACAGCATTTTAATGCCCTTTTTATTCCTCAAGCATTTTAAAAACCATTTCAGTCCTTTTCATCATCTCCAATTTTTTTTCTTGGTTCTATTGTGGTTTTTTTGCAAGCTAACACTTATAATCTCTGATGCTCGTCTTGCTTGGTACAGTTTTATGTCTTACATCTTTGCATGTCCTTGTAAACTGGCCAAGGAACTTGTTTATTGAGCGATTTTCAAAGTAAAATGCATTCATAATATCTCCTTTATATTATGGCTCCATAGGGGTAATAAAATGCATAAACAGCTGTGCCTAAGACCAGTGGTCTTTGGGGCAGAGCGAAAAAATGCCAGTCGTGGCATCCGGTGGCTGCCTGCACTTGCCCTAAAAATCTGTTTTCATTTTGGGAGTTCTCTTGCACCTAGCTCGATATTTCAGGACGGTGGCTACAGGACGGAGCACCACAGTCCAGGTTGAGTTAAAGTGCTAACTGTGCCTCTACCTGGAGAAAGCGGATCTGGCCATGGTGACCTACAGCTCAGTTACCTCTTGGTGGAAATCTAGTATTAAGTCACGACTAGAGTTGGCCCATTGAATCCATGATCAACACCTATGGAAGGTCTGCTAATTCAACGGGCCTCCTTAATACTAGGTTTCAATCACTGTCTGGACTTCTACAGTGTGCTCTATACACTGCCATTCTGAAAACACATTCTGAAATTTAAGAAGGTTCAACGTTGTGACCACAGCCAGCTCTCCAAATCATGTGCCACATCCACTGTTCCAGGAACGCTGACTACCAGCCCATTTCGATCACTCTGAAGCTCTCAATGATTTGAAGCCAGGATGCTTAAAAGACGACCTGCTTATAGGATCAACCTGGCCCACCCTTTAAGGCAGCAAAGGACTCTCTCCAGCACAACAATGGAAGGGAACGTGCAGTCCTTTGGATGTTCTTGGAAAGCCCTTCTCATCGGCTCCAGCTAACATAGTTAATGCTGAGAAATCCTGCAAGTTACAGTCCGAAAGTGCCCTATATGTCCCATCCTTACTCTAGTGTATTCTATCCGTATCTCAAAGGTGGGTTGTGTGTGTACTGTGGCTGCTCCCTAAAGGCACGATGGGTTCTGCTCCAAACTGCTGCTGTCCTACCCAATTTGTAGTAATAGACCCTATTCCCACACCTTCCCTTATATACACATTGTGCATGAGGTTCATGTTCTTAAGCCAAACAATATTCCAGGATACTTCCAGGAGCATTGAAAATATGGCTCATGTTCCCTGCAGGCCTTCTTTTTAGGAGATGCTCTTCTTCTTTGCCACTAATCTGACAAATTTAGTAGAGCTGGCTGGCAACAGGAGGTAGCAGAGGCCTCCAAAAATCGATAAGGTGTCTACATATGGCCAATCCCTGCTGTATCTAAATTGACTACTGTAAAGCACTCTATGTGGGGCTGGCCTTGAGGCTGACATGGAATTTTCAAGGGGTCCAAAATGCAGCAGCCAGATACATGGTCAGGGTGAAGAAATATGACCATATCATCCCAATCCTGGCTAGCCTGCGTTGGTTACCAGTCCACTTCTGTACTAGGCTTAAAGTGCTGGTTTTAACATATAAAGCCCTGAACAGTTTGGAACCTCATTACTTGTCTGAGTGTCTCCTGTCAAGCTGGACTGAGACCACGCTCCTCTGAATATTGACCCATTGAGAGGCCTGGGAAACAACAAACAGGATCCGGGCCTTTTCTGCTGTGGCCCCTTCCTTGTGGGATGCGCTGCTGAAAGTGTTACGCCAGGCATCCTCTCTCCATGCCTTAAAAAAAACACGACTAACAAAGAGCTTTTAAAAGAAGCCCTTGAGAAGGTTCTCCTCCATTGATGAAATGTGTGGAGGAGGAGGAAGAGGTTTTCTTTGGCCTCCTGACAGTTTTTTGCCACCTCTCTTTTCAAAGTTTTTCCCCCTGTTGTTTGTATTTTAGAATGTGTTTTATTATTTTTGTTTTACTTTCTGTACACTGCCTAGAGTGTCAATTTGCTAGATGGGTGGTATAAAAATTGAATAAATAAATATATCTGAAGCAAAATTTGTAGAAATGCAAGAAAGCCTTTTTGGGTCATGTCCATATTGTGTTGGAAGCTGCCCAGAGACCCTTGCAGGGTGCAGGCAGCATACAAGTTGAATGAATGAATGAATGAATGAATGAATGAATGAATGAATGAATGAATGAATGAATGAATGAATGAATAATGGAACTCAAATGCCCAAGGAAAACAATTTGATGTCCTCTTGAACAACTTTTTTTCTCACTTCTTGAAGGCTCATTTGTTTTGGAAAGCATCTTATAGTCCACTAGCTAGCCTGGTTTATTTGTTATAATTTGTCTTCTGTGCTCATTTTATTGCAGCAGTATCCTAATTATGTGACTTTAAGTGTTTTTATATTGATATTTTGTCTTGTTAGCTGTACTGGGGATCTTTGAATTGAAATGCGGGGTTTACATTAATTAAAATAAAATAAATAGGTTGTGAACACAATGCCAGATCTCCCAAATGATGGTTTTATTTCCCATCAACTCTGTAATGACCTATAAAGGCCACTGTAGACATTATACTAACAGACTAATTTATCTCTTTCCACAGAGACAATGCCCATTTTATGATGTCAGAGCAAAAGAGCTAGGAAGAAACAAAATACTGATAAGAAAGAATCTTATTTGCAGGATTTTTTCACGATTAACTGTTCCCTATTTGTTTTAACTGTTTCACTTGTGAAAGGAATTGCAATCCACTGAAATTAAAATGCCACAATACATTTGGTTTTTATTTTTATTATGTTTTTCTCATATAAATTTAAAAAGACTAACATGGCAACCTCTTTGAAAACTGTTTTATACCTGTGCTTTCACCATTAACGTGGCCATCACTGAACACTTTATAGAAAAGAAGTACAGAAATGTTGTTACCAATCCATCCTTGCTTTTTTGTTTCGTGTACAGTGGCGCCTCGACTTCAGAACTTAATTGGTTTCGGGACTCCGGTCATAAGTCGAAATGGTCGTAAATCGAACCACCATTTCCCATAGGAATGCACTGAAATGCAATTAATCTGTTCCATCCGAAGAAAAACTTCACCAAAAAACCCACAAAACCCTGCAAGACCCATCGGAAACACGATTAATCCATTCTGGCCAAAGGTGGGGTGGGGGGAGAAAAACAAGCAAACCCATCGGAAATGCAAAAAAAGCAAAGCTTGCAAGACTCATCGGAAATGCAAAAAAGCAAAGCAGAAAGCTAGCAAAGTGTGCAAGACCCATCAGAAATGCAAAAAGAGCAAAGCAAAAAGCAAGCAAAGCATGCAAGACCCATCGGAAATAGGGGAAAAACCCCAAAAGGAACCAAACCCTGCAAGACCCATCGGAAATGGGGGAAAAACCCAAAAAAGCAAACAACCCCCCCAAGACCCATCGGAAATGGGGAAAAAACCCAAAAAGCAAGCAAATCCCAGAAGACCCACTGGAAATGGAACAAACAAAACAAAAAACAAACAAACCTGCAAGACCCATCACAGCATAGAAACATAATCCCATCACCCAGCCCAAAACCACACTGCAAAACCCACCCAGAACAGTTTTTAAAAAGCAAAAAGCCACACCTTACCTTAACAGGCAGTCCGAAGCCTCTTCCAATTGCACTCACTCTTAACCGTTGGGGCGAAAGAGCTACAAAGAAGCAGCCTCTTCGCCTACCACGGCTATCAATTTGAATTCCCTGCCCTTTTTACTTGCCTTTTTTTGGTTGTAACTCGAAGCTCCGGCCACAAGTCGAAGCAAAACTTTTGCGGCTGGAGCTAGCCGTAACTCGGGACGTTCGTAAGTCGAGGCACCACTGTATGTCTGAAGTTCTGGGACTCAGTACACCTCTCTGGTTACCAGGGGCAGAAACAACCTTCTCTCTTTTACATTCCTAGGCCTTCAGATTTGAAAATGGCCTCCTTGCAAAGTTGACTATGCTGTTTCTGCACACATTCCTCTACCTGAACCATTTCTCCTTTCATTATACTTTTCTACTGCCCACCTCTTGATGGACGATTGAAATAGACGCTCCATTCTGACAGTTCGGTTGATATTACATTTGACTGTGTAAAAGCAGTTCATTGCCCACCACGAACCTTCCACTAGCCTGATCTAGATGATTATGCTTTCTACGAAAGTAACTCTGTTTCTATAATGGTAAGCTTTGGCCATGGTCTGACTGAATACACATGCTGATGGACGAAGCTTCGGCAGTGGATCTCAGAAGAGATGGTTTCCTTCCCATGGAGCACCCGCACCATGAGGTCTCCTTCTTTCCCTCCTCCCCCAACAGCCCTCTGATCCAAATTAGATTTTGCTATGGAGGTTTATCCAGCTTTCCCAATCAGACACCGAGGATGTGTGGGGTGGCAGGTCTAGGTGAGGAACAACTTAATCCTGGATCTGCCTTCCATCAGCATGTGTATCAAAACTGGATCCTGGCTTCTGATTTTACCATGCAGAAATCACAAACGTCACCTGAACGTATCTTCTCGATTTGATCCCTGCTTCCAGCGCTTCCACGGGGACATGTTCGGCATACTCCTTCCCATTATTTTCTTGGCTTTCATTCTCCCGTTCACGTCGTGACTGGACTATGGAATCAAAAAGCTCGTGAGCAGCTTTTAAATCAGGCCAAAAGTTGTCTAAATAATTCTGTGTGGATAGATAAAGGAGATCAGCATTAGATTTCTTAATGTCCTCACCCCTGATCCTACAGGGATCAGCAGAAGAGTCAAAGGAGTTTCTGCTTGTTTTCCCTGGTGAAAAACTTGTAGTACCATATTTTTCCGTTTATAAGATGCCCCATGTATAAGATGCCCCCACTTTTCTAACCCCAAATTAAGAAATCTAAGTGGGGCTTAGCAAGTGTAGGGGGAAGGGATCAAAGCACTGCAGGATCACTTTGATCCCTGCTTTCCCCTCCACTTGCATTTGTTCTCTCCTCAGCTTACTTCCATGCATAAAATGACCCTCAATTTTTTGTCTAAAAATTTTAGACAAAAGTATAGTCTTAAACATGGAAAAATACGGCACTTTAGCTTGGCCAGGAGACATGGCACTTCCACCATCTGTGCACTCAAGACGTGAGTCCCAATAAGCTTGTCCGATGTCTATTGCTCACGGAAGCCAAGCAATACAAAACTGGCCAAGAGTCCTCTAGAGAGCACAGCTGGCTCCTTCCCAAGGATAAAATCTAAAACGGAACAGGTCTTGCCGCCATTACAGGGTGTCAGACAGCTTCTTTCCATTGCTCAGGCGGCAAGGTCCATTGGCAGCTTTCCAGCTTCCTGTTCTGAGAGACCGGTAGTGATTGGCCTGTTTGGATTTGATTCCCAGAAACTATTAAAAGCCTGGCAGTGCTCACTTCCCCTGCAGGCCTCAAGCCCAAGCAGAACAAGAGACTTAACACAGTTTAATTTAAATACAGACTTCCATGTGAAGCTGTTGTAACTATATTGTTCTATACAGCCATTGGTTTTTGTTTGTTTTGTTTTGTTACCCTGAAGCTGGACTAAGGACCCTGTGGCACGTGGGTAGCATGAAGCCCTTGGCTTAATATCCTATGACCTGCAAAGAAAGAGGTCATACAATTCTGTGATGTTATAAATCCCACCCACCTTTGGCTTTGTTTTGACCAAGAGAAGCCGAGGACCATTAACTAACTTTTGAATATCAATGGTTCTCTGGGGGTGGGGGTGGGGAGGAGTTCTCGATCCCCATCCTAAGGGATATAATCCAGACCGTCCAAATCAGGATTGCATTGTGAAGTTGTCTCATAAACCTGTTCCACTCTTTGATCAGCCACTCCAGACAATGTGCAGAACGTGCCTAGCTCCTTGAGCAATCTCAGCAGCAATGGGACCCAAATCTAGATGTCAGATTTCCTTATGATCGAGTGATGCATGCAGATATAGTACTGTATCATAAGGAAACATGGGATCCTTAAGTGGCAATAACCAGAATCAGGAGGGAAAAGTGAGAGGGAAATGCAAACAGAAGAGGAGGGTGACTACCGTTGGTGTCATACTTGCATACAATCATTATACAGTGGTACCTCGCAAGACGATTACCCCGCAAAACGGTTTTTTCGCTAGACGGTGACATTTTGCGATCGCTATAGCAATTCGCAAAACGGTTTCTCCTATGGGGGATTTCTCTGGACGATCATTTGATCCGTGCTTCACAGACTGTTTTTTCGCAAGACGACGATTTTTACAGCTGATCGGCAGCTTTGCAAAATGGCTTCCCTATGGGCGATGTTCGCAAAACGGATGTTTTCAGGACCAATGCTTCGCAAGACAGCGGTTTAAATAGTTGATCGCCGCTTCGCAAAATGGTTTCCCTATGGGCGATTTTCCCTATAGACTATGACTATTTCCCCCCACTGGAATGCATTAAACGGGTTTCAATGCATTCCAATAGGGAAACGCTTTTCACTAGACGATGTTTTCACAAGACAGCGATTTCAATTGGATTAACATCGTCTAGCGAGGCACTACTGTATCTGTATCCAGTCCTTCTTGAAGGAGTTCATGGTGGCACAAGTGAGACTGTCCTGTCTAATTCCCTCACAGCTATTCCTAGGTTTGTGTTTCAGGGCCATGAATGGCTCAAGAAGGCATCTCAGTGGAATTCATGGCTGGGCAGAGATATGAGTCTCTCTCATCCAAGGCCAGCATTTACCATGGTACAGTGGGGTCTTGACTTGAGAACTTAATCTGTATTGGAAGGCGGTTCTCAAGTCAAAAAGTCTGTAAGTCAAGTCTCCATTGACCTACAGTGCATTGAAAACTGATTAATCCCGTAACAGGCCATTTTTGTTCCATTTTGGTTTTTTTCTGGTCTGTAAGTCAATTCTCATGCTGCAAGTCAAACCTAAATTTTGCGGCCAGAGAAGTCTGTAACTCAAAAAGTCTGTAAGTCAAGGGTCCACTGTACTACATAGTGCAGATTTAAATGCTCATAACACAGATATACCAATTGTGTAATAAGTGGGTTGAATATGGGTGGAGCTTGGAAATATTATTTTTGGGGGGAGTGCCATTCCCAGACCGTGTGTAGCCTATGGACATGCTGGCTGGGGGATTCTGGGAGTTAAAGTCCTAAAAGATAATGTATCTAAGATGCAAATATAAATTTAATACAGATATGCCAGTTGTTAAGTTATTCCACTGAAGAGATACATTCAAAGCATTTACTAATCAAAAGAAATGCGGCGGGAGCAAAAGGAAATAATGTGATGGCTTTTAAAATTTGTTCCTCGCTTTTACAAAAGCCAAGTACTGAGCTCTGAGGACATTTAAGTTTTATTCTTTCTTTCTGAGAGGCAAATTTTTCTTTTTCATGTCCTCTATAACTGAACCATTTTGATGTTTATCAGAATTTAATTCATGCTGCTTTAATTCATGCAAACTGAGAAAAGGCACAGGAGGATTTCTGCAGCCAGACGTCAGGAATCTAGCCACAAACAGTCGGCTTTACTGTAACAGCACAGAAACATTACCTTGAATGAAATCACAAAGACACCTTCTGTTTCACTTCCAAGTTGCTGGATAGATTCTTCATCCTCTGTAACCATGACGATAGGCATCTGACCCAAGAAATGATTATAGTACCACACGGATGCATTATAAATACTCCTAGGGGAGCAAGCATTCACATTTACTAATTTGTGTCATGTTACACAAGTGTTGCGTGCGACTGGTTGGAGCAAGAGGTTGCGATTTCAAATCCTCACGGTACCTGATCTCCTTTATTTCTTGCGTGGCTCCCAGCATTCATGCGGGAACAGTTGTAATCCTAATACCACACTGGAATACCCCCGATTAAATCACTGCAAGGCGTTCCCATCTTAGCACAATTGATGGGTGTGCAATATGTGGGTCAGATAGCAGTCACTGGCAGGCTAGGTCTAAAATATGGACTAACAGCTGCTCATCACAGGCTTGGAACACTATTTTTAAGTGCCAACACAACATAAGCTGAAGACGTACCTTGTCTGCCACTTCTCCAAAGGCTCTCCTCTGTCTCTTGGCAAATAAGAAAGCAGATGGAATTCATTGAAAAACAGAACACAATCATGACGGGCATCCCTCACCAAATTTCGCAGTTTATTGTACTGTCTGTGGAGGAAACAGGGGGGAAAGGCAGCTTTCGTCAAAGCAATACAGCCCGATTAAAGGAAGATTAATTTTGACACAGAATAATTAAGATTCAGATTGTCTTGTGCATGTAAGTAACATCCAAAAGAAACTTGAGCATAAGCATGGAATCTGCTCCCAATGTTAGAATGTCTAGATTAACAGATTATATTATATTCAGAGAGAGTATCACTAATAGAATTTTGACTCCATGACTACATGTTTTAATGGGCAAGATTTATTAAAACCACTATGTAAAAGATATCTTAACAATGTTGCATGAAGTTACTTTTCTTCTTCCTTACCTCGTCTCCTTGTCTCAATTTCTTGTCTCCCTTTTATCACACTTCTTGAAATTGCAGATGCTGTCTTATCATTATAGTGCTCAACTAAAGTAAGCATTTTATAAATGTTTATTAATAATAATTACTGAATCAAATTTTGAATTGGATTAAATTAAACATATAATAAATACCTGTTAAGCAATTTTAAATTTTTTAGTTTTACGATTTTACAGAGGAATTGGTTACGGCTTTTAGAAAGAAAAATAATTATGATTTTTTATTGTCATACAAGTACTGTACAATGCAAAACATTTTCTTATAAATTTAAGATGCCCATAGAAAAACCTTTAACATAATTTAAATTTATTTATTTTATTTATTTATTTATTTGATTTTTACCCCGCCCCTCTAGACCATGTCTACTCGGGGCGGCTTACAAAATAAAACAAAACAGTATAAAAATATATAAAATCATAAAAATTACAACTACTACAAATCTAAATCTAATTAGAACTTTCAAAAAATGAAATAAATGGATTTTTTTAAAGCCCCTCTCTGTTAGGTTTATTGTGCTGTCAGTCATGCAGAAGAGGGCTAGGCTGGACCTGCCTCCTACCTCCCACAGAACATGCAAGAGGCAGCTTCTGAGATGGGTGAAGATCGTCCCTGATTTCCATAATGACACAGGGTTACATGAATACAGCAGCGAGTTGCATAAAGGCCTTCTAACAGAACTCCTATAGGTTAGGGAGGAAGAAGAATACTCAGGACCAGTGGGTTTTTTTTACCTCTCCTATACCTTCACCTCTCTTGTGCCATTTTCTGAATATTAAACATAACAACTAAATACTGTAATAATGTTGTTATTATATCTTTATATAAAATACTCACAAAACTGTAGTACTGAAAACTAACTTGGAAAAGGGGCTTCTAATAGATCCTTTTAATTATGATCCCTTTGAGTCACTAAACATGCAAAATATGTACAATACTTAGTACAACAAAACTGTTAGTTAAGTCATTAATGCACAGTGGAAAACATCTGAGATTTCAAAAGTGCACAGCCCCACGGTGGATGGATGCCTCCCTATTTACTCTATATTTGTCCCATCAAATTGCATGATCCATGGGGAAAAGATTTATAGATTATAGCTTTTTGTGTCCTCAAATTTCACATGAGTCTCAGGCTGCACAAGAACTACACACAGAAAGAGAAAGGCCGGGCCTGGGTATCTTAAATGGAAAAAGATTGAAATAATCTTACAGGCACCCACACGAAAAGCTTTCACACAACCCAGGGAATGCCCTACGGTTAAAGAAATGCAAGCAGCAGGAAAGCATTAAGTATCTTCATTAACTTGCCTTGTTATGACTATGGATTAGAATACTTCCATTACTTCTGAAATATATTCACAGATAATAATGGTATAATTAATGTCAGCTGGAGAAATCCCTGATTAACCTTTGAGGTCCCAAGGGCATACGCAGTGCCAACATACTCACAAAGCTGCTGGGGCATATTATTAACCTTTGTAAGTCTAAAAAAAAAAAAGAACAGCAAAGCAGCAGATTTCACAGTTTGGTTGGAATTTTCTTGCCTTATACAATCTCACTGGAAAGATGAAATAAATCTGCCAAATAAACCTCTGAAAAACCAACTAACTTGAAGCATATCTGTTAATTGGCCAAACAGATGAGCTGAATATTGTGGGCAGGGTTGCCAGATTTTAGGTGATTGGATAAAGTCTCAGGGAACTGCTATGCTTCCCGGAGTCTTGAAGCAGGGAGAACAAAATCAAGAGGAAGAAAATTTGGAGGAAGTTTGATTTTTGGTGTGTGGCATCAATGCCTGGACACCCCCTTGCCTCCCTACTTCCAGCTGGCACCAGGGTTCATGGGCTCAGCACCTTGGTGCTTGCATGCACATTGCACACACACACAATACATGTCTAGGAGGACTCAAGGAAGGCCACCTCGTCTCTCATACACATATCTTGTTGTTTAGTGTACTCAATTGCACTACAATAGGCCAATGGAATCAACAGGGACTTGCTGAGTCAGTTCCTCCAGAAGTTCTATTGCTTCAAATGAGCTTACTCTCGCTACAACTTACTACACTACTCACAGTTAGAGTAGACCCATCTGAGTCAACAGAACTTGCAGCAGAACTGACTCACCAAATCTCAAATGATTCAATGAACCTACTCTAGTGCAACTTGCTCCATTGAGCAACAGGATTTTGGCCACTATTTTCTGACTTTTATCTAAGAGCCAACTTTCTGTGCCATCACAAGTTATCCTCTCCCCACCTTAGGCTTTGGCCACGAAATTTCTAGAACCCAAATGTGTGGGTGCAACAACATCAATTGAGTTCTATCAGAGTTGGAAAATACTTTTTTGGGGGACTATACCTCTCAGAGTCCCAGCTGTGTGAGCTATGGAATTCTGAGAACTATTGCGACCCCTGAAAACAACAACAAAAACAACACCACACAGCAACACATGTTGCCCATTTTTAAGTCCTATGGACTCTTGAATATTCATGTCTAGAATGCCTTGAACATCACAGACTAGAAGTCATGGGATGTTTTTCAATGAGGTTGGCTCACACATCTGGCTATGAATCAACAGGCATATGACTTTCCAGGGGAGCCACAAAAAATGATGGGACTGGTAGTCTCTCTGCCCATTAGGCGAAAAAAGGTGCCTTTGCAAAAACTATCAGTCTCATAATCCCTTGTGGCTCCCTAGAGCTTAACCACTCCTAGCCGTTTCTTCCTTTTGCAGCGATGAATGGGAGTCGCTCAGGAGGCTTACAGTGTCATGATGAAAAATTCCTTTGTGGGCTTATATTTTTTTGGCTACAGCTGCCAATTGGGGGAATTTCTGGTGAATTCTGGGGGATTGCAGTGCAAGAAATCAGGGCGTTTCATGTCTAGTCATCAAGTAAAGAGTTATGCAACCTTGAGAAATCAAGTAATGACCCAGCCCGAAGAAACAGGGGCTTATAGGAACTAAATTCTTGCTTGAAAACAAAAAGAAGAATGCAAATAGCCCAACTCAATGCAGTAAGCTCCTGGGATCTATCTGCAGACAGAGCCTGGAAATATAATATTTATAGAGCCTAATGGGCAGCACAATAACATTAGATTTGTTATAGGGGGAGGAATTCCAAATTTTTCCCTAGGCATTCCTTCTCCTGAGGGCACGTTGTTTCATAATTCATAAAAGCAACCAATGCCTCCCTTCCAAAATGAAAAAAATTATGCTAAGCAATATGCTTGGTGCCATAAATGCATTTAAACAACACCACGGATCAATGCTACGGTACAGGACTTGACTACTCATCGCTAGGATTCTTGCAGTCTGATAGTTCAAAACAGGGTGATTTGATTCAAATTAAGCTGATTTAAATCCTGTAACCTGAGTCCATTAAGACCAAAAGCTTTAGTCAGAATTATGAAAAATCTGTGACACTTCTTGCAGCTTTTGGGAATTATAACCTAATACTACCAAGGTCCCCAACACTGAAAATCAAGGGTCTAAACATCAAAGTGGTCGCACTTTGTAGCATAATACAGTTACAAGATATGACAGAAAACACACACCTAAGAGATCTGATTTCAGAGATCTCCTTACTTCACCCAAAGTAACTTCTGAGGTACCATATGGTGGCCTATTCCTACTGTATGCTAATCCATTCAAAAAGCACTGTCCAAAATGAAAAGACAGTCTCCCATGGATAAGCTGAAAGATGATTTAATTTGGAAGAAAATGACACTCTGGAAATCTCTGTATAAGATGAAGCCAGGGTGATTTGTATAGCCCCTGTTCGGACAGCTTTCTAGCCTGGAGAAGATCCAGCCTACCGCTCATGACACAAGTAGCTACAAAGTTGCCTCTCTAAAGAAAGAAGGAAAGAAAGAAGCACAAAATAATGGGTACGAAAAAGAAACAAAAATCCAAAAGTTCCCTTTTCATTTTTTCTCATTGCCAAAGCTACACTGTTCAACTCAACTGGCCAGAAAGAACTGGACTTAGAATGCCTGTGTTTGCCAGTTCAACAGCAGGCCTGCAAGTGGTCCAGATCCCAGGACAGGAAGATCTCTGAAACCTGATTTGCTTAAGCTTACATTTTCAGTTGGACCTTCTTACAGTGTAAAGCTCGCCAAGTGTAATAGAGAGTGGCCAATTTGCTCTTTAAAGAGCATTTGTTCTCAAATTTGGGACTCCCAATAGCCTTAGATTATAATCCCTACAAGGCCTGAAAAACACCATAGACTCTTCTTGACAATTCTAAGTAAAGTCACTGGGTATACACAAAGGTTAAATTTACTTTTGGAAAGCGAGTATGGATAGGCCCATTCCCTCTGAGAAGGTGAAATGACAGATCTCATCTATGGGGGGGGGGAAGATCCATGTTTTTATTAATTTAATAAGTTAAAAGTTCTCATTTTTCTACATTAATGGTTAATATTCCAATGTCTAACACTTAGCTTTAATGATTTTTAAAAACTATTTGGCAAAGCTCTGCTTCCAGGCAGAGACCTGCATCTGAGGTTTGTTGTTGTTTAGTTGTTAAGTCGCGTCCGACGCTTCATGACTCCATGGACCAGAGCACGCCAGGCCCTCCTGTCTTCCACTGCGTCCCGGAGTTGGGTCAAATTCATGTTGGTTGCTTCGATGACCCTGTCCATCCATCTCATCCTCTGTCGTCCCCTTCTCCTCTTGCCTTCACACTTTCCCAACATCAGGGTCTCTTCCAGGGAGTCTTCTCCTCTCAAGAGAGGGCCAAAGTATTGGAGCCTCAGCTTCAGGATCTGAGATTACCTAATAGAAATATGTTGTTCCATTTGGGCGTCTGGGCTTAAGTGCCCAGTCAAATATTAACCAATGACTTTTTGGAAGTACTGGCATTAACAAAAAAGTATACAGGGATGTACATGAGGTTGACTTTTGAGTCTGAGGTAGATGAGATTACCTGCGGCCCCTTTGATGCTGCACTGCTTGGCACGCTGTCTGCATGAATACAATGCCCCTCAGCTCAGGGAACTCCAGTATTTCTAGGTAATCTTGGACCACTTTCCAGTCAGGCACAATATAATGAGTCACATCATCAGACAGCAATTTCCCAACTGAAAAAGAATTCAAAATTGACAATTATGTATTTACGTGCTAATATAGGGTGCTTTGCCGAGCAGAGGACAAGAAGGCAAGTCCCTGTCTGAAGTAGCATACAATCTCTACCTCAAAGCAGCAGAAAGGAAAATAAGTGATGGCAAAGAGAAAAATAATATGCAGTTGTTTTATAATTAAACCCTGTTCATTTACCACCATGATTAGTAACCACCTCTGCATATTTTGAGAAGCTCAGCCCAGCTCTCTGCCATTGCCCTCCTATCGTGTTGACCCTTCTCCGCGACTCTGACAAAACGTACTCCTCATGTCCAACTCTTCGTGACCCCATGGACCAGAGCACGCCAGGCCCTCCTATCTTCCACTGCCTCCCGGAGTTGGGTCAAATTCATGTTGGTCGCTTCGATGACCCTGTCCAACCATCTCGTCCTCTGTCGTCCCCTTCTCCTCTTGCCTTCACACTTTCCCAACATCAGGGTCTTTTCCAGGGAGTCTTCTCTTCTCATGAGATGGCCAAAGGATTGGAGCCTCAGCTTCAGCTATGAAGCACTATGGGGCAGTATATAAGCAACATGCTTTGCTTTTGCTTTTTTCTTTTTCCAGAGTTGTAGTCTGTCACTCTATTCACTTCACCAGTGGTTCCCAACCACGGGTATCCCAGATGTTCTTAGACTGTAATTTCCAGAAACCTCAGCCAGCACAGCTAATGGTGAAGGCTTCCGGGAATTGCAATCCTAGAACACCTGGGTTACTCAAGGTTAGGAACCACTGCGTTACACCACAAAGTGTATCATGTCAGGAGTGGTGGTTATATGGGCATCTCCAGATTTAGAGGTAATACACTACTAAATATCAACTGCTGCAGAGCAATAGAAGATGGTGGGTGTTTTGCATCCCACTTGTGAGCATCACAGAGGCATCTAGCGCAACAACAACAAAAAAACAAAACAAAACGTTGTGGCGCCTTAAAGACTAAGTATTGTGCTTTTAATGTCAGCTTTTGTGGATTATTTCCACTTCCTCGAAAAATGCGCTTGAATGCTCTCATTAAAATCTAATAGAACGGCAGAGCAGGAAGGGACTCTATGGATCATCAGGTCCAGCCCTGGGCAAGGAACTGAACTCCCAACCTCTGGCTCTGCAGCCACAGATCAAAACCACTGAGCTATCCAGCAATAAAATATTAGTCTTTAAGGCGCCACCATATTTTGTTTCTTGTGTTTTTGTTTTGTTTTGGTCTAGTATGCTTGCACAGATGAACACGGCTACTTCTTCCAAAACGAAGGCCTCTGGTTCCCTGGGCGGATGAAGGAAAGAGCTCAATATCTGACCCGATTGTGCAATGCATCGCCTGTCCCAACCCCAGAGGTGCTGGACTGCAACGCCCTCAATGCTCAGTCCAGCGTGTCTCCCGCGGGGGCCTGGGATCAAGGGAGTTGCGACCCCATGTATCTGGAGGAAGCCGTGTCGGACTGACTCTTCTACTAATATCTTTTTCTGTACAGTTGGGCTGCTGTTCTCGGGCTTTATTGATCCACGACAGGGTCCATTCCTTACTTCACACCAGGTATATATGCAACCTGGCAGTTTCCAGATACCACAGACTCCCAACAACGCCCAGGCTCTCATCATGATGGACGGAGCCATTGGTAGCAACGCCAGGCCCCTGGGCACCAGGCTCTCACGACCCACTTACAGCCAGTCTGGGGCCAATTTTAAGACACATCCAGGAATCTGACACATTGGCTGTGATGTCTGGCAAACTAACCATCTTTTTCTCTCTCTCTCTCACACACACACAATCTTAAGTTTCCACCTCTGCACACAGGCACCCTGGCAGAAACTCCTGTTTTCTTCCCATCTTCCATGAGTCTGATATGTTTGGTCCCTCGGCCCAGTGCAGTCAAGGAAGGCACTCTGCACATGCTCCACGATACCTTCTTCTTGTTTACTCTTACTTAATCCAGTCTTTGTAAGTACTAAAGAAACCCTTCCCCAAAACGTCCCTTTACCCCCCCCTCCAGCCCAACTCTCTCTCCTTCCTCTCTCTCCCCGATGCCCGGCCTTCCTCCCGCGGCTCCGCTGCTGCCACCACGCCCGCCCTCGTCCCGTCCCGTCCCTGCCCGGCCCCCCTTCTCTCCTTTCCCCGCCGGCGCTCCCTCCCTCGCTCGCTCTTACCCACCGCGGGGACAGGCCGACCGGCAGAGGGCGCTGCCGCAAGGCACGTCCGGCCGCAGGTAGTGTTCGCGCACCACCCGCACCGACCGGCCCTGCGAGCCCCGCAGCTGGAGCACCTTCTCCGTCCGCAGCATCGCTTCGGGGACACCCGGGGTGTGTGTGGCAGGGGTGGCGGTGCGGGCCGCGCGAGGGCGCGATACCCGCCTCTAGAGAGCCCAACGGCGTCCCTCCGCTCTGATTCGCCGCCGCCTCCGTCACTCGTGGGAAGTCGGGACTTCGGGGGGGGCGCGAGCCTGGAAAGGGGCGGGCTCAGCTCTGAGAAGAGCGCGAAGGCGGGGGTTTGGGGAGGGGGCGTGGTTAGCGCGAAATGGCGGGCGGGAGGCTTCTGAGGGAGGGAGTGGCCTGCGAGAAGCGGCAACAGGGGTCTGTCATAACGCCGAGAGAGAGAGAGAGGCGAGATGGAGCCCTCGACGGAGACCGTCTCTCCCGCGGCGGCGGCGGCGGCCCCCTCGGAGCGAAAAATCTTCGGATACCAAGCACAGGGCCCGCGGCGTGAACGTGACCCACAAAAAATAAAAAAAAATAAAAAACAACGAACGCAGGGTAGTTCTAGGTATTAAAAACAGGCAGGCCACCCGCCCACCGCCGGGCAGCAGGGGCTTCGTGAAGGGAGGTGGCAAAGCAGGGACGACCCTCCCCTAAAGGAGCTGGCGGAAG
This sequence comes from Pogona vitticeps, assembly GCF_051106095.1. Lineage (NCBI taxonomy): Eukaryota > Metazoa > Chordata > Lepidosauria > Squamata > Agamidae > Pogona > Pogona vitticeps. The sequence continues at coordinate 15,121,604 of NC_135794.1, forward strand.
GCAGAGATTTTGTCCCTTTCCTTCTCCCCCCAGCGAGCGAGTGAGAAAGGCGGCTCGGTGATGTATTTGTTAGCCCTCTTGTCCAAGTATTTATTAAGATGTTGACTAAGTCTGGGTCCAAGATGAGACCCTTCACTGTGCTGCTTATTTCCAGGATGATAAAGAACTAACTAGCAAGCACCCTGTGGGGAATGGTCTCGCAGTCAGCTACTAATCACATTATATAGACCACATTTTACCAACTTAGCTACAAGAAAATCATGAGAAACCTTGCTAGAAGCCTTAATAAGTCCTGATATATGTTATATGCCGCCCAGAGCCCTTTGGGTAGTATGGGCGTCATAGAAGTTAAAAAAATAAATATACTGTACTATACTACTGTATATCAGCAGCATTCCCTAATCTACCAAGGTTCTTTTCCAGGTTTAAAATGACTACACTGAGGCACCACACTTTGCTTTGTGGTGCCCAGCCTGATAGTCAAAAGCTAGCATATTACTGATTTTTAGTCATCTAATAAAGGTATCACCCACCTTTTCCTTTGGAATATATATACAGTAACATAGGATCATCATAAGTCAGAAGCAGTTTGAGAGCATGTAACAACAACTAAGCTTATAACTTGATATCAAAAGGACAGATAAGAGTAGCCTGGCTTGAGTCATTTTTCAAGAAAAAAATCATGGTCAGCTCTTAGAAAGCACTGTGTTCTTTTGTAAATACTCAAAAACTGGCTGTTTAATAGTTCTTCCTGCTAATGATGTCAAACTGATCCGGTGCTAGTTACAGTGCCAGCTTTGCTGACCTCACTTGTTTTCTGTGAATTTTGAAAGATTATAGCCAGAGGGTCTGAAATTATATCTGTTAGTCCCTTTAAATAGCTTGGGGTGCAGTTCTAGCTCTGGAGAACAGCATGGAATCTTAGATGTGAAAATTATTTTGTTTCTGTTAAATGTTAAAAACAGGGAAAATTAATTTGTTGCTGTTAACCATAAAAACTGAATACACATTGAATTACCAGTTCTCAAAGAAACGGTGGGATTTACAGGGTTCCCTTAATGTTGACTCCTACTGCTATGTTTACTCTTGATAAACAGTAATGCATATCACAGATCCCACAATTCACCTACTAGTTGGTAACAGTAAGGTCTAATGTGGAAAACTCTGAACGCGAGAAAGCGGACCTTTTTCTGCCCATTCCTATAGAAACATCCACATACTACCATCAATTCTAACTGTATACAAAACTAAGAACTAGAGATGGGGTTATTCATAAACAGGACTGGACAATTCACTCCCGTGCCCCTGTGCCACAGAGGTCCCACTCTTCCTGCCAATGGTGCCTGGAACTCTGCTGTCTTCCTACCTGGCTGGCCACTCCAGGCAAGGGGTGGGAGGATGAGTCTCCCTGCATGGATGCTGAGTAGCCAAGCCAAGCAGGAAGACAGCGGAGCTCTGGGTGCCTTTGACAGGAAGAGCGGGACCTTCGCGGCACCCGGATGTGTGAGGGCAGTCTGGTCCCAGGCACTGGACCCTTATTAGGTCCAGCTGGGATGGGGATATATTGGTATTTGTTTATGAATACAGTGGTTCCTTGACTAACGACCGTAATCTGTTCCAGAAGATGGGTGTAACTGGAAATGGTTGTAAGTCAATGCACCATTTCCCATTGAAATGCATTGAAACCCCATTAATCTGTTCCAGCTGGGGAAAAAGCACCAAAAAAAAAACCAACAACACTGTAAGCCCCATAGGAACGCACTGGGGCCGAAAAACAAACACACACACACACAACACAGCCAGTCGCAGCAGAACGCTATGGGGCTGGGGTAAAAAAACAACAATGACCACCACTCAGCCAGCCCCAGCAGAACGCCATGGGGCAGGGGGGGAAAAACCACAACCTTCCCTAGCCAGCCCTAGTGGAATGCCATGGGGCTGGGGGGGAAAACACAATCCCCCACACACACAGCCAGCCCCAGTGGAACGCCATGGGGCTGGGAAAAAACACTCAATCCACACACACCCCAGCCAGCCCCAGCGGAATGTCATGGGCCTAGGAAAAAACACAAAAAATCCCACACCCACACAGCCAGCCCCAGTGGAACGCCACAGAGCTGGGAAAACACACACACCAGCCAGCCCCAGCAGAACAGTCATGGGGCTGGGAAAAGACACCCAAAAAATCCCACACCCACACAGCCAGCCCCAGTGGAATGCCATGGGGCTGCGGGGGGGGGGGGGGAAACCCACACATGGCCAGCCCCAGTGGAATGCTATGAGGCTGGGGAAAAAACACTAAAACTCAAAAAACATCACAGCACAGAAACATAGCCCCCCCCAAACCCACCTTGCAAAACAAAGTAAATGTACTTACTCAGGAGCAGAAAGCAGCTGCAGGCAGTCCGAAGTCTCCTCAGATTGCACTCATTCTACAGTAATTGTTGGAGCGAAAGAGCTACAAAGAAGCAACCTTTTCGCCTACTAACGGTTAGAAAATTTGAATTCCCTTCCTTTCTCCCCTGCCTTTTTCCTGTCGCAACTTGAAGCTCCGGCCACAAGTCAAAGCAAAATTTTGTGGCCAAAGCTGCTCGCAACTTCAAATGGTTGTAAGTCGTCCTGTTCATAAGTCGAGGCACCACTGTACATATATCCCCATTTCTACTAAGGAATAACTATTTACTTCCTTTTACATAAATGTCTATAGCATAGTGTCATAGAAGCTACTACGGAGAGTAAAAGGAATGAGTGTCTACAGAAACCTTAGTTTCTTCTCCTGCACAGCTATTTCAGTTGACAGCCAAATATTTTTATCATTTCAAGCAATTTAAAATACAAACAATTGCTTTCAAGATATTCTACCAATTGTGCTTGAGGCTTTGTTCTGTGCTTTCCCCTTCTCTTGTGCCAGCTGCCTCTCACAGCCACTCGCTGCTGCTATTGTGTTATTTTTAATATTTATTTTATTCGTTTTATTTCTTTCAGACTGATATAGTGCTAGATCAATATTACGTATAGAAAAAAACCAGATTGGACTGCATGGTGTTTGTGCAGCCTGACACATGCTCACACTTACACACACAGAGGGGTGGAGGGGAGGGGAGCAAGGGAACAGGCAACAGTAGCTGGCAGTGAGTGGCAAAGAGAAAGTGACCAGAGCAGCAGCTTCTAGCCTTGCCAAGGAGGGAGTGCTTTCCTCCACAGAACCTTTCTCTGCAGCCTGAAACCTATGATCCTAGCATCCATGACTTGACAAATCCCACAGGCATTCACATATGCCAAAATGATTTCACAAGCAATTTAAAATAAACAGCCCTCTTATAGCTGAGTAAAATACCTTACTTTCTAGTAAAAAAGCACACCGTACCCAGGGAAAAACATGCACACTTCCCTGTGCATTGTATAGTCTGAATTTTTAAAACCAAGTTCAACAGGGGTTTTTGACATTTAACCACAGCCTGAATTATTCAGAGACTGGTTCCAGAGCTTGCATTGCAGCACCCAAAAGATTTGAGTATGGGCTTGAATTGTTCAAAATACCTAACATCTAAATATGGGAACCACTGCCTGTAACCCAACTGTTTATGGGAAGTTTGTGGGTGGTTTCTATTTATGGACTGATAATATATTGGTTGTACAGCATTATGTTCATTTTGCGCTACTGGGGGTGGGAGCAGGAAATAATTATATATGATTTCCAAGCTGTGCCCTGGGGACTTGAGCCCATTCAGTGCCTCCTTTATTGTCTTTTTATTGGGTTGAGCACTCCCTTTTGGAGGAGAAGGAAGCAAAGTAGGTGTTGAGCAGTTGCACCTTCTGTCTCCCATTAGCATTTATCCTTCCTCTGCATGCAGCATAGGCTCTGCTTCCTTGTTCTTCTTCTTGCTCTGTGCATAGCCCCCCACAACATTTTATTATTTTTAGCATCTCTTGCATGCCTGAACTCATTCTAGACGTAGTCCTTTTGACCTTTTCCCTACAAATATTGATTCTCCATTTGTAGTCTTCCTTAGTGATTTGCCTCTCCTTCCATTTCCTAAATATAACTCTCTTAAATCTTAGTCCATCTGAATATTTCTTAAACAATACCTTCATCCTATGAAGTGAAGATGCATTACAACATTTTCTTGAAAGTCCCTGTGGTATGCAAAAGCTGAAAGCACTTGTTTTAAAATTCCGAAAGGGGACATCTCTCTCTCTCTCACGCACACACATTCTAAAGGGGAATGAACATACTCAGTGACCTCCAAGTGTGGTAAAATGTTGACTATCTACTGGAAAATAATAAAACCAGTTGACCTATATGAGTCCCTAATACAGGACTGGGGGATGTGGTGCCATCCAGACTTTTCTGGCCTTGCATTTACCATAGCCAATACAGCCAAAGCAAGGGATGAGAACTGAAATCTAACATCTAACGTGTGGAAAGCCACACGTTCCTCATTAGCTTATAGTGTCCATAGGAAGGACTGGCAATCTGTCAAAAGCTATGAAATGGAGCAGTCGTGTTAGAGGGATAATGATGCACTGCATTATTTTGAATTGGTATGCCTTTCATTTTTCTAATCTTTGTGCCTCCTTTGCAACTTGCTTTTTGCTTCATGCACTGCTTTCACTTGTGCAAGGCTATCATTCTGCACATTTTCTTCATCTATGTTGTCAGTGTTCATAAATTGAGAGAGAATAAAAATATTAAAGTTTTCCTTTTTGTAACAGAATAGGTGCTGTGTAGATATATGGGTGGCCAGTCCCATGATGGGCCCACGATAAAGCAGAAGAGGCAGTTAAAAACAAACTGTTCTTGAGAAAGTTACATTCAAGATAGGAAAGCCTAACCCCTATTCCTAAGTAGGTAGTCATGTGCCCCAAGGAAGCACACAGGAGAGGGGATAGACAATTTGTGTGATCTTTAGAAAGGTGAGATGAAGACAAAGGTTAGAATGAGACTGGTAGACAGACCCTAAGAGTAACCCTCTAGCGATAAGTGTGGGAAGGAAGTAGACGTCACAGTATTAGAAGTGATGGACAAACCTTTCCTGACATCTACTCCCAAATCCCTCTTTTGATTACAGTATTTGGGTTGGATAGGTACTACATAAGTGGCAATGCTTGGAGACACCAGGGCACCTGTCCAGTGCCCTTTGCACAGGGTTGAATTCAATCACATCCATAAGGAGGACCTAGACAATGGTTATTGTAGGAAAGTGAGTAGGGATCTGGCACCAGTGGAGCTGTAGAGTTCTGAAGAGAAAGAGGAATAAAGAAAAAAGGCTGCCATTTTAATTCATTAATATCTTGATTTTGGTGACATATCAAGAACTATTGTTATCAAATATTAAATAAATAAGAAAAATAAACTCAGTGAGATATGCACAAGTAATGTGGCGCTATTTTAATTTTTATTATTTTTGCATCAATACACCCATAATATATTGTTCTTTGATATTTTAATCTAGCTATTAAAAGCAAAATGTTTGTGTCAAAAGTAATCAATGGGGGGCAAGGGACTGATGGGTAGCCAGATTGACTTAGACCTCTTGTCCTTTGTTATAAATGACTTCCTTTTCAGTTCAAGTATCCTTCCTTCTGTTCAAGTTCAAGTGTCCTGTAGTTCTCTTTTCTCGTCTTCCTTTTCTTGTGATAAAGGATGTTGTTCATCACTCACACTAACAGTAGCCATATTTAGGCACTTCTGTACTTAAGTCTAGTTTTTATTTTATCTTTTCCTGAAAAAAGTTATTACATCAGTAATGATTTATTCCTCCCCCCCTCCTTTTATGTCTTCCGGGGGCATCCATAGTAATTAGTCCTAATTACAGCATACACTCACATCAGTAGCCTGCTGCACTCTGCTAAAGTGTTTACTATCACAAATTCCGTACACTGGCAATTATTCTACTTCAAATTATGTCACCCACAAAACAACCCTACCTACTTCCTTCAGTCATGCCACTCAAGCAAGCCTTTCTTCATATACTGTAAATGAAAATAGTAAAACATAGCCAAATGCTGGAAACAGGTCATCAAAGGTGACTGGAGGGAGTAAAGAAGGGGGAAGCTATTCTAATCTTTTCTGACACTGAATCTGTTGTATTTCCTGAAAACAAGATCTTCAGACATGTGCAACACAGTCCAGTAAGTCTTTGCTTAGAAATAAGGGCTGCTGGTCCAGATAACCTCAAGATTAGACTATTGTAATACACTCGGTAAAGGGCTACTTTTAAGTCTCGCCCAGAAATGAGCTACAGTGGTGCCTCACTTGACAACGATAATCCGTTCCGTTCAAATCGCTGTTAAGCAAAATCATCGTCAAGCGAAATTAAAAAACCTATTGAAATGCATTTAAAACAGTTCAGTGCATTCCAATGGGTGAAATACCTCATTATGCAGTGAAGATCCTCCATAGGGTGGCCATTTCCTGGTGCCTGTTAAGCGAGAAATCCATGCTAAAAACAGGGAGCCATTTTGACAGCCGTCGATCAGCTGTTCCAAAACCATTGTTAAGTGAAAAATCGGTTCCCGAAGCAGAGAACCGATCATTGTGAAGTGAATTTTCCCTATGTGTGTGTGTTTAGTCGTTTAATCGTGTCCGACTCTTCATGACCCCATGGACCAGAGCACGCCAGGCCCTCCTATCTTCCACTGCCTCCCGGAGTTGCGTCAAATTCATGTTGGTTGCTTCGCAGACACTGTCCAGCCATCTCATCCTCGGTCGTCCCCTTCTCCTCTTGCCATCACACCTTCCTAACATCAAGGTTTTTTCCAAGGACTCTTTTCTTCTCATGTGATGGCCAAAGTACTGGAGCCTCAGCTTCAGGATCTGTCCTTCCAGGGAGCACTCAGGGTTGATTTCCTTTAGAACTGATAGGTTTGTTCTCCTTGCAGTCCAGGGGATTCTCAAGAGCCTCCTCCAGCACCACAATTCAAAGGCATCAATTCTTCGGCGGTCTGCTTTCTTTATGGTCCAGCTCTCACTTCCATACATCACAACAGGAAAAACCATAGCTTTGACTATTCGGATTTTTTCCCCATAGGAACATCATTTTGGGATCACTATTGCAATCGCAAAAAGCCCATCGTAAAGCAGATTCATCGTTTAATGAGGTAATCGTTAAGCGAGGCACCACTGTGTTATAGAATGCTTTGGATAGGCTTGTATGTGAGGAGACCTACTGACTATACTTCTACTGAAAGAATTGTACTGGCTGTCTCAGGTTTGGGGTTTTTTAAATAAGCATACTGTATGCAGCTGTAAAATTGTCTATTATGTCAAAGGTTATATTCTTATCAGGCCTTTGGCTGTAGAATAAAATTGTATTGTGTAAAGGTTATATTCTTCTTTATAGACCCGTTCAGTCTTTTGAGATAATCTTTTGAGTTCCTTCTGGTGGTCCCACACATTTCTGACTGCTGCTCTACTCCATAATTCTAAATCAGCCATTTCATGTTTATTTTGGAATCAAACGTGCAGAATAATCTTCCCTTTGACATACAACGTGCCTCAGTACTTTTTGTCTTAAAAAAACATGGTGAAAACTCGCCTATTTTTGCAAGCTTTCTCGGTGTCCATCCTACAATAAGTGTTTTTTCATGAACAATGTAAATACAGTACTGTACTGTATTTTAGTTCTGTATACTATTTTATGTTGTATATTTAATCACTGTTCTATGCCACTTTAAAATTGCTTGAACTGACTTACAAAAATATATGTTCTATCTCAGGGTCAATCTGTTTCAGCCACAGAGTCACAAAAACACAGTTATGGAAACAAAAGTGCTCTTTACTGTGATTTAGACTGAGTGTGCATGTACTGCATAGTTATAGGTGTTTGAAACTCTTTAACTCTTGGTTCCATGATCATACAGAAACCTGGGATTTGCCCCTGGGGAAGAGTGTGGCCCATCAGTTTCTCTTTGCCCATGCAAAGGTTCTCAGCTAGAAAGCTGAAGTGGTCCTGTTCAATTTGACAGAATTGGCTATGGTTTGCTATTTGCATGCTATTTTTTTCAAGGGTGCATTTTTCATTATTGTCACTAGGAGTCACTGTTTCACTAAAACAGCTAGGCTACATGTTGATGGGAAGTTCCTTGCTCGTATGCAGCAGACCACACATTCCTCCTAGTTTGTTCAAACCTTTGCAAACCGAATCAGCAGATCATCTTTTAGTGTCCTAGCATAAACTGAAATCACATGTCTGTCTTTACAGGGTACATGAATGTTTCTAATAGCTCTTACATATATCTGTTTTCTTTTTCTTGTTATGAATATATGAATCAATATCTCTTTTTCCTTGTTGGATTTAAATCTTTTATTGCCATGTTACGTTGATATCTTTATTTTTATAGAGCATTAGACATAGTTAACCATTTTGAAAACAATAATATTGGGCTTAAGCTGCAATCCTATGCATGCTTACTTGATAATAAGCCCCACTGAATTAGAAACAGCCTACTTTTTTAGGAAACATATTGCAAATTCAGCTGTTAATTGTTGTTGTCATGTGCCATCAAGTCATCCTCAATTTATGGCAACTCTATGAATGAATGCTGTCCAAAATATCCAGGCCTGCTCAGCTCTTGCAAACTCAAGCCTGTAGATTCCTTTAGGGAGTCAATCCATCTTGTATTCGGTCCTCCTCTTTTCCTAATGCCTTCAACCTTTCCCAGCATTATTTTCTTTTCTAGAGAATTATGTCTTCTCATGATGTGCCCAGTTCATTTTAATTTTTAGTTTCCTGAAGTGCAACTGAATTGAGAGAGATTAAAATTTAGTTTAATGAACATTTCTTATATTACCACCAGTAAAATTACACTGCTATCCACACTCACTACACTATGGTTTTATTTATCATCATCATAGAACTGCAAGGAACCCTATCGATCATTGAGTCTGATTCCTGTCATGGAAAGATAGTGGTAACCAAACTCCTAACCTCTAATACCTAAACTGAGCTATCCAGCAGCCCCATACATAAAATGACTTTTTATTTTCCAATCTTTCCTCCCAACCTGCCTGCTAGCCTAGGCTAAAGAATGTTAACTGGTCCTGGATCACCCAGGGATTGACTGAAAATTAGAACTGGGGTAACACCAATTGTGATTATACACTAGACAATTTACTTCTCTACTTGGTAGATTAGGTTGCAGGTTGATTACAGGCCATGATGACCAAAAGCTTCAGGGCTGCAGAGAAATTGGATTCAACGCTATCCAGATCTTACTTACCTGATTCTCTCTAGCATGTGAGGAGGAGAGCATCTAGCTGAGACATGTGGCCTATCAGATTTGCTAGATTCTCAACCAATATGGTTAATGATCACAAATCATGAGAGTTGCAGTCCCACAGCATCTAGTGGGTACAGATTTACCTTGGTGTGTATTTTGGCTGTAAAACGCAGAATGATTTAGTATACTGCTGGATGTGAGTCTCCCCCAGTGGGGATGTAACTTTGTTCCAGTATCTCATTGTTCAAGTTAACTATTGTGGAATCAGAACCGAATTTACTAGGTTTCATGGGGAAGGCTGCTGGTTAATTATTATATTTTTCTCTTGAATTTTAATGCACATCCTTGAGTCCCCAAGGTAAACTCTTCCTATCTCATTTGTACAGCAAATGACAACTGGGAAGAGTTCAGTGGAGGTCGATTGCCTCCTTATTTAATTTCTCATGATAGGTGGCTAAAAAGGAATTCATCAGTTTCACCTCAGCATCACAGCTCAAGAATGTGACAGTGAGGGCACATTCTTGCATTTTTAGGTGGACATTTTAATACATGCCGAAGCATTGAAATTGATTCAAGAAATCCTCCAAGCCAAGCAGTCAATAGTAGGGGTACAGATTTCTAAATAGCATTTCATAGCAGAAAGGCTACTCACAAAATGTGGATCCACTCAAATTAGGTGTGAAACCCAAATCCCACCTATTTCTTAATACCACAGGTGAGCAACTTGTGGTCTGCTGTGTGTTATTGGATTGCAACCCCTACCATCTTTTTTATTATGTTGGTTATAGTCAGGCTGATAGGAATTGTAATCCAGTATCATCTGAAGGGCCATAGGTTGTTTGCCATTTAACCACTAGTAGCAGGCATCATTAAACACTTCATATCCACAAACCAATACTCCTCCCTCCCTCTGGATCGCAAATGTTTTCTAAATACCTTTATTGCATATTGCTTTTATTGGAAATCACAAAGAAATGAGCATTGGAAACAATATGGGAGTGGGGAATCCATTTATGAATGGTAGATGGTGTCCACATATTTTGTTTCTAAGACTTAACTTTTTTATCCCGGCTCTTTGAAAACAAAACACACACAAAAACAATGAGATTGCTTTTTAAATGAAATCATTTTATTTAGAACATCTGTAATGCATAAATTGGTCTCTGTTGATATGGAATAATTATTAGCAATTGTAGTATCTTGGTTTAAAATGCAAACACAGAACCGGAATTACATCTGTTTGGTGGTTGCATCTATTTGGGTAATTTATTTAGACTTTAAAATGCATAACTAAAATTGTTTTGGCTAACAAAACAGGTAAATGTAAATGTAAGAAAAATACCACACAATGATATGTGTGTGATGTATGTACTGTATATGTCTATCCATTCAATTCTGTGATGAAGATGTTTCAGCACCCTGGACAGTGCTTGACCTCCTTTATGCCTTTCACAACGGCAGCTGCTCAGTCTCTCCAGTTCCTCTCTTTCCATATGTCTTTATATATTTGTCTCTATTTTCCTCAGTCCTTTCCAAAGGCATGCCCAAATTATTTGATATCCTAGACCAGTGGTTCTTAACCTTTTTGAAAGAAACGCCCCCTTGAGCCATTGAGGAAGTTATCATCGCCCCCCTCCCAGAGATGATGATATCCTTCCTTCCTTCCTTCCTTCCTTCCTTCCTTCCTTCCTTCCTTCCTTCCTTCCTTCCTTCCTTCCTTCCTTCCTACCTACCTACCTACCTACCTACCTACCTACCTACCTACCTACCTACCTACCTACCTACCTACCTACCTACCTACCTACCTACCTACCTTGTCTCCCTCCCCACCCGGGTGCGAGGCACCACTTCACGGGGAAAGGATGAGGACCCAAGAGATCCTTTCCTTCTACCTGATCCACACTCAGTGCTCCCCTAAAGGAGAAAGGCGAGACGTGGCAGGTAGAAAGAGCTGGATGATCTGGCGGCAGCAGCAGCATCGAATCTACTGCCAGCACTGCGGCTGCAGTCACCTTCACAGGTTTGGCTCGCTCCAGGGCCCCTCTACCGCCCACTTCTGTTCTTTTGCCCCCACACTGCCCCTTTTCGTTCTACCGCCCCCCTGAAAAATGAAATCGCCCCCTGGGGAGCATTATTGCCCACGTTAAGAACCACTGTCCTAGACTTTGAATTAATAACGAATTATGCAAAAGGAATCTATTTAATGCAGCCATTGTTGCATAATATGTCTCATTTGCAGAGTTCGAAATTTTTGTTAACATAATTCTGATTTATTCTGCATTTGCACAGTAGACACAGTTCCCATCTGCTCTTTGTGGTTTCTTTCAAAAGGTATAAAAATATAGTATGTGCCAGCAACCCTTTAAATATGCAGGGGGAAACTATGATTCAGTCAGCCACTACAAGGATGAAGCTTACAGGAGTAAATTCCCAGATTTGATTTCTAATTGTTCAAAAGGTAGGGTAGGAGAATGAGTAGTGTTCTTTTGCTTGGATTTTTTAAAAGAAGATTTTTCCTCTTGGTGAAGCAGGTTGGGCATTACACCGAAGGTAAAGCTTTGAAATTTTGGCAGACTCTTTGCTGAAGTGGCTAAGGCACATGAAGGTCAAAATACTTGCCCGAGGTCATCCATTGAGCTAAGTGTCTTTGGCAGGATGGCAGCCAAATGTTCTTCCTCCACCTGGTACACTGCCCATTGGCTGTCCATGCAAAACTCTCTCCTCTCCATGTTTTGTTTCTCAAATGAAAACATTTTTGCATAGTTTTGTAATAACTTAATACAACCTATCTTAAGAGTCAGAGGGAGATGCCTTTGATAGCTTTACAGTATACTGGCAAAATCCCAAGAACACACAACAAAAAGGCAAAAAAGATGCACATATTAATGGTAGAGTTCCATACATTCTGATTTAGTTCTGTTTAAACATTGGCCCAAGTCCTGCTGTTTTGCATAGTAATTAATATTAAGTAAGCGCACTAAATCAATTTGGATTTGGTAAGTCAACTCCTGCATAATTTTCATTGATTTAAATGGGCCTACTCTGACTATGACTTACCTTATAATGGCAAGTCAGATTTTTAGACTAGGCCCATTTGTATCAATGGAACATATGAAGGAGTTGATTCAAATTCCTATTGATTCAATGAGTATATTCTAGTATAAGCAACAGAATTTTGTCCATTGTTTATATTATCACAATGGCTGCCTTTGCGTGTGTCCCTTTTAACTTTAGCTCCCTGAAAATGGAAAGAGCATCAGTCTTTCCTTACAGTGAAGGCATGTTAATGTTGATTTTATAAGCAAAACAAATTTTGCTTTAGTTTCTATGTTAGTCTGTTATGAAAATATTTAGATAAAGAGCTCCAGGACACCTTAAAGCCTATCAAATTCATTATAGCACAAGCTTTTGTGGAATATAGCCCACTAGTACATGAAAACTCATGATATAATAAATGTGATAGTCTTTCATGTGCAACCAGATTCCTTTTTTGTTTTGCTTCGTTTTCATGAAGTGATCTTTGTGATCATACTGTTTGTCAGTGTCAAAAACAAACCCAAAGGCATGTATTTGTTAAGGATTAATTATAAATGAATCATTAGCCGGCTTGATAATCTAACGAGTTAACTCATGAGTTCAGAGCATAAATTCTAGATGGGTGCACAAATAAGCATGCTCTTGTGAAATATTCTGCTCTTTGGCCACAATCCACCTGTTCTTCTGCAGAAGGCCTTTCAAAATGAATTAGAGTAATGCAAATCATTGTGCAGGAGGACTTCCAGATACGGTTTGCATATACTTTCAGTATCTCAATGTACGATCAGTCTTCAAGAAAAATGTGTACAGTCATGTGAAAAACAAAGTACACCCTCTTTGAATTCTATTGTTTTCCGTATCAGGACATAATTAAAATTATTTGGTCCTTAGCAGGTCTGAAAATTAGATAAATACAACTTCAGATGAACAACATGACATATTATACCATGTCATGATTTATTTAACAAAAATAAAGCCAAAATGGAGAAACCATATGTGAAAAATTAAGTACACCTTATGATCCAGTCGCTTGTAGAACCACCTTTAGCCACAATAACTTGAAGTAATTGTTGTGGTGGAATTTTGGCCCACTCTTCTTTACACTGTTGCTTCAGTTCATGGAAGTTTGCTAGCATTTGTTTATGCACAGCTGTTTTAAGTTCCCACCACAGCATTTCCATTGGGTTCAGGTGGCCCATTGCAATACCTTAATTTTCTTTTTCAGCTATTCTGTTGTAGATTTGGTGCTGTGCTTGGGATGATTGTCCTGTTGCATGATCTAGTTTTGGCCAAGCTTTAGCCGTTGGACAGATGGTCTCACATTGACTCTAGAATACTTTGATATAGAGAGTAGTAGATGGTTGACTCAATGACCGGTAGGTGCCCAGGTCCTGTGGCCCAAATTATCACCCCTTCACCAGCATGCTTGACAGTTGGTATGAAGTGTTTGTAATGATATGCTGTGTTTGGTTTTCACCAAATGTGGTAGTGTGCATTATGGCCAAACATCTCCACTTTGATCTCATTTGTCCAAAGGACATTGTTACGGAAGTCTTGTGGTCTGCTCAGATGCAACTTTGCAAAACTAAGCTATACGGCCATGTTCTCTTTAGAGAGAAGAGGCTTTCCCCTGGCAACCCTTCCAAATAAACCATACTTGTTTAGTCTTTTTCTAATGGTACTGTCATGAATTTTAACATTTAACATGCTAACTGAGGCCTGTAGAGTCAGATGTAACTCTTGTTTTTTGTTTGTTTGTTTTTTTGCAGTTTCTCAGAGCATTACACAGTCCGACCTTGGGGTGAATTTGCTTGGACACCTACTTCTGGGAAGACTGCTAACTTTCTTGAATGTTTTCCACTTGTGAATAATCTTCCTCACTGTAGAATGATGCAGTGTAGAATGATGCACTTTAAATTGTTTGAAAATGGCCTTATAACCATAGAGGTAGCCACACTTGCTGATGATCACTCAAGAATTGTCTCTAGGGACAAAGGCAGAGGTGTTCAATTCCTATTTTAGTTCAGTCTTTTCCCATAGAATAGACTATGAATTTCCAAACAAATTGGAAGTGCAAGTCGGTGGGGACAGGATTGCAGCTGGAGATTGATAAATAGTCAAGGAATACCTTACCACCTTGAACGAGTTCAAATCTCCAGGGGTGGATGAACTGCATCTGAGAGTACTGAAGGAATTGACTGAAGAACTCTCAGAACTGCTATCCATTATTTTCTTGAAATCATGGGAAACCCGGGAGGTGCCAGAGGATTGGAGAGAGTGCTAATGTTGTCCCTATCTTCCAAAAGGGCAAAAAAGAGGAACCTACGAACTGCAGGCCAGACAGTCTGACATCAATCCCAGACAAAATTCTGGAATAGATCATAAAGTCAAGCACCTAGAAAACAATGGAATAATAATTAGAAGCCAACATGGATTTGTCAGGAATAAATTCTGCCAAACTAATTTGATCTTGTTTTTTGATCAGGTCACTTCCTGATAGACAGAAGGAATGCTGTAGACATAGTATATCTTGACTTCAGCAAAGCTTTTGACAAAGTGCCCCATTATATCCTGATTAGCAAGCTAACTAGGTGTGGGCTGGGTAGATCCGGTGTCAGGTGGATACACAATTAGCTACAAAATCGTACAGTACTCAGAGGATGAAGATTAATGGGTCCTTCTCTAACTGGGAGGAGGTAACAAGTGGGGTACCCCAAGGATCAGTCCTGGGCCTGGTGCTCTTCAATATTTTTATTAAGTACTTGAATGAGGGAGTGCAGGGAGTGCTTGTCAGATTTGCAGATGACACAAAATTGGGCAGAATAGCTAATACCCTAGAAGACAGAAACAAACTTCAAAATGACCTTGATAGGATGGAGCAATGGGCTGAAAGCAACAGAATGAAATTCAACAGGGGTAAGTACAAAGTACTGCACCTCAGAAAAAGAAACTAAACACGAAGTTACAAGATGGGGGATACTTGGCTCAGTAAAACTACAGGCGAGAAGGAATTGTCTTGGAATTGTCATAGATCACAAGCTAAGTATGAGCCAACAGTGTGATGTGGCTACAAAAAAGGCAAATGCTATTTTAGGCTGCATTAATAGAAATACAGTTTCCAAATCCTGCGAGGTTCTATTCCCCTTCTTCTCAGCACTGGTTAGGCCTCACCTTGAGTATTTTGCCCAGTTGTGGAAAACCACACTTCAAGAAGGATGCTAACATATTGGAACAAGTTCAGAGGAGGACAATAAAGATGATCAGAGGACTGGAAACCAAGCCTTATGAGAAAAGGCTGAAAGAATTGGGCATGTTTAGCCTTGAGAAAAGAAGACTGAGGGGTGATATGATAGCAGTTTTCCAATATTTGAAAGGTTGTCATACAGAGGAGGGGCAAGATCTGTTCTTAATCATCCCGGAGTGCAGGACATGCAACAGTGGGCTCAAGTTAAAGGAAGCCAGATTTGGTTGAATATCAGAAAAAACTTCCTAACTATTAGAGCAGTACAACAGTGGAACCAGTTACCTTGGGAGTTGGTGAGTGCCCCAACCCTGGAGGCATTCAAGAAAAATGTAAATAATCATCTGGCAATTATGCTTTGATTGTATTCCTGCACTGATCAGGAGGTTGGACTTGATGGCCTTGTAGGCCCCTTCTAACATCACTTTTCTATGACTCTATGAACATTTGGTTAGCAGCACCTGGCTACTGCGTAGCCTCTTAATTCCTATGGAAGCAGTAAGGGTTTGCTTCGTTTTTCAGACATGCCTTCTCCATGTTGGCTTTCTTTTGGTTAAATAAATTACAGTGTAATATGTCATGTGTTGTTCATCTGAAGTTGTATTTACCTAATTTTCAGACTTGCTAAGGACCAAATGATTTTTATTATGTCCTGATACATAAAACCATAGAATTCAAAGGGGGTGTACTTCTTTTTTCACATGACTGTATCTGATTGCACTGGAAAGAGTCATTCTGTGGGGAATAATCTCCCTCAAAGCAACCATTTTGTCTGTTGGGGGATCACTCCAGCCCAGTCCCCAGAAGTCATGGCTCTACTGCTGGACCAAAAAGGTTCAGCTTGGGCATGGATCAGGTTGGCCTGGAGCACTATTCTCTGTACATTTTGATTGCTAGGAAATAGCCCTCACTGGGCTGCACCACAAGGTGCCTAAAATATGAGCTGTATGCCCATGTGATCATATTCTTAGTTTACATTCCAATGATTTAAGAATACTACTGTTTCTCTTCATTCTCTGCATTTTCTTTTTCTCCCCAATTCTCTTCCATACATTGAATGGCTCCCCATGTGCCAGATAATTAAAAAACTGGAGATTACCGAATACTGGGCCAGAGAAGGCAGCAGAAATCCATACTCGTTGGGGTCCTGTTGAATATTAAAATAACTTTGCTTTGGGTGCATTGCAGATTCTGGCCTTGACAATTTCATTTTGAACACTATTTATGCTCACAAAAGTCTGTAACAACATTTCCATTATGTACTTGCAGGATTTTCTTGTGGTCTTTATTTTTGTGAGTCAGCTTTTATTATTGTTTGGCACTGATGTCAAGCAATGCAAATGCAAAATGGAGAGAGCTTTGCAGTAAAGATATTACTGTTGTCTCTCGGGACAAAAGGTGTCTGTTGGCCCGCAGCCCTGATGTATTCTCCTCCCAGCCTTTCTCAATAATGCAAACTAGTAGCTGTGGAATTTATTCTGCTGGGGTCCAATCTTCATTGCCTGCCACCAAGTACTCTATCTGACTATATTTAGATTTCAATGTTATCTCAAGGGTCTCGGGTAGCTTATATAATTTTCTCTTTTTCTTTTCACAGAAACTGTACGCAGGAGACTAATGGAAAAAGTACCTTTTCTGAAATAGTTACTTTTATTGACTACACTTTCAGAATGTCTCCACAAACATGACTGCTGATCATACTGGCTGGGGGATTCTGGCAGCTGTGGTAGACAGTTATGAAGCTGAGTAGTTTAAGGCTGTCTCTTATGTCCAGACTAGCCACTGCACTACAGGATCTCTGAAGAGCAATTAATGAAGTCCCATTCTTCGTTTGCATCCTACTCTTTGGGCTTGTTTTCTAGAAGCTGAGTGCATTTAAACAACCCCCTACCATGTACTAAAACATTGATCTTGCCTTAGAAACATCTTTATTTATTTCAGTAGCTGTAGGGAGTATAGAACACTGACCTAGAAGTCAGCCATCTTCATCTAAATCTCTTGCTTTTTCATCCCACAAGATTTTCAGTAGAAATACACACATGCATGCAGTGCACACTCATGCAATTATAATAATAATCTGAATTAAATAATATTGATAATTTCCATATATAATTATTTGCCATATTGCAAGGATTCTGGCTTTCAAAAAGTTCACTGCTGGAATGGATGGCAATGATTTGAACAAGAGCTGACACTTAGGTCTGGAGCTAGAGAGGATATAGAAAGGCAGGTCACTAACCATCCCCATACCTTACACCCTTAACTTTATGTTATTCATGAGAATTTCATATTCTTATGGACCGCTTTGGCTCTGGTAACTTTTTCTTGTACTGAGAAAAAAACACCACACTGTAATCCATGCTAGAACATAATGAAGACAGATGGTTTACCTGGCAACATTCATCCTTGCCTTTTGTCTGAGGGTACGTAGATCAAAAGTGAAGAGGAAGGGATGGAAATAGGGGTCGCCTGGGCCCACAATAGGTTTTAAGATCTGCAGAAGACAGGGCCCTGGGGGAGCAAACAGGAAAGGAGGAGCAGAAGCAGCCTTTACCAGAAATAAAGATGATCATAAACTATTGTTCTGGCACAGTAGGACTAAGACTGCTCTTATATGCTGCTTCTTTTCAAACAACCTGTCTGCTTGGGAAATGGCAATCTGCTCTCTGTGTGTAGGAGTAGGAAGCAAGCTTCAAAATAGCCTAAATACCACTTCCACTTATATAAAATGTAAATGTAAAATGTACTTTGAAGACTCAAAGTACTATGCAGTGGCAATGTGAGTGGAGCAACAGCTGGTCAGAAGAGGACTTTGCTCGGTCCAGCTGCTGCGGAGCCAGGATGCTTTTATCCACAACAAACATGTGAAACTCTTTCAAGCAAGGAAACAAACAGGTCTCTGGTCATACCTTCTCTTTAGGCAGCCCTTGTGAGTTCACAGCTCCTTACTCTGGTCCTTAGAGAAGGTGAAGGACACGGTTAAGATCCGACCTGCCCTGCCTTCACTTTCTTGCATATTTCCAGACCCACCTCCACCCCCAAGAGTGGCAGGACTCAAAGGACGTGCCACTGTTGGGAGGGTCAGGGAGCAAAGACGCGTTTTGCCTGGAGGGTCCCTCTGCGCTATTCTTTTCCAGCCTCTTCTTAGGGGGCAGGAAAAGGATGAGATATTGCTTCTTATTGTTCACTAGTGAGAATGTTTAGTTCTCACCCAATCAACCTCATTTCATTCAAAATAAAATCGGCAATATGAAGCATCCTTTTTCAAATATGACTCCAATGTCCTGCCAAGTTAGGCCTACAGAGCCAAGCTTAAAAGGTTTTTCACGTGCAAATCCCTTTGCCATTGTTCATTCTGTGTGTCAGCAACTGGAGTCATTTGTAGGCCGCATCAAAATCTAAGGCATTGGATGGAGAACAACTGGGGGGAGAGTACATTCCACCATGCATATGGCTGTGTGTGATCCAAACAATGCCACTGGATCCCTGATGAAGCATTTCATCTAATAACCAAACTTTTCTCCTCCATCAACTCTCTCTGGCCCCAGGGGAGTGTTGTAACAACATAATGTCGCCCAGAGACCTTCGGGTAGTGTGGGCGGCCTATAAGTTAAATAAATAAAATAAATAAATAAATAATCTTGCATGCTTCTTTTTTTTAACGCTGTGTGTCTGGGGGGGGCATGTTTATTATTTGCCACTAAACTTAAAGGGTATTCCCTCCCCTGCACTCCTTCCTGTTGCTTCCTTTGTGAACTGCCTTTTCTCTTTTCTCCATTTTCTACTTCTTGAAGATAAACATGTAAAGATGTAGCTCTACACTATCTATCTATATCTATATATCTATATCTATCTATATATGTATCTATATATCATCTATATATATCTATATCTACACACACACACACGAAGAAAGCCATGATTTAAGTAAAAGGCTATTTTGCCTTTAACCAAGAAGCATCCAGTTTGATCATTTTTCCTTTTCGAAGAGAGGGATTGAGACAAAGCTAGTATTCCACACTTGTCTCTGCACCAAAAAGGGAGTAACCAAATTCTAACTCTCTCCAACAGAAAAAGATTCTAGTCCATCCTTATAATCCATGAAATCACAGTACAGTACATCATTGCTGACAGATGGCCATCCAGCCTTTGTTTAGAAATTTCTGAGGCTGTCAAGTTTCACTGTCAAACAGCTCCTAATAGTTATTTCCTAATGTTTAGTCAAAATGAAGTCTAAACTGATTTACTAACGAAGCACTAAACACCCAGCATTTGCACCAAGGCTGGATTTGTGCTGCCTGTCAGGTACCTTCCAGTACCTGAAAAGGAACTGTCTGAGCTCAGACTGAGCACACACAATCCATGTTAGCCTCCTGGACTCAATTCCTGACTTGGGTTTCCAAGGTCCGGGAACGCCAGCCTCTTAAGAAGGCTGCTATGATTTTCAAAGCATGAGTACACTGCAGACTGAAGTTTTCCAAGTGTCCTGGCTCCCTTTTCAAACAATTCTGTGAGGGTCATAAGCGGAACGATGGTCATTTGTCAAGGATGTTGGCTTCAGCAATGGGGTTGGACTGGATAGTCCTTTTGTCTCTGTCAGATGGCCAGATGAGATTGAAATGTTTTCCAGATAGCTCGGCCTGTCTTCCACCTTACTGCCCAAATGTTTTTGTAGGTTGGTTGCTTCTGCTGGAGAGGCATTCGGTGCTGATGCTGGAAAATTAATTTAGCCGTGCTAAGAACCTTCCAATGAGACTTTTGTTGAGGCATCTCCCAACCCACTTGCTCTAAGGTTGAGCTTCAATCACCACCACACCATGATTGTCTTCTACTGGTCCAACTTTACTACAGCCTCCACAGCTAGTATTCTTTTTTGACTAATTTTTGTGCTTCCAAGAGAAGCTTTCCTACTATGCTCAACAAAGAATAAACAAATGCAAGAGTAGGTGATAACTTTACAGACCACTTTTTTAAAAAAAAAACCTATTTGCTAACTTTCATGGATCAGGATGTCAATTTGTCAGGCTTGTGACGGTGGATGTCCTGATTCATGATAGTTAGCAGATTGTACGAGTATGAATTATTTTTAGTGGTCTATAAAGGTATCACCTACTCTTGCATTTGGATTATGTAATGACTACACAACTCTCTTTTATTTCAAAGAATAAACAGCTGCCAATGTTTGGGTAAGACTGCTTGTGGAACCCAGTAACACATTCTTGTGATCACTGTCGAATTTGATATGCCTGCCCCATGACTTCCCAATGGCTCTTTGGTGAGGTGTGTGTTACTTGCCTGTGGAAGGTGAGGTAGGATTTAGAAAGATCTCTATTTTAAATCCTGTAGAGCTGATGTCTGTGTAGACATGGAGTGGACAAAGAAGGGGCTGGTTTCCTCTCCCCAGACCCTCCAGGGCCTGCACCACTTTTAGAAACATAGGTTTCTTCCTTTTTTTCTTTGGGCGAAAACTCTCGAGTGAAGCCAGCCACCAAGTCTTCAAAACAGGAATTGCATTTTATTTTGGATCCTTTGGTTTCAGCACCTAAATCTAATACATGTTATTTGATTTGGGTTCTTTGGATTAGTAAAAAGAGATTAGTAGCAAAGGGGGCTAGATCATTATTCAGCATTATTAATGATACTGTCTATTGTTAGATTCCCCCAAACTAGAAAAGCAATAAATTTTGCGTATGGGGGAGGGGAATCTCAGAATGATCTAACAAATATATAAATTCTTTAAAGTATTTAATATGTGTTAAGAGGACAGCATGATAAATTCAATATTGAAAACCAATATCAGGTTTACAATTATTTGCCATTTATCATAGCTGATTGCATAGACAGTATCTTATTGAAAAGAATAAAGTGATTCATAAAGAGAGTTCTGTTATGGAAGAATGGAACGAAAAACAAACCACAGGAAAAAGCAATCTGAAACTCTTCTTGTTTTCTCTTACTATTATTGTCAACTGTTATTTGCTCTTTCAAGAAACAAACTGTGTTTCATCACCTGTGCTTTGATATTAAAGATATGGTACACTTATTAATGAGGGAATGGGTGCATTTTCAGAACAACACTCTGACAGCATATTTTTCTCTAAAGATCTGATTTTTCCTCTCTCAGAAGAAAACAGGCAAGGTTTTACACGCTTTGCCTTAAAAAGCCTCCTCCCTTGAAGGTTAATACATTTGAGAAGCAATTGCTCCCCTCAAACAGCTGATGAGATTTTCATTCATTGCTTCATTTTTGCTAAGGATGCATGATGGCAACCCAATTCTGAAAGAAATAGCCTTCATGGCCAAGGAAGAGAGGTGCATTTTGGGGAAATTAGTGGCCACATCCTTCTTCCAGACCGCATGTGATAGTTCCTCAGATACTTGCCTTTCTGTCTGGCTTACTGGGGTTTTATGCTTTGGACTGTTAAAAATCATGGTGATGGTGGGCAAACTCTGGCCCACTGGGTGTTGCTGGATTCTAGTTCTAATCAGTCACAGTCAGCATGGTGGATGATAGGGGTTGTAGTCAAAATGCTGGAAGTCATAAACAATATGATGAGCATACATACAAAGTACATTTCAGGCACAGGATCCAACCCTTGCATCAGAAGAAAGTCTGAATCAATGGTCAGTGAAACAATTTAAGGATCTGAAAGTCAACGCTGTCTAGGGAAGAGACTGTTATATTTGTAGAAGCCAAATTTAAATGAGCATTTAAAAATTTACTGGGCAGAGCAGAAGCCATAGTGACTCTGTACTGTGACAAACAACCCCCCACCTCTAATTTGGTAGGTTAGTAGAGATTAATTTGAACACTGAATTGTTCTGGAAACTGCTGTGATCTGATAAGGTACTGGTTGTATGCCTGGCCATGAGCAACCAGTATTTCATCAGATCACAGTGGAAGCTTCAGCAGTTACAGTGCATAAATATGGAACATAAATACTGTTTGCCTTTTCGTAAGCTCTGAAGGCTGCTTGTAGGCATGTACATGGAAAAAAGACACATTTAAAAGTGTTAAGTCAGAAACTGAAAGGCTTCTGCTGTAACCTGGCTGTTTTTTATTTTGGAATATCCATAATCCCTGATAATTTTACTATCCCCAACTGAGTGGGTTTAGATAATAATAGCTAGTCTCCAAATCCCGATTAGAACTGGACTCGATTTTGTTTTTGAACCATTTTGTAAGCTGCCTGGCATCCCTGTATTAGGTGAAATGTGGAATGTAAATAAAATCTGATCAGAAATGGAAATAAGACTTCCAAAAAAAGTTCCATTTGTTGGAAGTACTGTACCTAAGTCCCGTTGTGAGTAGCAGAAACTAACTATTCATTATTTAGTGGTTTTATTATGTTCATATCCCCCCACCCCAAGGAGATTAGCTCAGAGCTGTAAGGGCAATTAGCAACACAGGAATCTTTTGTGTATAAATAAGGAGAAAGAAAGAAAAGACACAAAGGTGTTCCTCCTGGGATCTTCTTCTGGATAATCCTCATGGAAATTATTTGAAGCTGCAAAACTGCAGAATTGATAGATTGTGCACATAGACAATGAAATACTTCTGCAGCCTGATCAGGTTTGCTTGGAACTGAAATCCATGATACTTAGTAGTTTGCTATGTAACTGTACATAAAATTAGGGTCAGTTGAGATCTCGCATTTTGGCACTGACAAAAGTGGGGATAAAGGTTCCTGACTCAGTCATTACAGAATTTACCTTTTCGAATTAAGCTCCCCCAATTCCCCAGCCAGCATAGGGAAGATGGTCATCTAAAAATGTAATGCCACCAATATCTGCCTTGTGAGTAGGCATCAGGGCAACCAACCTAGTTCAACCCAGCCTAGGGAAGGTCCTCAAGGGGGAGTCTCAGAAGGACTTGCTTTACAGTATTTTGGAGCTACAGCTGCTGCACTGCAGTATGTGTTTCAATGGCAGAAGGCAAGGTCCAAGAGGGTTTGTGAGGGAGTGGTGGCAAATCCTTTGAGGAGAGACCTTCCTGTGCCCACTACATTTGCTTGCATGCTGCAGCCCTCAGGCACAGTAGAAGATATTATCTTGGTGCCAGTGCTGGCCAAGGTTTTAGCTGCCAGTCCAGCTAGACTGCCTTCTAGACATGGAGTGAGAGCATACCATCTTCTCCTTCACCCCAGGCAGCAAATGTGTTGGGCCTGGCATCTACCACCTCCTACGTGGCCTCCTTGAACATACGGGAGAACAATATGAATTTGTAAGGCAGCTTTATGTGTAGCTGAATTTTCTTCCTCTTTAAGTACAGATGACCTACATTTCAAATAGATCAGATGACCTGTCTACCTCGTGCTCTCCAATCATTTCCCTGCCTATTAAGAACCTTCTAGTACAGGAATGGGGCAGCCTGTGCCACCACCACCCTGACGTTGCTGAACGACAGCTTTCGTCATACCTCACTGTTGCTGCTATTGGCTAGGACTGGGGAGAATTGCATTCCAGCAACATCTGGAGGGCATCCCATTCTGAGACTCTGTTCTAATGAGAGTAGACAGCATTTAGAAAGGTGGTTGCATGACAGCTGGGCATTGCATTCTATTCCAGTAACAACTGGTTGCAGAATAGCAGAAGAAGTGACGTCCAGATAAGAGCTGAGCTCAGAATTGGGATGTGTATGGGAGAAATAACTGTAAGGAATTTTGCTGCAATTACTATATTCTGTTCCTTGGCAGTTTAAATTAGGATTATTTGCTCTAACACTTGTGGTACTCAGAGCCTTTAAATAGGAAATTGATTTTTAACTTCTTTGATGCTCTTCTTTTAATTCTCCTACTAACAAGCATTTTATCAGTTTTGCACTTGTTGGTCCATTTCCTGGTGGCCGAGTGACGGGGATGGGATTTGAGCAGGTCACATTCTTAGACTAAGGTACAAAGAGCCTTGTGGTGGTGGAAGAAAGATGTGCTGCTATTAAAGCGCTCTCCCTCCTTAGGTGTCCACCTTGGTTGCTGTGCCAAGGGATCGTTGATCTCTTAAGTTTCCAGTGCTCACTGACACCTGAGAGTGTAGGAAATCCATCGTTCACAACTTGTTTCTGAAGAAAGCAATCAACCATCAATGGGAAACACCATGCTAGCTGTGGAATTTGAGGAACTACAAGAAAGAAAGAAAGAAAGAAAGAAAGAAAGAAAGAAAGAAAGAAAGAAAGAAAGAAAGAAAGAAAGAAAGAAAGAAAGAAAGAAAGAAAGAACGAACGAACGAACGAACGAACGAACGAACGAACGAATGAACGAACGACCACATGCTGCTTATGCCCGGAAACAACTTGGTATGGTAAATTAATTATTTAACCCAAGAGTCAAGCTAGCTGTTAGGGGAATATGTAATCCCTGTGATTAATCCGTTTTCATCTACCAGTGGGATTTCATCATGGGCACATGCTTCAGCAAAGTTACAGATTATACTTTTGTTTACCTTCCAATGACTGATCCCAAAACGAAGTCCAAGCATGCTACATGCAACATACTAGTTGAAGAAAAGCGTATACTATGACAAACACAGTTTTCACTACTTTTTGCAAAAATGTGATAGAATGTATCATCCAGTTTGACTCTCAGTCATGTTCACTCACACGCTCAGCATGGCCCAGCATAGGCTCCATAGCTAAGGAGAGCAAATCCATCTATTCTAACTGAGCTTTGGCTCATGTACACTGCTTAGTAGGGACCCTTTTAAAAAAATAAAAAGCAAAAATTGTTGCTTTTTGGAGGGCAGGAATCTTCCTGGAGGCCAACCAAAATGCAACCAGATAGTATGCAAGCTCTTCATTAGGGTAGGTGGCAAACAATACAAGCAGAAGGGGGAGAGTTTCTTTTGTTACAGTCTTAAGATGAAGAGTGGGAGGGGGTTACAAACATTCATGTTTGACTCCATTAGATATTACATTGGTTAAGTGGCACCAAAATTATTTCTGTGACCCCCCTGGAATGAAACAGAATGGTTGAACTAATTTTTTTTAAAAAAAGTTAAAACACATTCAACAGAAAGATAAATGAAACTCATTCAACACAATTAAATTCAGGAGGAATAAGTGCAAAGTACTGTACCACAGAAAAAGAAACCAAACATACAGTTACAAGATGGGGGATACCTGGCTCAGCAATATTATGAGCGAGAAAGATCTCGGAATTGTGATAGATCACAAACTGAATATGAGCCAACAGTGTGATGTAGCTACTAAAAAGGCAAAGGCTGTTTTAGGCTGCGTCAACAGAAGTAAAAACTCCAAATCCTGCAAGGTACTATTTCCCCTGTATTCAGCACTGGTTAGGCCTCATCTTGACTATCGTGTCCAGTTCTGGATGCTGCACTTCAAGAAGGATTCCAACAAATTTGAACAGTTCACAGGAAGGCAGCAAGGATGATCCGGGGAAACCAAGCTCTATGAAGAAATACTGAAAGAACTGGGCATGTTTAGCTTTCAGAAAAGAATACTGTCATTCAGAGGAGGGTCAGGATCTGTTCTAAGTCATCCCTGAGTGCAGGACACGTAACAATGAGCTCAAGTTTCAGGAAAGTAGATTTTTGTTGAATATCAGGAAAAACTTCCTAACTGTTAGAGCGGTACAGGAATGGAACCAATGACCTTGAGAGGTGATGAGCACTCCAGCACTGGAGGGATTCAAGAGAAATTTAGATAACCACTTGGCAGATATCCTTTGATTTGTATTCCTGCATTGAGCAGGGGGTTGAACTCGATGGCCTTATAGTCCCTTCGAATTATTCTATGATTCTATGTGTTACCTGGATTGGTCTCTATTTTTGGGAGAAACACCAAAGTGTGTTATGTTAAACTGAAAATAAAATAAAAAAACGGAGAAGAAAACATTATATCAAAATCCCCCTTCAGCAACTTCCCAAGCCGTGGAAGAAGATTGAAGTTTACTTTATTTATAAATGACCTGCAGCACTAATTTCATAGAATTCACAGTCTTCCTCCCCATGACTACATCTCGTCTCCCCCCAAAAGTGGGAAGACTGGTCTTCTAAACCCGGCTTTGCAAGAGGGAGAAAAATAAATGAAATGGTGAGGTCTGAGCTGTTTGCATTTTAACTGTTTTGAATGTTTAGACTCATTTATTAAGCCAGTTGAGTTGACCTCTTGATTTTATATATTCTTTTTAGTGGTGTGACCGGTACTGCTTTTATTATCTCATATTATAGTTTTTATTATATTTTATATACCACTGTGGTCATGTAATAAAGGGTGTTGCAAAATCTTAATGAGAGAGGAGGGTTATCTTAAGTGTCTTTATTGTAAAGCATTAATTCTGCTAGTCTTGGAGAACTTTTTTAGTAGAAAGGCAGTGTCTAAAAGTAAAAACCAGTGAATAATAGCCCTGTTTTTCTGGGATGCAGTGCAACTAAAAAAAATAAAAAATAAAAGAGCAAATGGCACAAACCTCATCCTTTTTTTTTGGTGGGTCTACATTTGTTTTTAATATTCTTATGCAAATAATAAAAAGAAGCAATTAACATAGATTCTTATTTATTCAATAAAGCCATTCCTAAATTTCAATCAATATTCAATGGACTTCAATCCTTCCCATAATTTAATCAACAATTACTGATTTATTATTGATGTTGTGGGTTAATCAGAGGTTTGTGATTTATTTAGTTTTGAAAAAGAAAATTAAAAACAGACCAGATTGCTCATAGTAAAACTGATGAGAGGAAACCAGCCAAGACCCCAATAAATAAATTGGGGAGTGAGAGGGCAAATCAAGTGAATTATGGGGGAAAGTTGCAAATGTCTTTTGGAGAAGGTTGACTGAAAAAATTTTGGGATGATGGTGCTACGGAAATGAACGTCATGTACCTGTGGACCAGTAACCATAAGCAATGGGAGACATACCGTATTTTTCGCACCATAAGACACACTTTCCCCCCACAAAACAGGGGGGTGGAAAGTCTGTGCGTCTTATGGAGCGAAGAAAACAGATTATATTTTCCTGTTTTCTTCTCCTAAAAATTGGTGCGTCTTATGGAAAGGTGCGTCTTATGGAGCGAAAAATACGGGTACCTATAAGTACATCTGAGACTACTCTCTCTCTTTTAATCTTTGAAATCATCTGGAGAGGCCCCATTGATGGTGCCATATGATCCCCACAGTTGGCACTGAGCTGGGCATTTAGAGTGTTGGCGCTACACTACATGGAATATTCTTTCCTCTGAAATCTGAAATGTTTCAATTATTATTAGTTTGAGACAGATGTTGAAAATTGACTTGTATTTGGATCTCTTCCCTTTGCAGCCCAATTTCCCATCTGTTTCAGGGGTGTACATACAATTTTGTATACATTGTCTCTTTTATGACAGTTGCACACCCCTCTGAAATCTTCAGATGTAAGCAGTTTATAAAAGAGTGTACAAGATGGGGGATACCTGGCTCAGCAATATTATGAGCGAGAAAGATCTCGGAATTGTGATAGATCACAAACTGAATATGAGCCAACAGTGTGATGTAGCTACTAAAAAGGCAAAGGCTGTTTTAGGCTGCGTCAACAGAAGTAAAAACTCCAAATCCTGCAAGGTACTATTTCCCCTGTATTCTGCACTGGTTAGGCCTCATCTTGACTATCGTGTCCAGAATTGTCTGTCCAGACAGACAGACAATTGACTCAAATGGCTGATAGCAACCTAATGCTGGATTGTTTAAAAAGTATGTATCAGGTGTATCTCTTCCTTTCCATTCAGCTTGTGCTGGGTTTCCAGGTTCCATGTGCACCTAGGCACTGAGCGATGATTGAAGGTAAACAATCAAGGCCTACCTGCTTTCATTCAAGGTCAGACGCTTCTTGTGTCCTCATGCAAGGTTCCTGGATTGACAACATGGCAGAGTACAATAAGGTAGGAGCCTTACTGGGTCAGGCCAGGGAGACCGTATAAGAGAAAAATGGAAGGGCATTGCACCCAAAGTTCTGTTTTCAATAACAACAACTTCTTCCACTGGAGGCTACTTATATATCACCCCCCTCCCCAAAACGTAGACACTGATTTCCATGAAATTACATAGGCTCATTTTTATCAAAAAAGAGAAATGATGTTTATAAAAATTCCTGTAGAATGACAAGACGTTTCAGTCAAGTGAAAAAGCATGCCTGTCCAGTATGCTTTCTACATGATGTTAGCTGCGGATGAGAATTTTTGAGGTCTCTGATTTTCCTTTTGATTAGTTTCTTCTTTTTTAAATTCATAATTGCTTTGGGAAACCCTTCAAATAGAGAATACAGCCAGAAATCTGTTGGTTAGTTATATTGGTGACACAA
Source organism: Pogona vitticeps (assembly GCF_051106095.1). Lineage (NCBI taxonomy): Eukaryota > Metazoa > Chordata > Lepidosauria > Squamata > Agamidae > Pogona > Pogona vitticeps. The sequence goes on from NC_135794.1 coordinate 15,150,398, forward strand.
TTTTTGCCATGTGCCAGTTGTGTGAGCTGATACGCACAACAGGGATGCAACCGACAACTTCTTAACTAGCCACTCACACCATTGCACTTATGATTTGGCTGACAATTTAAAAAATTTAAAGGGCACTATTTAAAAAAGGATGGTCCTCTTCAAATGAGTCACCTACAATAAAAGAAGCACACCGCCCCTGTACATTGGAGACTTTCCTTGTCGTCATGACCCACTCCATGCTTCTCTACAGTATTAACGATTTCTGGCTACACTACTAGGCTCTTAGATTGAGGATGAGATGCAGGAAATAACTAGCGTCATGTGTTCTCTCTCCAAGCCACAAAAATCATGCTTCTGTGCTTCTTTGGCTGAAATAACAAAGACTCTTGCAGGACCCTAAAGATTTATGTCCACGCTTTTTTTTTTTTGGTGCAAGCTTTTATGGACTGCAACCCACTTCTTCTGATGCATAGGCAGGTGCTTCAAGTAAGCATTTATTTTACTTTATTTATTTAAAATATTTTTACCCCACCTTTCTTTTTTAAAAGAACACAAGGCAGCTCACATCATGAAAAGACAATATTTAAAAGCTAAAAAAATAAATTAAGTAATAATTTTAAAAAGACTCAAACAAATGCCACAGTAAAAATGGTAAACAAGATCAACACCAAAAACAAATTCAAGCAACAAGGCACAATACTCCATTTTATAAACCACCTTATTATTTATATCATCATCCTCATCATCTTAGAACTGCAGAGCTGGAAGGGACCTTACAGCTCATTGCGTCTGGGAAGTGCAGTGGGGAACTGAGCTCCCAACCTGATTCCTAAACCACTGAGCTGTCCAGCAATTATAAGGGAGGAGGAATAAATGTAGCATAAAACTGAAAGGTGCGGAAACTTTTAGCAATCTCTCCTCCCCATTTTGCCCACATGTTTTCCTATTGAAGCTCCATGCCATGCATCTGAAAATAAAACAGCCACCCTTCCTGAGAGCTTATGCCAAATCAGTCCGTCAGGCACCACAAGACTTTTTGCTGTAAAAGGCTAACTGGACTACCTCCTTGGAAATGTGTGGATGGAATGAAAGCTTCCTAACTACTGTACAGTATTTTTTAAAAGTCTTGTTGCACTTTAAAGAAAAAACAAGTTTCATATCAAATGTCCCCCTGGAAACATGCTATATTAACATCAAAAATACTAGCGTCATAATCATCATCTTTCCTCACTCGTGTCAAGGACTGGCTGCTGTTTGTTGTTACCTCTGACTAACGGGGGACCCGATGAAGGAGAGATCTCCAGCATGTCCTGTCCTCAACAACCTTGCTCAGCTCTTGTAAACTCAAGCCTGTGTTTCCTTTAGGGAGTCAGTATATCTTGTATTTGGTTTTTCTCTTTTCCTGCCGCCTTCAACTCTTCCTAGGATTATTGTCTTTTCTAGAGAATCTTGCCTTCTCATTATATGTCCAGGGTAGAATGCTTTGCATTTGTCTGACTGAATCTGTCCCATTCCAGTATATTTTAGTTCCTTAACACCAGGCACTCCAACCTTCCTCTTCTTGCTTTATGATTTCCAGTTCACCTTGATTCATCGCTCTCATATTCCACGTGCCAATTGTGTGTGTGTGTTGCGCAGCGCTGGACTTTCCTTTTTGCCTTTGTCCCTGTCAGAGACACTAAACATTCTTTTGGCTTTAATCTATTGCATCACTAGTGACACCGCCGTTCATAATTGTCCTTTGCTCTTCTCCAGTAACTGATTGAGTATTTTTCAACCTGGGATTCTAATCTTCCAGCACTATTTCTTGTTTTATTTTAGACTGCCCCATCATAGGGTTTTCAGTCCAGCAGCGGTTTACCACTGTCTTACTCATTGTGTTTCTCTGCCCCCATCCCCACTGGAACTATCCTTTCTCTTCTATCCATGATTCCTGAAGAGGGTGGATGCAATCTTACTTAGTCTGTGGACATTCTGCTTTGGGTGACCCTGCCAGGGAGCCAGGCTGTGATGGGAGTCTAACTCAACCCCCCCACACACACACACACTAAGTAAAGGGCGGGAAGTACTTTGCACATGCTCAGAGGTGACGCGGTTTCTCACATTCCCGGGCATCTTTCTCCCTCTCGCCTTGAAGTCCCCGCCGCCGCCTCCAACCGCGGAGCCGCCGGGGAAAGCGGGCGCAGGCAAGGGGGCGGGCTCTGGCGGAGGCCCCGCCCATAGGCCCCGCCCCCGTCCTGCTGGGAGGCGGGTTTAAGGGCGCTCGTGCGGCGGCAACTTTCCCAACCGAGCCGAAGAGGCGCCGGGAAGGACCGCGGAGCCCAAGCAGGCGGGCGGGCAGGCGGGCAGCGCTCCGGCTCCGTCCGCTTCCCCTTCGCCCGCCCAGGCCGGCTCCCCCTCGGCCGCCTCTCTCGCCCGGAAAGCCTTCCAGCCCTCGGCGTCTTCCCCCCAGGTAGGTGCCCCTCGCTCGGCGCGGCGGGAAGCGGGGGGGGGGGAGGGCAACCGCACTTCTGGGAGCGTGCAGAGTGCTTTTCCTCGGGGTCCCCTCGGCGTCCCTCTGCCATGTAAAGGGCGCGACGGACCCGGCGCTCGTGTTTGTTGCAGGGTGTTTGTTCTTTTACTCCTTATTGTTGGTTTCGTTCCCCGCGCTCTCCGGCGAGGCGAAGGGACGGCGAGCGGGCGGCAGCTGTGCCTCGTGAGCCCCTTGCCTTCCCCCGCCTCCTCGCTGGCCCTTCGCCGACCCTGAGCTCGGCTACCAACATCCTACAGGCAAGAGACGAGAGACTTTCCCCAAAGCCGAAGGAGTCCTCCCTTCTCCTTCCTCCCCCGCCCAGTTCTGAGCTCCCAAGTTCCTAGTCCGTAGGATGGCTCCCTCCTTAGGCTTCCGTGCCCTTGCCTCAGGCGCCGCCAGGCAACGCTTCTCCTTCCTTCTCCTCCTCCTCGTAAGGAACGGACACCGCCAGGGCAACGCGCCGGATGCTTTCCAGACTCACCTTCGCCCGTTCGGATCGGGAAAGCTTCTCTTAATGAATCATCCCCATCAATGCCATCACTTCTAGAGGGGGATTCCTGGTCCCAGGTGGGCTTTTCTCCAGGCACGCGGAGGAGGAGGAGGAGGAGGCTTCGACTGTCCGAGGGCCGTCTCCCCCCCCCTCCCGAGGCTGCCGTGGGGAAGGAGACACCCCCCCTCCAGAGAAGGCGCCCTTTGTGCTCTTCCCAGTTGCTGCAGAGCTCCTCGCCCGCCCGCCCCCCCGATCTTTGGGGTGAGCGGAGCCTGGCGTGGAAAGGCCGGGGAGAGAAAGAAGAAGAAGAGCCAGATCCTGATTTTCCTCAGAGTAGCCTTCCTCCTCCATGTGTTTGGAGAAGCAGTTCCGAGCCCCCCCCCCCACCCGCTGCTAGTGTGAGACCAACTTCTGATCTCTCTCTCTCCCCCCCCCCCTTGCCCGGCACCTTCCTCCGCTGGCGAGCGCTGCAGTTTTCCCTGCTCCGAATTCACGCCACGCAGCCCGAGCGCTTGATGGATGGGGTTCCCCCGGGGGGGGGGCGGCCGAGTGGGAGGGGCGGCGCGGGCATCGGAGGGGGGAGGCCGTCGGGTGGCGAGGCTGGAGGAAACGGGGGAGGGGGAAAGAGGGACCCTGCCGGCAAAGGTGGACCCTCTTTCTGGCCGGCTGGAGGGTGGCCAAACCCAGCCCTTCGGCCCCCCGCCCGGATCTGCAGAGCGGAGCCGAGGGGGGGGGACGGGCGGGCGGGCGCCCTCGCAAGTTTGCTCTCCCCCCCCCCCGCCCGGGCGCCAGAAATGGATTTCGGTGCTCGGGGGAGAAGCCGCGGGTCGATCCCCCGGGGGGGGGCGGCTTCGCGGGGCCGCGGAGAGTTGTGATAAGGGGGCTCCTGTGGGCGCGCGCGGGGGGGGGCGTTCAGAGCCAAAGGCCGCCGGAACGCGCTCGGATCCGTGGGGCATCGCCGCCCCCGTAGTGTCAACGTAAGGAAACCTCGGGGCTTTGCTGTTCCCTTTTGCCATTTGCGGCGCCTGGTCTCCGCCCGGTGAACTTTGGGGAAGCACCCGCCTCCCCCCCCCCCTCCACTTCCCCATGGAAATGGAGAGGAGCCGAGCCCTAGTCGGAGGACAAGGGCGTCGGTGCCGCCCAGTTTCCGAAGCCCTCCGGTCCGCAGCAGCCTGTTGGTACCCCCGGGTTGCTGGCCCGCGGGGGCCGGAGCTTCCCCCTTCCCCACATTGCAGGGAGTGGGCTTGGCAGATGCGCTCAGGATCACAGCCTGGTCTCTGGATGATGGAGAGCCAATGTGGCAAAGTGGCTGGTAGGACGCAGTATTTTAGTTTCAAGTTTACTTCTTTGCCCGCTTGCAGGGTCTGCAATAACTCATGCGCCATGATTCTTTTCTGACAAATGTAAATGCTCAGAAATCTCTCCATCCTGCTCAGGTCAAAATTTCCCTAAAGAGCATATAGGAGGTAAGAGAGGAGGGTGGAGATCACTCTTTGGTTATAATACTCTTAGAACCGCAGAACTGGAAGGGACCTTATGGATCCTTGAGTCCAGAGCCTGCCAAGGAGGCCCAGTGGGGAATCGAACCCTCAACCTTTGTTTCAGAGGACTCAATTGGAATAAAAATAAACAAATAAGCAAACACAGCTAATAAACACATGGACCAAATAGAAAGTCAAGTTGCTCAATTAAATTGTGACTTTTTAAGTCTTGAGGGCCTCGGCACTTGCCCTTTGAATGATACAGTACTTTAGTGATTCAATAAAGATATTTCTAAAGTCTCATTTTGTATACATGGGAAGCAGCTACCCCCTCAAAGTGATGCACGGATGTACACCAAAGCAGTTGAAGTTGCCCATCTTTAGAGATTGGCATCTGTAGGTAGCGGGGTTCATAATTTGGTTCCTGGGGGTTTGGGAGTGGTCATTGTTTTAGAAACTCAGTTTCATAAAGGATGATCATATGCATGTTGATCATATGTGAGTCTTCTCCCATGGGGATGTGTTTCCATCAAAGTGTATATTAGCTGAGAAATCAATGGAGCAGAAGTAACTGGCACTGAATCATCTTGAGTTGGGAGGGATGGGTTGCCTTTGGAATGCTTTTCGCTTGCTATGTAGCTGGATATTTGCATGCGGAAGTAATTGTTGCAAGCGCAGGCGGTCATTCTGGTGGCTTCCGATGATACAAAGGTAAATGAGACACCTTTACCCTCTGAAGCTACGAAATTCTCCTGGATATAAGAAGTGGCTTTACTTCAAAACAGAATCCTTCCTTCCTTCTGTTCTTGCCCCATCTCACCCCTCAAATACCTTGCAAACTTTTCTGTCAGTGCCTTACGCCAACACTTGTTTGTGCTGTTTTGTTCATTCCGAGAGTAATTTTGCAGGTGTCATAATGGAGGCAATTTCTGTCTTCGGTTTTTCAGAACTGAATAAAATATGATTATATTCTGCCTGGAGGAAAATCAAATAGATAATTGAATGGTCCTTTACAAATTTAAATATTTGTAAAAGTCAAAAACAAACCACTACATGTTTCAGGCCCTCACCCTACCTACATACTTTGGCGAACCTTTCTAGCCATATTTTTTTTAAAAAAAAAAAACACCGTCAAATGGTTTTGCCTGACAAATTTGTCTCCCATTATGCTTCAAGCTACCATTATTGTTCAATGTCTTAAAGCAAATGTGCTACTCAGCAAAATGGTGATTCCTTGAAACTAGGCAGTTCCTAATGGAATCATGCACAGAGGTTTTAAAAGCCGTTCGCACAAACGGCTTCTCTCTGTTTGGCGTACAGCTCCCCCTAACCCTTCTCATCTAAATGTGAGAAATTGTTTCTGAGCAACTACAAAACACAGGCTTGGTTGTGACTGGAGCTGCTAATATCATATTTAGTGTGCCAGTTGGTTGCTGTAAAAACTGCAAAAGGAAGCAAAGATGGCACATACTAAAGAGCAGCATACTAAATAGTTGTGTATAATTGCCACTTTTGGATATTGAGCTTTTGAATTATTTGGGACAGCAGCTCAGAAGTGGGGGGTTGGGTATGACAGAATGGTGGCTTCATAGAGTTAAGCTAATTCTCACCATAAATAAAAATTCTGAGTTTGGTGCTGTTTCAGTTAAGAAGTATATATTCAATCATGCTTATGCCTAGCTATGCTTAGTATAAGTAGTACCAGTTTGTATCAGCTTGCCATGTTAGATATTAAAGAACATATGAGTATCAAGTCCTGACCTTTTACTAGCATAAGGAAAGGAATCCGTTGAATGTGTTCTCAAAAGAATGAAGGAAAACAAGAAGGGGGTGGCATGGGAAAGGTTACGCAAAAAGAGAGGAGCTGAAACATAATAAAGATGGCAGAAGTCAACTAGGGTAAAAGTCAGCTCTACTAGAGATCAACTATACAAGCCAGATGAGGACTATGTGACTAATAGGGTATATCAACGTTAGTGCACATCTGTAAACTCCGAGACACATTGTTCGGGTATTAACTCAAATGTATTCTTTTATTCTACAGAATACACAATTAAAAGTATTTTTGTAGTGGGTCTTCTCTTCCATTCCCACCTTGTGGGTAATTGGAAATTGGTCTAGTAACGTGTTCGAACTGTTAATTTTTGCAAGATTTCTCTTGCTGTTGTCAGAATACCAGAATTTTAAATACTAGTGTGGAATTAAACAATTTGAGGTCCCCACATTCTTTAATTTAATTTCATTGATTTCTAGAAGTTTTAGTCTTCCCTTGGTTACAAAACAGTGTCAAGGTGGTCTATAGTGAAATCAATAAATAAAGAGAAAGACTTTGTGAAATGCAACAGTGTAGCATAAATAACAATTATTTGTAGACAGCATCACCCCTTCCACTCTGCCAATTTTTTTGGCCAATGTCCAAAGTTCAGCATTGGGGGGGGGGAATGCCTCCTCTTCCCCACGTCTTCTTTGCTTGCGAATTTGGGACGTCAAGGTATATCCTGAGGGGTAGGGTTAATATTGTCAGAGGACCGATCCCAGAATCTCCCAGCCAATGAACTGTGCTGGCTAGAAAGATTGTGGGAGTCCCAAAAGATTGTATAGTCCAAAAAAGTTACCTTTTGGAAGATTGTGCAGTCCAAAAAAAGTAACGTTTCTGAGTTCTGGCGTGTTGCTTGGCTTTGGAGTCACCCGAAACATTTCCATATCTCAGCTAAACAAGGTGCCGTTGGGGCCCCCGAAGGCCTTGAGCAATGGGACGTTTGGCCCAAAGACCTTGTGGGGCAGTTGAGGAGAACCTGTTGCCTAGCTTTGCAAAAAAATGGTTCCTGGCCCAATTTGCTTCACAGGGTGTCAGGCAGGGGTGGGGAAGGCAGGATGGAGGGGGGAAATGTAGTGGCAAAAAATGTCTGCTAGAAGAGAAGGGTGATGGGGAGAGCAGTGCATGCTGCTTGAGTGGGGATTTGAACCCAGGTCTGAGTCCTCCTCCATCTGTGATAGAACACTGAATTTCAGTGAGCTAATATCCTTCTGGAAATGGGATGGCAGTTGCTTTCCAAGGAAAGACAATGCAGGGACTGTTTGTTTCATTTGTTTCACAAGCGATGGCCCTAGAGGCAATTGTTCTTCCAAAGTCATTACATTAGAGAGCGAAAACAACCTCTCCTATAATACCCTTGCAATCCACCCGCACTGCAGCTTCCACCCACCCGATGCATTCCACATGGGTTGGGCAACACGTCCCACCATTCTTAGCCAGCATGGGAGTTGTAGACCAATCCCCGGGAAGAAATTGTCTGGGCCAAAGTAGGAATGGAGCTTTTTAAAAAAAGTAATTTGTTCCCGTTGCTTGTTGACATTTCTGAAAAGGAACCGGTTGCCATTACCCCTTACATCCTGCTTGTTACTTTACATGATTTGTGGGTGAGGAAACGGAATCTTAAAGGCTGATCAGAGAATGACATAAAACTTGAAAATGTCTTGTCATGATGTCTTGTAAAATACCCTTTAAAGCTAGTTTTTTTTTTAAGTAATGAGAAAATGTGGCTCATGACACTAGCAAAAGCAACTCCCCCCCCTATTTATTATATATCTTTTGAAATACAACTCACAATCCATCCCATTCATTGCTGTTTTGCTTCATGGCTCATTGCTGGTATCATCCTCTCAGGTACTAGATTGGGGCCCTTTTCCATCTCCCCTCCCCCATTTATTTCCCTCCCACTTCCCTCTTCTTATCTGTTATGCACTATTTTGTTTGCCCCGTCTGTTCTCATGCAGTGGTAAACGCGAAGCAGGCATTGGCGTATGTACCAGTTTAGCAAGTAGGCTGAAGGAGTTGTAATATCGAGGAGGGATTAGGTGGGGAGAGGTGTGCTTTTTTGATTCCAAAAAGAATTTAAAGCTAAAGCCGAAATGGCCAATGGATGGGCCAGCTCCCTAAGGAAATCACAGCCTTGAGTTTGCAAAAAATGAGCAGGGCTCTTGAGGACAGGAGGACATTTTGGAGATTGTCCATTCATGGAGTCACCAAAAGTCGGAGGTGACCTGACCACACATAACAACAATGAGAAGCCCGGTGGCACTTCCAGCCCATTGGCTCCTGCTATTCTCTGGTAGCAGTCGGAACCAGTTTATAGCAATTCTAAATAGGGCTTTCGAGATAATTAAGGAGTGGTTCTGCCACATCAGCCCATGGGTTTTCATGACTGAGGGGGATTTGAACCCAGGTTTGAATCCTAGCCCATCACTCCATCTGTTATACCACTCTGAATATCGGTGAGTTAATATCATTCTGGAAACGGGATGGCAGTTCCTTTTCTGCATTTCAAGGTGGGACTAAGCATTTTTGAAGCAGTGTATGGCTCAGCCTGCTCCATCTTCAAGGACAGGTGGAGACAGTACAGTTCACTGCAGAAGCATTTTTTAAGCATTTTCTTTCATGCATCTATCTTTTAAAATCAGTTATTAAATGCAAGTACATTGCTGCTATGTGCTGTCAGGTAGGGACTAACTTAGAGCAATCCTAGTGGGTCTTTCAAAGTAAATGAGGTATTTAAAGAGTGATTTTGCCAGTTACACACAAACACACACACACAGAGTGAATTTTAATGGGCAAGTGGGGATTTGAACCCAGGCCTCTTGAGTCTTAGTCCATCACTCTGTCCACTACACCAAACTGGTTATGTTTATTAAACACATACTTCACTGT